>NW_020949351.1:23871429-23959114 GCF_900497805.2 Vombatus ursinus
CCTGTAAAATGAGGATAGAATCTGTAGTACTTGCCTCACTTAATTGGTATAAGATTCAAATGAGATGATGAATATAAGCTGAATTTCAAGCCTTAGAATGCTATATACCTAGCAATAATCATTATGATATTCATCATTATTGTTATTTAAATTATTCCACTGACTTAAAAGATGAGGTAGGATAGTAAAATATGGGGAGAAGGGTTTGCCTAGATAAAAAAGGAAAATATTCATTTTGTTTGGAATTGCTTGGTAGTGATACAGATACAGGGCAGCTAGGTGGTAGAGTGGAAAACATGTTGGATCTGGAGTCAGGAAAACTCATCTTCCTGAGTTCAAATCTGGCCTCAGACACTTACTAGCTATGTGACCCTGGGTAAGTTATTTAATCCTGTTTGTCTCAATTTCCTCATCTGTATAATGAGCTACAGAAAACATGGCAATCCATTCTAATATCTTTGCCAAGAAAACCTCAAATGGGGTCATGAAGAGTTGGAAAAGACTGAAGAACAGCAATGCAGATTCTCTGTTACATTCAAACTCATCCCTTCTACAACTATATTATTAGCACCAGAAAGTTTAAAGAAATCAGTTGGTGAACAGAGAAGTAGGAACAGATGTCATTTCATTGATTTATAATCTCACAGGATTGGTGTGAGAAGTATAAGAATAGAAGAATAGTTAGAAAAGTGATTTTTCACATAGCTCTTTGTCATAATTTTAAAGCAGTTCTATGTGTTATCTAATAATCAATACTTTTAACATTGTGGCATAACATAAATATTACATTTTAGAGTTGCAGAAATGGAAGTTTAGAGAGTTTAAGGGATTTTCCAAGGTCATAAACCTAACAAGTAATGGAGTTAGGTTTAGAAAGAAGCGAAGTTTTCTTACTACAAAGCCAGTACTCATGTTTCCTATTTGTAATGAAAAGCTAATGTACCAGAAATGCAGACATAAATTATTGGCTCCCTAATGTTCCTCTGTCTAATAATCAAGCAACACTTTGGCTTATCAAGTCTGGCTCTTATATTGGTAAATGTGCAAAGTAGAGATTACTGACTCTAAAGATTGTCAACAAGGCTTAAAATGAATGAATTTCACATATAATCTGAGGCTCCAACGTAGAAAGACTGCTCAGTTCTATGTCTCTATATTTACCATTGGTTTATTCATCCAGAAACAAGTTTATCTCCTCGACCTTTAAAAGCATGCATGACATATTCATTGCAGCAATTAATAAATTTTTACCTTCCATCACCACTCACAGTTGAAATATATATTTATATATATTTGTAGAAGCACTTGAGACAAAAATATCCTTTCAGTATGAGTAGCCAGGCATTACACAATAAATAAATTTATCCTGTTAAGTTTCATGGTCATGGAATGATTCATCATAGTTCAGCATTCATAATTGGATTCAAATTTTTAAAAATGCTTATTTAGTACCTGCTATTTGCAAGGTATTAGGCAAGGTATTAACATTACAAGGATAGATACGACACAGACCTTGCTTTCACATAACTATGATTTAAATATAGCCAATAGGTGTTGTTGTTTGGTAAGGTTTGTAGGTTTAAGGCAGAAAACAAAAGTTAAAGGAATTTCCAACCTCCTCTAGCTCTGACCTTTGTAATTTGATAGTGATCGCTCTTCTCAAATCCAACATTTCCCCTCCCATTAGCTGAAAATACTTCCTCATCATCACCCCACTTATCTTCAGTCCCATGATGAAAAAAAAAAGATAGTTTTCACCACCACCCCTTCCTCCCCTCAGCTAGACTGCCAATAAAGGGCTTCCTAGCTTATTGCAGCACAAGGCGAGAAGGAAAAACCCTGTATCCAGTTTAAATTATGTTTTTTTTGAATTTTATTTAAATCGATCAAACCAACAGATTCTCTAATGATTTCCTCTCAGGAAATTCCAGTTTGGGGAAAAGGAGGAGGAAAGAAATCCTTTCCCTACCATTCTTACCATCAGACAGGATCTTTCATGTTTAGCAGAAAGAATTTGAGATAGCTTCACTCAGAAATTTGGTCTCTGATTCTGCTGTGGGACATTTTACCTTCATTTCCTGTAAAAGGTAAGCCCAAATGTAACTCCAAGTTTGTACTTGAACTGCTGTGTTATGTCATCATTACCTTTCATTCAAGTTACAAAAATTCTATAGTTCCACAAGTCAATGGCCATTGGTAGTTGTCCAAGGTACTGTCCCTGTCTGAATTGTGTTACACATATTTCAGTGGTCAACTGGGTCTTGTCATTCATAGAGTACACTTAGTGAATTCTCCTGACCTCATCCCAATAGTAGCTATTCAACATTCCCCCAAACCCTTTTACTTTGTCTTTTAAGACTTTTATCGTATTCTCATTCTCCCACACAGCCAAATATCAGTAATTCCTATGAATATCACCTTCTATAGTGACTTTTTTCAAGTACTATATACTTATTTTCATAATTTTCATTCATTATGTCACTATCTTACTAGTTACCAAAGGACATTTCAATAAGTGATCAAAAAGTAAGCAATTCAAGACAGTGACAGCAATGTATCAAGTACCAGCAAACCATCAGCAATAAATACCAGCAGCTTTGCACATGCACTTCAATAAACTGTTCAGTAAGGGTTACACAATAGAACCATTAATTAACAGGCTTTTATATAAAAAATGTAACATAGAGACTCAAAAGATTTCACACAGTGATGGTAGATACATAGGAAAAAGAAAAAAAATCAATAACAAAAGAGACACAAATGGGAACAACATTTGAAACAAAATCCAGCTGATAATTCATTGAGAAAAAAAGCTAGTGAAATAGGAAAAAAAATTGGACTTCAAAAGAAACTTGTGCTCTCAAATTTAAAAATCCAACAAATGCAAAAATAAATAAAATTTAAATTTGAATATACAATTATTTTATCCCAAAGTAGCCAATTTTGAACTAAATTCATTGTTGAAATCAAGTTGTAAAGGGCAAATAGTGAATTAATTTTAAGCATAAAATTGAATTTTCAGAAATACTGCTTAAAAGCAATTGAGGGAGCCAAGATGGCTGAGTTAGCAGTAGATTGCTGTCCCTCTTCCAGTCTCATCCCCAAACATCCATAAAACAGTATCCCAGAAAAGATCCTAGGACATCAGAGCCATCGGAAACACTGGGTGGAGCAGTCTTTTGATCCAAGAGACTTAGAGGACTGGAAAATAAGGTCTGTAACACCTGGGTAAAAGGGGAGTGCAGTGCAAGACAGGAGACATCCAAACAAGCCCGTGGCAGGCTCCACCTCAACAAAGCAGTGGGAAATCCTGAGCCTGAGCAGTGGAAGAGGCACACACCAATACCAGGATGCCCCCCCCTGCCCGCCACAACCTACATGCCTTAGCACAGCCAAGGGAACCAGTAGACTTCAGCCCTGACAACTACCACATGTGGTGCAGCCTCAGGCAGGAAGGCATGTTCCAGTGGCCAGACCTCCCTGTACTTTAGCACAGCCCTGGGGAATGCAGAAAAACCCCACCTGGCCTCAATACACTCCAGACATAACCACCATGACCTCAACACAGCACCAGGTAAGTTGCCAGACCACTACTGCTTCCAGCAGTGGGCATCAGAAACCCCAGAGCACAAAACTAGTGATCAGGCCCTTGGATTGCAGTACAAAAAGCTTGGGACAGTACCCTCAGTGCTCCAGCAGGAGAGTTCAACTTTTAAAGCCATGAAATTGTCCAAAAAATGAGCAAAAAGCAAAAATGAACACTGACCATAGACTGTTTCTATGGAGACAGGAAAGCTCAAAAAAGAAACTCAGAAGAAGACAACATTGTCAATATACCCATATCTGAAACTTCAAAGGGGAATATGAACTGGTCTCAAGTTCAGAAAGCCTTTTTGAAAGAGCTCAAGAAGGATTTTAAAAGTCAAATAAGAGAGGTAGAAGAAAAATTGGGAAAGGAAATAAGAGGTGTAAAAGAAAGTCAATAGCTTGAAAAGGATGGACAAAAAATTGAATATAGAAAACAATTACTTAAAAAATACAATTGGCCAAATAGAAAAAAAATCCACTGAAGAAACCAACTCCTTAAAAAGTAGAATTGGCAAAATAGAAAAGGAGGTACAAAAGCTAACTAAAGAGAATAGTTCATTAAAAATTAGAATTGGGCAACTGGAAGCTAATCACTCTATGAGATATCAAGAATCAGTCAAACAAAATCAAAAGAATGTAAAAAATGAAGACAATGTAAAATAACCTCATTGGAAAAACAACCGACCTGGAAAATAGATCCAGAAGAGATAATTTCAGAATTATTTGTCTACCTGAAAGCCATGATAAAAAAAAGAGCCTGCACAGCATCTTTCAAGAAATTATCAAGGAAAACTGCCCTGGCAGCCTAGAACCAGAGGATAAAATAGCCATTGAAAGAATTTACTGATCACCTCCTGAAAAATATCCTAAAATGGAAACTCCATGGAATATTGTAGCCAAATTCCAGAATTATCAGGTCAAGGAGAAAATACTGCAAACATCTAGAAAGAAACAATTTAAATATCATGGAACCATAGTCCAGATTACGCAGGACTTAGCAGCTTCTACATTAAAGAATCACAGGTCCTGGAATTTGATATTCTGGAAGGCAAAGGAACTTGGATTACAACTAAGAATTAACTATCTAGCAAAAGTGTGTATAATCTTTCAGGGGAAAAGATGGACATTCAATGATATAGGAACTTTCAATTACTCTTGATTAAAAAAAACAACTAAACAGAAAATTTGATCTTCAAATAGAAGCATAAAAAGGTAAACAGGAAAGACAAAAAAAAAGATGCTGTTCAATAAGATTAAACTGTTTACATCCCTACACAGAAAGATGACACTTATAATTCCTGAGAACTGTATCTTCGTTATGGCAGTTAGAAGGGGTATACATAGACAGAGGGTGTGGGAATAAGTTGAATTTGATGTGGTGATAAAAACAATTAATTAATTAAGGGGTAAAAAATGATTGTACTGGGAGAAGAGGAAAAGGGGAGGCAAAATAGGGTAAATTACAACAAAAGGAGAGGCCCAAAGATCTATTACAGTAGAGGGAAAGAAGGGAGGGGGGTCAAGCATTGTTTGAACTTTTCTCTCATCAGATTTGGCTCAAAGAGGGAATAACATACATATTCACATGGTTGTAGAAACATATCACACTCCATGGGGAAGGAGGAGGAGAGAGGAGAAAGAAAAGGGAGGAGGTGTATAGAAGGAAGGGAAGAAGTAGTAAGGGAAAGGGGAAATAAAAGGGAGGGGGTCTGATAGAAGGGGAGGAGAATAAGGGAGGTGGTGGTCAAAAGTAAAACACTGGTGAGGAGGAAAAGGGTGAAAGGAGAGATAAAAGTATAAATGGGGGGAGCGGAAACAGGATAGAAAGACACAGTTAGTAAACATAACTGTGAATGTGAATGGAATAAACTCTCCCATAAAATGGAAGTGGATAGCACAGTGGATTAAAAACCAGAATCCTATGTTGTTTACAAGAAACACATATGAAGCAGAGAGATACAAAGAGAGTAAAGGGAGCAGAATATATTATGTGTCAGCTGAAGTTAAAAAACAAACAAATGGGTAGCAATCTCGATCTCAGACAAAGTAAAAGCAAAAACAGATCTAATTAAAAGAGATAAAGAAGGAAACTACGTCTTGTTAAAAGGTATCATAGACAATGAAGTAATATTAATACTAAACATATATGCATTAAGTGGTATGGCATCTAAATTCTTAGAGGAGAAGTTAAAGGAGTTACAGGAAGAAATAGACAGCAAAACTATACTAGTGGGTGACTCCCACTCTTATAACCTCCCACTCTTATAATCTCCCACTCTTATATGTGATAATAGATACAAAATACAACATCCATTCCTATTAAAACACTAGAGAGCATAGGAATCAATGGAATTTTCCTTAAAATGATAAGTAGCATCTATCTAAAACCATCAGCAAGCATTATATGAAATGGGGATAAGCTAGAAGTACTTCTAATAAGATCAGGAATGAAAAAAGGATGTCCATTATCATTAATGTTATTAAATATTGTGCTAGAAATGTTAGCTTTACTATAAAAGAAAAAGAAATTGAATCAATTAGAATAGGCGATGAAGAACCAAAACTATCACTCTTTGTAGATGATATGATGGTTTACTTAGAGAATCCACTAAAAACTACTTGAAATAATTAACAACTTTAGCAAAGTTTCAGGATATATAATAAACCCAGATAAACCATTGGCATTTCTATATATTACTAACAAAGACCAGCACCAAGAGATAGAAAAAGAAATTCCATTTAAAGTAACTGTATACAGTATAAAATATCTATCAGATCTAAATAACTGGAAAAATATCAGTTGCTCAAGGGTAGGCCAAGCTAATATAATAAAAATAACAATTCTACCTAAATTAATTTACTTATTCAATGCCAAACCAATCAAACTACTAAAAATTATTTTATAAAGCTAGAAAATATAACAACCTTAATTCATCTTGAAAAACAGTCCAGAATATCAAAGGAATTAATGAAAAGAAATGCAATGGAAGATGGCCTAACTGTACCAGATTTTAAATTGTGTTATAAAGCAGCAATCATCAAAACTACTTCGTACTGACTAAGAAACAGAATGGTGGATCAGTGGAATAAATTAGGTACACAAGACACAATAGTCAATGACTATAGTAATCTACTTTTTGATAAACCCAAAGACTTCAGTTTCTGGGATAAGAACTCACTATTTGACAAAAAAACTTCTGAGGAAACTGGAAAACAGTCTGGCAGAAACTAGGCGTAGCCTAAAATTTTACGACATATAACAAGGTGAAGAATTTATGACCAAACAAGTGACAGAGAACATTATAAAATTCAAAATGGATAATTTTGATTATGTTAAATTAAAAGGGTTTTGTACAAAAAAAAACCCAATGTAACCAAGATTAAAAAGGAAACAAAAAGCTGGGAAACAATTTTTTACAGCCAGTGTCTTGGATAAAGGCCTAATTTCTAAAATATATAGAGAACTGAATCAAATATATAAGAATACAAGTCATTCCCCAATTGATAAATGGTCAAAGGATATGTTTTTTTTTAAAATATTTTTTATTAATTTATTTATTTTTAGTTTTCAACATTCACTTCCACAAGATTTTGAGTTCCAAATTTTCTCCCCTTCTCATCCCTACCCCCACCCCAAGATGGCATGCATTCTGAATACCCCTTCCCCTAATCTGCCCTCCCTTCTATCTCTCTCCCCTTTCTCTTATCCCCTTCCCCTTCAATTTTCCTGCAGGGCAGGATAGATTTCTATACCCCATTTCATGTATTTCTTATTTCCCACTTGCATGTGAAAACAATTTTTTAACATTTTTTTTAAAACTTTGGGTTCCAAATTTTCTCCTTTTCTCCCTCCCCACCCACCCTCATTGAGAAGGGAAGCAACTAGATACAGGTTATACATGTGTAGTCATGCAAAACACTTCCATAGTAGTCATGTGTGAAAAAAATAAGTATATTTCCCTTAATCCTATCACTCTCTCCATTTATTCCATTCTTTCTTTTGACCCTGTCCCTCCTTAGAAGTGTTTGCTTTGGATTATCCCCTCCCCCAATCTGCCCTCCCCTCTATCATCTCCCTGATCTCTCGTCCCCTTACCCCCATTTTCCTGTAGGATAAGATAGATTTTCATATCCAATTAAGTGTGTATGTTATTCTCTCCTTAAGCCAAATCTGATGAGAATAAGATTCACTCATTCCCTCTTACCTCCACCCACTTCCCTTCCACTGTAAAAGCCTTTTCTTGTCTGTTTTATGTGAGATAATTTACCCCATTTTACTTCTTCCTTCCTCCTTCTCCCAGTATAATCCTCTCTCACCCCTTAATTTTATTCTCCAGATATCACCTCTTCATCTTCAATTCATCCTGTACCCTTTATCTATCAATCTATATATATAATTTTTCCCCTCTCACTACTGTAATACAAAGGACTCATGAGTTACAAATATTATCTTTTCATGAAGGAATATAAACAGTTCAACCTTAATAAGTCCCTCATGATTTTTCTTTCCTGTTTACCTCTTCATGTTTCTCTTGAATCTTGTATTTGAAAGTCAAATTTTCTATTCAGCTCTGGTCTTTTCATCAAGAATGCTTGAAAGTCCTCTATTTCACTGAATTACCATTTTTTTCCCCAGCAGGATTATACTCAGTTTTGCTGGGTAGGTGATTCTTGGTTGTAATACTATCTCCTTTGCTCCCTGGTATATTATATTCTATGCCCTCCTGTCCCTTAATGTAGAAATGCTAAATCTTGTGTTATCCTGATTGTGTTTCCACAATACTTGAATTGTTTCTTTCTGGCTACTTGCAATATTTTCTCCTTGACCTGGGAATTCTGGAATTTTGCTACAATATTTCTAGGAGTTTTCCTTTGGAGATCTCTTTTAGGAGGTGATCGGTGGATTCTTTCAATTTCTATTTTGCCTTCTGGTTCTAAAATATCAGGGCAATTTTCCTTGATAATTTCTTGAAAGATGATATCTAGACTCTTTTTTTGACCATGGCTTTCAGATAGTCCAATAATTTTTAAATTATCTCTCCTGGATTTATTTTCCAGGTCAATTGTTTTTCCAATGAGATATTTCACATTATATTCTTTTTTTTTTATTCTTTTGGTTTTGTTTTACAGTATCTTGATTTCTCATAAAGTCACTAGCTTCCATTTGCTCCATTTTCATTTTTAAAGAAGTATTTTCTTCAGTAAGCTTTTGGACTTCCTTTTCCATTTGGCCAATTCTGCCTTTTAAGACATTCTTCTCCTCATTGGCTTTTTGGACCTCTTTTGCCATTTGGGTTAGGATATTTTTAAGGTGTTATTTTCTTCAGTATTTTTTTTTGAGTCTCCTCTAGCAAGCTGTTGACTTTTTCATGATTTTGTTGTATCACTCTTATTTCTCTTCCCAGTTTTTCCTCTACTTATTTTATTTGCTTCTCAAAATCCTTTTTGAGCTCTTCCATGGCCTGGGATCAATTCATATTTTTCTTGGAGGCTTTGGATGTAGGAGCTTTGACTTTGTTGCCTTCTTCTGGTCATATGTTTTGATCTTCTTTGTCACCAGAGAAAGATTCTATGGTACGATTTTTTTTATGGTCTGACAGTAAATACTTGCTTTATTTGTGCAAACTCTTTTTAATTTAATGTAATCAAAATTATCCATTTTGCATTTCATAATGTTCTCTGTCACTTGTTTGGTCTTAAATTCTTCCCTTCTCCATAAATCTGACAGGTAAACTATTCCTTGCTGTTCTAATTTGCTTATAGTTTCACTCTTTATGTCTAAATCATGTATCCATTTTGACCTCACCTTGATATGTGGTATAAGATGTTGGTCTATGCCTAGTTTCTGTCATACTATGTTCCAGTTTCCCAGCAGTTTTCATCAAATAGTGAGCTCTTATCCCAGAAGCTAGAGTCTTTGGGTTTATCAAATAGTAGTTTACAATAGTCATTGACTAATGTGTTGTGTGCACCTAACCTTTCCTACTGATCCACCACTCTATTTCTTAGCCAATACCAGATTATTTTGATGATTATTGCTTTATAATACAGTTTGAGATTTGGTATGGCTAGAGTACCATTCTCAGTATTTGTTTTCATGAACTCCTTGATATTCTTGACCTTTTGTTCTTCCAGATGAATTTTCTTGTTATTTTTTCTAGCTCTGTAAAATAATTTTTGGTAGTTTGATTGGCATGGCACTGAATAAGTAAGTTAATTTAGGTAGAATTGCCATTTTTATTATATTAGTTTGGCCTACCCATGAGCAACTGCTATTTTCCAATTATTTACATCTGACTTTATTTGTGTGAAAAATGTTTTGTAATTGTGTTCATATAATTCTTGGGTTTGTCTTGAGAAGTAGACTCCCAAAAAGGGCAAATTTCAAAGTCTTGAATGACAGGATGGGAAATTTATACTTCATTCAATTTATGGTAAGGAGCCAGTGAAGGTTTTCAAAAAGAGGAGTAATGTGATCTGAACATTATCTTATGAAGACATCTCAAGTAGTGGCATGAAGAATAGATTGGAAAGAGAATATACTAGGTTGCTGCAACTAAGGTGGTTTCAACATTTTATGATTTTAAGGTAATTACCTATCATAATGATATCATTACACTAAAGTCGTAGTAAGGTGAGTTATTATAATGGTAACAGCTTTTCCAATAACATGAAAGTAATTTTTGAGATATTAAAGGTGCAAAACATTTTATTTATTTGAAAAGAGTAGGATAAACCTATCTCTGAAATTAAGATAGAGAGAAGGTGATTTCTCAAAAAAATAGAATTCTGTAAATTTATTATTTTCTTTTCCTCCTTTCTGTTACATTTTGTGAATTTCATTTTTTTAGGATTTTTTAAAGATATATGAGTATGTCTCCTCTTACAAGACAAAAACTAGGCTTTTTAAATTAATAAAGTGAATATGACCTTACTAAGCACATATTTCAAGTGTTTTTATAGTTTAAAACCAGGGCTCTTTTCTATATTTTTATTACAAAAACTTGAGCACAGCTATTACTTACCAAGCTTGAAAGAAAGATATGCTCCAGTGACTTCTCTATATCACACTACTTCTTGGTTTGGAAGTAATGCCAATACTAGTCTGATTTTCTTAAATGTATAAAGATGATTGAGATTTGAAGATGAGAAAATTCCAATCATTGCCTTTCTTCTTTTTTTTTAATGAGGCAGTTGGGGTTAAGTGACTTGCACAGAGTCACACAGCTAGTGAGTGTTATGTGTCTGAGGCCAGATTTGAACTCAGGTCGTCCTGACTCCAAGACTAGAGCT
Organism: Vombatus ursinus; assembly: GCF_900497805.2. NCBI lineage: Eukaryota > Metazoa > Chordata > Mammalia > Diprotodontia > Vombatidae > Vombatus > Vombatus ursinus. The sequence goes on from NW_020949351.1 coordinate 23,882,311, forward strand.
CTATCCACTGTGCCACCTAGCTGCCCCCCACTGCCTTGCTTCTAAACAGATATTTTGATCTTCAATTCCTTGTTCATTTGTATCCCAGAGTAAATCATTTAAAATTAAAAACCAAACACTGTGTATATATACATATATGCATACATAAGTGTGTGTGTATGTATGTATGTACATTACTGTCTCAATATGGCTTGTATAGAGGCAGGAACAATCTGTCTAGACTTCTCTAGTGACTCTTCCCAAGACAACCAGGAGGGAAGCCAGAGGTTTGGGTCAAAACCTTCCTACTCTGCTCTGCTCAGAGAGAAGGGTAAATGGTCTATGTTTTTATCTATCTGATCCCTTAAATATTACTAATTTAGAGGGTGATTTTTTTAGCTTCAAGCTAAACTCCTGATTGCTATACTTTAATGGGGAAAAGAGGATTCCAAGTTTTATATCCAAGGCTTGACTTCCCCCCAATACCAGTTCCACAATGAACACACATAGAAAACAATAAAGAAACTCACTTATCCAAAACAATAGCAAAACAGAAATCAGAGAAAGTATACCTATGATAATCTATACCGGGTAAAGCAGATTGAAGGATTTCTTTCATTGGGAGTAAAATATCTCAGAAAGAGAGAGAGAGAGAGACAGAGACAGAGAGAGAGGGAGACAGAGAGAGACAGAGAGAAAGTCCCAAATCTCATCAAGAGAAAAATTCCAGAAGTCTCTAGTGCAGCAAGTTTTAGAAAGGGACATAATAGAGACTACCAGCTTCTTCCATGGGAGCTTCTTCCTTATAGCCTTTTTCTCTATGACCTGAAGAGAGATCGGCATCACTCATCTTCTCTCTTGAAGCTGGGAGCCAAAGAAACCCTAGATATCTTTCCTCTCTCTCACCAGCTCTTCTCTGCCCCTCATACAGGTGCAGGGCATTGATCTGCACCAAAGATTATAAATGTGTCTATATGTATATACATATATGTGTATATATACTTGCATCCACACACATACATGCATGAATGCATATAAATGATGTATACACACACATATGTGTATCTACCTCTATCTATCTGTCTAGCTATCTGTCTTTCTATTGAACTTTTATACAGTTTTTCAGAAAAAAATTAATATTAAAAAGCCAACATTCAAAAATGTGTTATATATCATGTCTCTTTAAGAATAAATCAGATATATTAGAATTAGATAGAAAACAATTACTTTGAAAAAAGCAGCAATATTTCTCTGATCAATCAATCAAAATGTATTTATTAAGTACCTATCATGTACCAGGTACTATGATAGATGCTAAGAATAGAAGCACATAGAATAAAACAATTCCTACTTACAAAAATCTTACATTCCAAAAAGTGACTTCAACTACATGAGATAAATATAAGGTAAATAAGTGTAAGTAAATACAACAGTTAAATAAAAGCTAATATGTTTGAGAAGTAACTGAAAGCTGAGAGAGATCAGGAAAGATATCTTGCAGGAGATGGTTATTAAGATGTGCTTTATCAGAAGAGAGAGACTATAAAGTGGAAGTGAAGAGCAAATTCTTTCTACAATTGAGGCATAGCAATGCAAAGGCATAGAGTCTGGGAGATGAAGCATTATGTGTGAGGAATACAGAGAAGGTCAATTTATCAGGATTATCCTATGTGGGATGGGGAGCAATGCCCAACAGGTTGGAAAGATAAATTAGGGATAATCTGTGAAGGATTTTAAAACTTAAATAGAGAAGTTATATTTTATCTTAGAGGCAAGAGGAAACCACTAGAGTAATACATTTGTGTGTGAGTGTGTGTAGTCTAATTTTAGGAAGATGACAGGGACTAAAACCTATGATTTATGATTCAATCTCAAATCTACCTGGATTTGGTTTTATCTTTAAAAGAGGAGAGGAGAGACAACATATCAAAATTTGTGGGATGCAACCAAAGCAGAAGATAGAAGAAAATTTATATCTCTAAAAGAGTATAATTAATATTTAAACTTACATTTTTATATTTAAATTTAGAATTTATATCTCTAAACATCAATAAATGGAAGAACAGATTAATGAATTAGGCATGCAACTAAAAAACTAGAAAAAGAACAAATTAAAAATCTCCAGTTACTCACCAAAATGGAAATCCTGAAAATCAAATAATAGGTTAATAAAATTGAAAGCAAAAAACCCCATTGAATTAATAAATAAAAGTAGTTGGTTTTATGAAAAAAATAAGATAGATAAACCATTGATTGATTTTTTTAAAAAAGAAAATAAAAAAAAAGCAAGTTGCCAATATAAAAAAAATGAAATGGGTGAATGCACCATTGGGGATGAAATTAAGGCAATTATTAGAAGGCATTATTTTGTGCTATTATATGCCAAAAAATCTTAAAATCTAAGTGAAAAGGATGAATATTTATTTAAAAAATGAAATACTAAGATTAGCAGAAGAGGAAAAAATACTTAAATAACCCTAACTTAGAAAAAGAAATTGAACAAGCCATCAATTAGCTCCCTAAGAAAAATATCTCCAGAATCAGATGGATTTACAAGTTAATTCTACCATATATTTAAGGAACAATCAATCTTAATACTGCATAAAGTATCTGAAAAATAGGTAAAGAAGGAGTGCTGCCAAATTCCTTTTATGACACAAATATAATTTTGACACCTAAACCAAGGTGAGCAAAAACAGAGAAAGAAAAATATAAACAAATTTCCTTAATGAATATCTATGCAAAAAAAATTAACTAAAATACTAGCAAGAAGATTACACTAATATATCACAAATATCATCCATTATGAACAGGTTGGATTTATACCAGGAATATATGGCTGATTCAGGCATAGGAAAACTATCAACATTATTAATGATAACAATAACAAAAGGAACAAAAATCACATGATTAGATCAATAGTTGCAGAAAAAGTCTTTGCCAGATTATAATACCCATTCCTATTAAAACACTAGAAAACATAGAAATAAATGGAATATTTCTTAAAATGTAAAGTAGTATCTATCTAAAACCAAGAATAAGTATTGTCTCTAATGGGGATGAATTTGAAACCTTCTCAATAAGATCAGGTGAGGACCAAGGATGTGCATTATCACCACTATTATTTAATATTGCACTACAAATGCTAGGTATAGCAATAAGGCAAGAAAAAGAAATGGAAGGAATAAAAATCAGCAATGAGGAAAAGGAAGTATTACTCTTTGTAAATGATATGGTTGTATACTTGAGGATCCCTAGAGAATCAATTAAAAAAGTTGAAACAATTAACAACTTTAGCAAAGTTGCAGGATATAAAATAAATTTACAAAAATCATCAGCATTTCTATATACTAACAAAACTGAGTAGGAAAAGATAGAAAGATAATTCCATTTAAAATAATTGCAGATTATTAAAAAATACTTGAGAGTCTATCTGCTACAACAAAGGTGAGGACCATATCAACACAATTGCAAAAAACCTTTTCACACAAATAAAGACAGATCTTAACAATTGAAGAAATATCAATTGCTCATGCATAGATTAAAACAATGTAACAAAAATAGAAATTCTACCTAATTTAGTTTACTTATTCAGTGCCATAATAATCAAACTACCAAAAAATTACCTTATAGAGTTAGAAAATAAGAGCATAATTCATCTGGGAGAAAAAAAGGTAAAGAATATGAAGGGAAACAATGAAAAAATGTGAAGGAAGAAAGCCTAGTAGTACCAGATTTCAAATTATATTACAAAGTGATAATCCTTAAAACAATCATGCATTGACTAAGAAATAGAGTGGTGGATCAGTGGAATAGACTAGGTACACAATACACAGTAGTAAATGAAAATAGTAATCTAGTGTTTCATAAACACAAAGATCCAAACTTTTGAGTTAACTCACCATTACACAAAAAATGCTGGGAAAATCAGAAAGCAGTTTGGAATAAACTAGGCACAGACCAACACCTCACACCATATACCAAGATAAGGTCAAAATGGGTAAATGATTTAGACATAAAGGTAAGTAAATTAGGGGAATGTGAAAAAATATACCTGTTCAACCTTTGTATAAGGGAAGAGTTTATGACCAAACAAGAGATAGAGAAAATGACAGGAAGTAAAATGGATAACGTGGTTAAATGAAATTCATCAGTTTTTGCACAAACAAAACTAATGCAGCCAAACACAGAGGAAAACAGAAAACTGAGGGAAAAATTTAAAGCAGGTTTTTCTGATAAAGGCCTCATCTCTCAAATGTATAGGGAACTGAGCCAAATTTCTAAAAAAAATAGGAGCCATTACCTATTTGATAAGGAGGCAGTTTTCTGAAAAAGAAATCAGTTATCAAAAGTTGCATGAAAAAATGCTCTGAAACAGTACTGATCAGAGAAATGCAAATTAAAATAACTTTAAGGTACCACCCATCAGATTGGCTGACAGGGCAGAAAGGGAAAATAATAAATGCTGGAGGGGATGTGGAAAAATTGGGACATTAATGTACTGTTAGTGGAGTTGTGAACTAGTCCAACCATTCCAGAGAACAAGTTGTAACTATGCCCAAAGGACTATAAAACTGTGCCTTTGACTGAGCAATACTACTACTAGGACTGTATCCCAAAGAGATTAAAGAAAGGAGAAAAGGTTCTATTTGTACAAAGATATTTATAGCAGCTTTTTATCTGTGCTGTGGCAAAGAATTGAAAATCATGTTCATCAGTTGGGGAATGGCTAATTAAGTTGTGGCATATGATTGTGATGGAATACTGTCTTGCTATAAGAAATGATGAGGAGGATGGTTTCAGAAAAAGAAGGCTAATATGAGCTCATGCAAAGTGAAGGGAGTAGAACTAGGAGAACATTTTACACAATTACAGCAATATTGTAAGAATGATCAATTGTAAAAGATTTAGCTACTCTGATCAAGACAACAATCCAAAATAATTCTAAAAGAATACATGATGAAACTTGCTATTCCTTCAATGATAGATATGATGAACTCTGAATGAAGCATATCTTTTAAACTCTCTCTTTCTTTTTTTTTCTCTCTACTTTCTTTTTCAACATGGCTAATATTAAAATATGTTTTGGATGACTTCACATGAATAATCAACATCAAATTGCTTGTCTTCTCAAGGGAGTGGAAGAGGCAGGAGGGAGGGACAGAATTTAAAACTCAATATTAAAAAATGAATCTTAATACATAATTAAATAAAAAACCTTAAAAGTAAATAAATATAAATGTGGAGGACTCTTAGTTAGACAAAGGTGATCTCTCCTCCCTAAAGTGCTAGGTTTACTCTGTTTAATCTACTTAAGACATAACAAATTAATTCCTGATGTGGAACTAACCTGGTAGTTCTGAGCTGTGTAGGACAAAAGACCTCAGCTAGCAGAAAAAAAGCTATTGGTAAAAAATTTCTTGTTTGTAAGTATCTTTGGTATTGTGCCTACATGAAGAAAAAAAAAAAGCAGGGGTAGCAATCATGATCTCAGACAAAACAAAAGCAAAAATAGATCTAATTAAAAGAGCTAAGGAAGAAAACTGCATCTTGCTGAAAGGTATTATAGTCAATGAAGTAATATTGATACTAAACATATATACACCAAAAGGTATAGCATCCAAATTTTTAAAGAAACTAAATGAGTTGCAGGAGGAAAGAGGCAGTAAAACTATACTAGTGGGGGATCTCAACTTTCCCTTTTCAGAACCAGATAAATCTTGCCAAAAATAATCAAGAACAAAGTTAAGGAGGTGAAAACAATTTTAAAAAAGGTAAATATGATAGACTCCTGGAGAAAATTGAATGGTGACAGAAAGGAACATACTTTTTCTTGGTGATACATGGCACCTACATAAAAATTGACCGTGTATTAAGGCATAAAAATGTTATAATCAAATGCAGAAAGTTAGGAATATTAAATGCATCCTTGTCAGATCACAATGAAATGAAAATTGTATTCAATGAAGGGCCGTGGAAAGATAGATTAAAAATAATTGAAAATTAAATAATCTAATCCTAAAGAATGAGTGAGTCAAACAACAAATCATAAAAACAATAAATAATTAATTAAAGGGAATGACAATGATACAAAATACCCAAATTTATGGGATGTAGACAAAGTAGTGCTTATGAAAATTTAGGTCTGTAAATGTAAAAGATCAATAACATAGAGAAAGAGGAGATCAATGAATTGGGTATGCAACTAAAAAAAAACTAAAAAAAAACAAATAAAACTAGAAGCAGGTTTTATTAAAAAACAAACAATGAGATAGATAAACTATTGGTTAATTTCATTTAAAAAAAAGAAAAAAAATTTCCAGTATCAAAAATGGAAATGATAAATTCACTAACAATGAAGAGGAAAGCTATTTGCCAAATTATGTGCCAATAAATATGATAATCCTAGTGAAATGGATGAATCTTTACAAAATATAAATTATCCAAATTAATAGAAGAGGAAATAGATTACTCATATAGCCCCATTGCAGAAAAATAAAATGAATAAGCTTTCTATTTCTTGAACTTTCTAAGAAAAAAATCCCCAGGGCAAGATGGATTCACAAATGAATTCAACCAAATATTTAAAGAACAAGTAGTTCTAATACTATGTTGGAAAAATAGGCAAAGAAGAAATTCTACCAAATTGCTTTTATAACATAAATGTGCTGCTGATACCTGAAGCAGAAAAATAGAGAAAAATCAATTTTCCTCAGGAATATTGATGCTAAAATTTTAAATAAAATACTCACAAAGAGATTAAAGTACTAAATCACAATGATCATATACTATGAGTAGGTGGAATTTATACTAAGAATGCAGGGCTGGTTCAATATTAGGAGAAGTATTAGAATAATTGGTCATATCAATAGCAAAGCCAACAGAAATACTATGATTATCTCAATAGATGCCAAAAATCATTTGACAAAATACAATACCCATTCCTATTAAAAAACAATAGAGCACAGGGATATATGGAGCTTTCCTTGACATGATAAATAATATCTATCTAAGACAATCAGCCAAGCATTATCAATAATGGCGATGAACTAGAAGTCTTCCCAACAAGATCAGGGTTGAAGCAAGGATGCCCAATGTTGTATTAGAAATGTTAGCTATAAGTAACAAGAGAAGAAAAAGAAATAGAAGGAATTAGAATAGGCAATGAGGAAACAAGTCTATTACTCTTTGGAAATGGTATGATAGCATACTTAGAGAATCCTATAGAATCAGCTAAAAAACTTATTGAAATAATTAACAACTTTAGCAAAGTTACAGGATATAAAATAAACCCACATAAATCATTAGCAATTCTACATAATGCCAACAAATTACAACAACAAGGGATAGAAAGAGAAATTCCATTTAAAAAACTGTAGACAATATGAAATATTTGGGAGTCTACCTGCCAAGAGAAAGCCAAGAACTATATTAACACAATTACAAAATGATTTTCAAGTAAATAAAGTCAAACTTAAACAATTGGAAAAACATCAACTGCTCATGGATAAGAATATCAAGAATATCAAGGGAATTCAAGAAAACCAATGTGAAAGACTGTGGCCTAGCCATATCAAATCTCAAACTGTATTACAAATCAATAATGATCAAAACAATCTGGTACTGGCTAAGAAACAGAGTGATGGATTAGTGGAATATATTAGGTACACAAAACACAGTAGTAAATGACCATGGTAACCTAGTGTTTGATAAACCCAAAGACCCCAGTTTTTAGGAAAATAACTCACTATTTGACAAAAACTGCTGGGAAAATAAGGAGAAAGTATGGCAGAAAACAGAGACAGACAAATATCTTACATCATATACCGAGATAAGTTCAAAATGATTTAATAATTTAGACATAAAGGGTGATATCATAAACAAAATAGGAGAGCAAAAAGTTTTTTAATTTAATATACTCAGAATTGTCCATTTTACATCTAGTAATGCTCTCCATCTCTTATTTGGTCATAAATTCTTCCCTTCCCCATAGATCTGAGAGGTAAAGTGAAGAATTTATGACCAAATAAGAGATAGAGAGCATTAATAGATATAAAACGGACAATTCTGAGTATATTAAATTAAAAACTTTTTGCACAAATAATACCAATACAATCAATATTAGAAGGAAAGAAGAAAGTTGGGGGAAAGTTTTACAGCAAGTGTTTCTGATAAAGGTCTCATTTCGCTAATATGTAGAGCTGAGTCAAATTTGTAAGAATACAAGTCATTCCCCAATTGATAATTAGTCAGAGGATGTGAACAGGTAGTTTTCATATGAAGAAATCAAAGCTATATATAGTCATATAAAATGCTCTAAATCACTATTGATTAGAGAAATGTAAATTAAAATAACTCTGAGGTACCACCTCACACCTAATATGACAGAAATGGAAAATGACAAATGTTGGAGGAGATATGGGAAAATTGGGACATTAATGCACTATTGGTGGAGTTTTGAAGCGATCCAACAATTTTGGAGAACAATTTGAAACTAGGCCCAAAGAGCTATAAAGCTATTCATACTTTTTGATCCAGTAAATATCACTACTAGGTCTGTATCCCAAAGAGATTAAAAAAAAAGGGAAAAAGAACTATTCATACAAAAATATTTATAGCAGCTCTTTTCATATTGGTAAAGAATTGGAATGTTCATCAGTTGGGAAACAGCTGAACAAGTTGTGGTATATGATTATAATGGAATACTGTTGTGCTATAAGAAACAGCAAGCAGAATGATTTCAGAAAAACCTGGAAAAACTTTCATGAACTGATGTAAAGTGAAGCAAGCTGAATGAGTAGAACATTGTATACATTAACAGCACATCCTAGTGAAGAAGAGAAAATTGATCCCAGATAGAGTCAAACAATTCTGAATAAAGGTCTAAAGAGAGAAAAGCAAGTAGGGTACTCGTTGTGACCTGCATTACACAGGCTTTTATCTCTCTAAATACAAAATACAATACTTTAGATGTGATCTCATGAGGGCATACTTCTGTGGCATTATAACCGTTCTCCTTCTGGATACTATGGAACCACTAATAAAGATTAATTTCATCAGTTTTATTTTGGCTGCCATATCACACACCTTACTAATGTTGATTTTGAATACACTAAAATCCACACATCTTTTTCACCTAAATTTTTTTCTAGCTATGTCACTACTATCCTAGACATGTGTGTATGTGTGTTTCTGAACCACCATACTGGACTTCATATTTAAATTTCTTCTTATTAGATGTAGCCATATTCAGAGCCAAAATCAGGATTATAGCAGGGGAAGCTGTCATGTGCTTTGACATAATGTCCTTAAAGAGAGTAAGTTGATAAAAAATATATTGGGCAGTAAAAAGTTTAATTTTGTTCTAAGATGACAGATCTATGGAGGTCCTACACTATGTAAAAGATTCTGGGTGGTTCATGTGATGGTGATGGTGAATAATAGATGGACTACCTCTCTGAAAGATTAATCCCATGGGACCATAAGTTGCCAATCATGAGGCAAGAGATTCCCTGGGGGCAAGCCAATTGTTTGTTGAATAAATTACTTGCAATGATGATAATAGACTTTAAGATTCAGAAAATATAAATGGTTTGTATGTATGTTTAAGTGTTACACCAATGACAATCCTCTGAAATGGCTATTTAGTAACCAGTTTTTGTCTTCTGTTTCTATTTTTTCTCTTTCTCAAATTGTATTATTAAAAAGATTATTTATAAGAAATTAGAAAGGAAAGCAATGATCACAAAAGTCGGTATGACTTCATCAAGAAGATATCACAGATTTAATTTTTGACCAGGTAAATAGATTGGTTGATAAAGGGTATGAAGTTGATAAAATGTATTTATATTCCACTAAAGCATTTGACAATGTATTTTTTTTTATATTTGTGAACACGAAAGATGATCTTACTCTTTGGTAGATTCAAACTGGTTGAGTGAATGGGCCCAAAGAACATTCACTGATGTGGTAAATTCTAGTGAAATCATTCAAGAACCTATTCATGGCCCCATTTAACATATTTATCAATAAATTGGATAAGTTAATAAAAGGTATGTAAATTCATAGAAGGTATATTTCTCAGATTTCCATATGATGCAAACCTGGGAGGGATACTTCACATGAGAGTAAGTATCTCTCAAAATGTGAATAACCTAGAGCAAGACCTCATCACTTGTTGTGTTTCATGGACCTTTATGGAAGTATGACGAACCTCATGGATTGACTTGTCAGAATAATTTTTAAAAGTACAACTCCTGAGTATTTATGGGGTAACTATTACCCCACCCATGTCATTAAAAAGTGAAAACAAAACTCAAATATATTTTGGTGTGATTTAATTAACAAATTTGAGTTACTTCAGGAGATGAATAATAACTTGCCACATCTAAAATGAATTATAAGGATAAAGAGAGAAAACTGCTAAGGACCCCCTAAGCAAGTGCTACCCAATTTAGGGAGATGAACCTGTGGGCCTATTATATAAGGAATAGAATATAAGAAATAGAACAATTTCTATTCCTTCTCCAATAGGCTCTGCCATACTAGTAGCAGCAACAGCTAGGTCTTTGGCTGCATTGTGTTCTGTTGTTTGTCCTTCCTTTCAAAGAGAATCAATGACATCACAGGGTGATGTCTTGACTAGTGTGTGAATTGGATTTAAGTGAGGTAGAGTTGCACAAAGTCATCTGCCTAACTCTCTTCTCTAGATTCATCGAAGTCTAGTGGCAAGATACATAAAGGTTATGTGACTGAGAATTACAACCTATTAGTGCTGCAGGAAATTCCAAGATTATAAATTAAGAAAAAAAATAGATGCTAATCTGCAGCGTTAGAGCTGGCTTCCTCTTCTATAGTTTCTTAAACTAATGAAATCACAGATCAGCTCCCCAACCTATCCCATTCTCTGCACCCACAGAAAGTTTGTAAGGAAAGAGCTTTATAAAAGTTATTATATATTACAATTATTATTATTGCTGTTATTATTATATGTTCATTATTACAATACTTAGTACCTGCCTTCAAGGAGCTTACATACAATTTATAGCAATGTTACAAGCACTAACAGTGATTATAGATTAGGGGGAAGAATTTATTCATATTATTTTATCCAGTGAAGCCAGCAGAAATTGTAACTATCAGAGAAATAAGCTTTGAAGCTACTTGCTCTAACAAGCAGCATTTAAAGTTGAGGGTTAATTGTTTGGCTTAAAAGTGTAATTTATTTTTCACTGCTGAATTAACAATACTTAGGCATATTATGCATGCTTTGGTAAAGAAAGCAGATTAGTTAAGCTTTAGCACATGGATTCTGAGAGGTTAGTGTTTGAAACTGAATGTGAATGACAAACCGGAGCCAACCTGTAACAAGACACAGGTTGCCATTACATAAATTAAGCATCTGTTTTGTGTGTTGCTGGAATTGTTGGGGTTTGCATCTGATTCATAAAATATTTACATGTTGTCTTTATGGCAATTTTTCTCAGTGCCAACTGAATGCGTTTGCCTTCCTAAGAAGCAGATGAGTTTGCAATCTGTTAACCTTTCCCCCTTGTGTCCATATGGTTGTTTTTTTTTTCCACAAGGGGACTGCTTGTGAATGGTAAGAGTCTACTTTTTCTTACATTTTTGAGTGGGGGATTAATATTTATAGCTATAAATTGTATATGCATATGTATATATATTCATTTTTAATAAATGATAAGACATTAGAAAATATTTTAGTAATGATAATGCTTATTTGGGTAGATGTTAATTTGATATTTCAGCAGATATGTGATCTCATTAATGTGGCTACTCCATCTGAGTCTTCTTAATTTCTCTCTTGTCCATTAAGGTCTTTCCCTACTGCATCCCAGGCCATTGCCAGTCATCTTGACTTATATCTTACCACTGGACTATCAATGACTCTGGAGAAGAGAGTAAGGCTGACAAGTTTGCATGGCTCTGCCTCATTCAAATCGAATTTACACACAAGTCAATACATCCCCCTTGTGATGTCATTGGTCTTTTTCAAGAACAAAGGATCAATAACAACAACACTAATATGCTGAGGATTTTTCTTCATGTAGAAATGAGAAAACATGTGCCCACAATTATTTATCCTTCATACCAACTGCCTGACTGGTCCACCTGCTTTTCTGATCATACATTTCTCTAATGATATTCTTTAAGTTATTCTTACTGCATAAGTCTTCAAGAGTTATGTGTTGAAGTCTTCTCATACCTACTCCATATGTTTCCATTGCCCTTTGGCTAATCCCTAAATTCAGTTCTTTGGAGATTGGTATTCTGTGATCCTCCATTATATAGCATGACTAGCATATTACAAGTGAGGAAAGATGAGCTTTTATTTCAAAGAGAAGCCTGGGGTCCCCAAAAAAACAACAACAACAACAACAACAACACTGTGAAAGTTCACAAAAGCAATCTAATTTACTTTCCTTTTTCTCCTGTTCATGTCCTAGACCAGATAATGGTCCAAATATAGTGTTTGTCCAAGATATATATAAAGATGGGCTAACTCTATTGCCCATTCAACTGCAAGTCATAGTTCTCTGTATGGACAACAGGCATTTTTCATCCACTTGTTTTTTTTTTCCAATATGGAAAGTCAGGACGGACTCTTTATTATGCAGCCCATTTAGAATGTACTGCAATAGTGTGAGACTTAATATAATTAAAACAATGCCATGCACAAATAGGAGACTGTTGACATTCTCACTGTTTCTAAGGAAACCCTCTCTCATTTGGACTGTGCTGTGGACATCTTCCATGACAGTAGTGCTTACCCTTAGTGCATGTGTGCCTTCCTGTTTTATGTTCCACACTATTAATATTCAGAAAAAAATGTCTCTGTTAAATATTTCAAGAATTTTTACATGATTTTGACACATAATACATAATACAAAAAGTAAAATAATGGTTATAAAAACACTTATAGTTCGGTGATTTTGACAATACAGGAATGTGGCAAAGTGTTGTTTGCTGTATATCTATTTGCATTTCATACGTGAGCTTTGGCCAGTCACTAAATTGTTGTGACTCAACATATCTTTTGTCTAAATCAAAGAGCAGCCCATAAAATAAAATCCTTATGAGTCAGGCCATTCTGGTCATAAGCCAAAATAGCATAGAACTTTAGAATTGGACAAGACCTCAGATGTTATCAAACTTCCAAATCATGCATTAACCTTATCTATAACATTTACCTTGTCCTCAATATCCTCTAGTAATGGGGAATTCACTACTTCCTGAGATATTCCACTTCATTTTTAGTCATCTCTGACTTTTGTAAAGGCTTTCTTCAATGCTTCAATCCTGTGTAAGCACACTGCTGTGGGTAATCCCCCAAATCATACATGTTGCATCTCACTTAGGCATTCTTACTCTTTCTGATTTTTATCCATAGTCTCAAATAAATCTTCCATAAAGAATCTACTTACTACATTGGAGGCCTCCCTTTAAGTCTTTTATCCTTTAGCATTCAATTACTACAGACATAATACCCAAGATGCCCATTGGTTATCTCCTACTTATGTTAATAAACAACCTACTAACTTTTCTGATCATAGATCCCTTTAATTATCTTTTATGCCTCTTTTTTCAAATCGTTGTTAATATATTCCAATCTACTTATCATAACTATATATCTCTCCATTGCACTTTGGTTTGGGTTGTCCACAATTTTGAGATATACGTACATACATACATACATACATACATATATACATATATACATATATGAATATATGAAATTTTAGTGTTCTGTGATTCTTATCTATACATGTATTCTTATCAGAAGAATACTTGGGCATTTTGGTGGCTCAGAGGTCCTATCTAAGTGATTATTTTTTCCAACAATGAAGCTTATAACCAATCAATGCCTATCCATCTTATGAGAGACTTATCCATGAAGTCACATAAATGCACTACATCTACATATCTACCAAATGTGCTGAGGGCTTTTCACCATATCTTTCAGTACTTGAGGACATCAAGAAAACACACAGGCTGTCCAGTGGATATACCTTTTACTTGGTACTTTTCTGGTTCATATTATTTTTTCTTAGTTGTATATTTCTCTGAAAATATCTTTTGTACCCTGTCTTCTATATGTGCCCCTCCATAGGTCTCTGTTTGCCCTCTGGAGCCCATACTCCAAAGCACTGGAAGACTAGTTGAGTATGTATTCAGTGCTAGTAAAATTAACCATTGAATGCCATATGGTGCCTTCTACTCCTGCTGGCATGCCTGCCCATGCCAAGTGATTCCCAGTTACATATGCTCCAGACCAGGCTGTTTATTCATTAACTCTGTTGTCAACTTCAATTTTCCTCAATAACTGTCAACAAGCATTTATTAAGAAATTACTATCAGTCAAGTGCTTTGCTAAGTGGTGGGGTTTCAAAAAAAGATACCCCCTCAAACACATAATATCTGCCTTCAAAGAACTCACATTTTAATGTTAGCTAGTCACTAAGCACTTATTATACATCTACTATGTGCTAAGCACTGTGCTAAGTGCTGGAAATAGGCAAAAGAAAGTTCCTGCCCTTGAGGAGCTCACAATCTGGAATGCCACACCAACAAATATATACCAAATTATCTGTAGAATAAACAGGAAATAAATAACAGAAGGAAGGCACTGGAATTAAAAGGAATTGGGAAACACTTCCTGCAGAAGGAAGAATTTAAGCTGGGAATTGAAGGCAGTCAGGGAAGCCAGGAGGCGGATTTGATGAGAATATCCCAGGTATAGAGGACAACCAGAAAATATACCTAGATCTGAATGATAGACTATCTTATTTGGGAAGCTTCAAGGATATCTGTGTTATTGAATTGAAAAGTACATGGGGAAAGAAGATATAATAAGAGATGAAAAGTGGGAGAGATAGGTTGTGAAGAATTCTGAGCACTAAATGGAGGATTTTGTGTTTGATTCTTGAAGTGATAGTGAGCCAATGGGGTTTGCTGAGTAAGGGGGTAACATGGTAGGGCCAGCACTTTAGAAAAATCACTTTAGCACCTGAACAGAAGAAGTGGAGTGAGGAGACTTGTGGCTAGCAGATCAAATAGAAGACTGTTGCACTATTCCAGGCATGAGGTTATGAGTGTGTGTACCACAGTGGTGGCAGTATTAGAGGGGAGGAAAGGGCATATTCGAAAGATTTTGCAAAGGTGAAGTTGATAAGCCTTGGCAACAAATTGGCTATAAGGGATGAGAGACATGGAGGATTTGAGGATGTAAGTCTGGGGGATTAGGAGGGTTGTGGTATCTTTAACAGTAATAAGAGAGTTTGGAAGTGGGGAGGGTTTAGGGTGAAAGATGAATTACATTTTGGAAATGTTGAGTTTAAGGTATCTACTATATATCCAGTTCAAGATTATCTGAAAGGCAGTTGGCCATGTGAAACTAGACATCAGCAGAGAGTTTAGGTTTGGTTAAGTAGATTTGTGAATAATCAGCATAGAGATGGAAATTAAATCCTTGTGACCTGATGAGATCACCAAGTAAAGCAGTATAGAGGGAGAAGAAAAGAGGGCTCAGGAGATGGCTCTGTGGGACACTCATGAAGTGGACATCACCTGCATGATGGTCCAGCAAAAGAGACTGAAAAGGAATGAGTGGTATACTAAAAACTCAGGGAGAAGAGTCTATCTAGGAGGAGAGGGAAATTGATACTGTCAAGAGAAGTTAAAAAAAAAAGGATGAGAATTGAGAAAAGGTTATTGGATTTAGAAATAAAGTGAACATTAGTAATATTGAAGAGAATAGTTTCAAATGTAGGGTTAGAAGCCAGACTGCAGTGAATTAAAAAGAGACCAAGAGGAGAGGAAATAGAAGCCTCTAATGTAGATGTCCTCCTCAAGTTGTTTAGCCACAAAGAAGAGATAGAGGATTATAATGGGGATAGAAGGATCCAGTGAAGGTTTTTTGAGGATGGGGAAGGCATAGGCATGTTTTTAGGCAGTAAGAAAGCATCCAGTAGAAAGAGAGAATTTGTAGATAAGTTAGAAGTGGGAATGATAGAGAAAGCAATCTGCTGGAGCAAGTGAGGTGGAAAGAGATTGCTTATGCACATAAAGGAGTTTGCCTTAGAATGGAGTAGGACCACTTCATGTGAGACAAAGGTAAAGGCATAAAGATAGTGACAGAAAGCATCTGAATGATAGAACCTGAAGAGAGAAGAGGGCTAAGTGAGTGGCTTTGTTGCTCAGGGGAACAAACTCCAAAATCTGAAATAGTTTTAGAAAGAAATTTATTAGGTCATTTGGTAGAGGAGAATGAACCAAAAAGGAGATGTGGCTCCCTTTTGTCCAGGCTCTGGAAGGTTTATGTTATGTAGAATTTAGACAAGTATTTAGACAATTATATAGGATTTAGGTAACACAAAAACCCCAAGTATTCAGTTAAGCCAATTTGTGGAGAGGGTGACAAAACACAAGCTTGGGTGGGCCTATTTCAAATCCTGGGTGTGGTAACACAAAACAAAAATTATTTAGGTGGACCCAGGACCTGGGAAAACCCTAATGCCTTGTAGCTATCTCTAGTATACCTAGAGAATTACTGGGGTCAGGCAAGATTCTGGGTGTGGACTTGGATTCAAATAGTATAATAATTTTTCTGAATAATATAATAAATCATTTTCCCCAAAGCTTCAATTTTTTTTTTCAGTGAAATATCAACAAGATTCTCAGCTGAGAGGGTGAGGGGAGACAGAACCAGGGGAAGTTTGAGGAATGATCAAAAGAAGAGCCTTTGGAAGAGCCTTTGCAGAGAATAGGATAATGAGTTTATAAGGAAAGTGTGGAAGGATCTCCTAGCAGTAGTGATAATCTACTTGAAGTTATAAAACATAAATTTGTAGTGGACTAAGAGTTTTATAGGATTTTTCTCCACCTTTGTTCATTAACATGTGTGTAGGGCCAAAGGCAGGAGATGGTGGGAATGATCCAAGGCTGAGATTTGGCAGGGCACAAACAGTGATATGATAAGGGGGCCATGTACTCAAGAGAAAAAGGACAGTGTAGAGGTGAACTGGTTCACCAAGAAGTCAAGAAGGGAAAAGGAGGAGAGAGTCACTAGTGCAGGTATGATGGCCTGAAGAGAACTGAAGGGTTTAAGGATTTGAGGTCACAATGTGGAAAAGTAGGATTTTGTACGGGAAAGTAGAAAAAAAGAGGAACACCAAAAGTTTGTGATCAAATAAGAGGATTTCAGAGTTCTCAAACATGAAGATAGCATATTTATGAGTGATGGCAAGATCAAAGGTATGAATATATTTGCTGTTGAGGTGGAGTATAAGAGTAGGTCATGGGGAGTAGGTTTAGGAATTGGGAGATTAGGGTGTTTGAAGGAGTATCAATGTGCATGTTGGGAAGGAGAGAAAGACTATGAGTTAGATGCTGAACTCATTGGGGAAGAAATGGGAATGGGAAGGAATGGAGATAGAATGTAAACATATATGTTCATGCAAGATATATGCAGAATAAATGAAAGATAATTTCACAATGAAGACATTAGGCAAAAGGAAGACAAAGTCTTGTGCCTCAGACAAGTCAGATGATCCCCAAAAATTCCCAATCAGTACCTTTAACTATAAAAACATAACTCCACAGTTCCCATATTCCACTCTCCAATACTTATTTGGGATTACCTTATTAGGGATATCCCTGGTGACACATCTCACTCCTAGTGATTTCAACTTCTGACCTTCAAGACATGAAATGCAATTTATTTGGGGGTCATAGCTATCCCATAAGAGAATAATAAATACATTTTAACACATGAGTACAATAGTGCTGAAAATTACATAAGAAAGCAGCCTAGAAATATTGAATACTGACAGCCAAGTACTGGTTGATCAAATCACCAGATTACCACTGGGGGAAAAACACAGTGCTTAAAACTCCAATGCCAAACAATCTATTATTTCCAGGCAGCCAAAAGAAAAGCTTTTAGCTATGAAGAAATATAATTTCAAATAGCTCAGGATTACTCTTTAGCATTAACTGGCAAACAGTTCAAACAAGAGAAATAAAAGAAAGGTAAGTACAATTGTCAAGAAAAGAGTAACTAATAATGTCAATTGTCTCATGTTTCTAAAATAGTGATTTTAAAATTTCATGGAAAAGTAAAAGAAAAAACAAAGCAGAACTTTGAGGATTAAAAAGCATCTATGAGGCTTAAGATTTAAGGGCATTTTAAAGAATCAGGATAAGAGACAGAAAAAGTAATTTAATATTCATTGGAGTAAATCTATGCTTTCCTATTGGTGAATCATTATCTTTTTTTTGAGTGTATGGGGGATTAACACTGTGATAAAGGGCTCAAATGAAGAGAGGGTAATCAAGAGACCAAGGGAGTTGAGATGAAATCCCACACATCTCATATTGAGCAGAGAAGAGATAGTGATTTCTTCAGTTTCCAAATGAAAATGGAGTGCCATGGGAGAATAAGATAGGAGCAGGGGAAGGGAGAAAATGAGTTCTGGGTGATGGAAGTTATGTTTCACCCTAGAAGTGGTAATTGAAGAGTGCCATTGAAGAACATTCATATCAGAGGTGGAGGAGCATACATGTTTGTGGTAAGACATATGTTTTGTAATGGATTTTGTTTGGAAGAATGAGTATGGTTAGAAGGCATCTTTTCTGAGCAAGATTTGTGCTTTCCAGCACTATATCCTAACCCAGGAGAAGTGCTGTGCTGGTCGCTGAAGGTGGGCGATATTCAGGACCATAATGGGGCATAGACTCAGGTATAGGATTTATTAAACTGAGGAGCAGTGAGGAGCAAGGGGTTAGGACTAGTTCTCATAAGTAGAGATTCAGTGACTCTCATCACGCAACACTCTTTCTATCATAAATTGGTATTATTAAGAAGGAGGAACAGTAGAAGACATAACCAAAAAAAAAAATGGGAAGGAGCAAAAAAAAAAGGATAGCAATAAGGAAGATGATGAAGCAAAGGAAAACTTCTTGGAAAAGGGAATTACAAAAAAAAAGAGAAAAGAAAATTAGTGACAAGCTAAGATGAAAGTGGAATGGAGTGAGGGAAGAAGAACTTGAAGTGTATACTTACCTTGGTAGGAAAAGGAAAGAGACAAAAGAGAGAGGGAAAATGCATATAGAATAAACACATAAATAGAAAAATAATTTAAGTATTTAAGTATTAAATATAAAAATTAAATAAAATTACATTTTAAAATAGTTCAAGCCAATTAAATGAACTTGCAGCCTATGAAAAAAACCTCATTTAGATAATTTCGAGATACATAAACACTCTGGAACCCATCTATCAATACATATTCTAGATTTTATAGACATGCAAAAATATTCATCACACAAAATATTCATAATAGTACTTTTGTGAAAGTAAACAACTAGTAACAAAATGGGAGCTCACTGATTGGAGAATGGCTAAACAAATAGCATGGGAATATAATAACTATTATTGTCCTAGAAGAAATGTCAAACATGTCACACCATATCACACACATTACACCTCATGTGCCATGTATTTGTTATACCATGACATGCCATGTTAAGCAATGCCATGCCACATCACATATCACACAATGTCATTTCACACTTTATCATGTCATGCATGCCCTGCCATACCATGTCACATTATGCATACATTATGTCATGCCATAAATATGTCATGCCAATCAGGTCATGCCATACCACATCACAATATGATATGCTACACCACAAATTGTCATAGCATGTCACACCCTTGTACACCACACCACATTGTCACATATATAATACCATACCATGTTATGCCACATATATCATACCATGCCATACATTGTGATAACACAACATGCCCTGTCATAACATAACATGCCATGGCATACCACATCACTCATATTTCATGCCACATCATGCATAATAGCCAACTCATGCTTATGCCACCTCATGATATACATGTGTCACACAATTCCATGAATATGTTGTACCATATCACATCAGGCCATATCACACATGTCATGTCACACCACAGAAATGTCATCGCATGTCACGCATGCCACACTATGTCAAAACCACACATATCATACCACAATGTCATGCAATAATACACATTCCATGTTACATAATGCATTCACACCATATCATGTCATGTTGTGTATATCATGCTGTATCACATCACATAATCTACATGTTGTGTCATATCATGTGCATATCATATCCCATCATATATGTCACACCACATGAGTTGGTATCATGTTTGTCATGTCACTTCATGCAATACCACATCACATGTCAATCACATCATGCACCTGCCATGTCATGTCACTCAATGTCACAATTGTTCAATGTCTGAGCAACTCAGCCTCTAAAGCAGATGGGTTTAAAATCAATACCTCACTGCTTTAAAATATGCATTACTGCCAACATCAATTTCATCTGTTTGTGGTTGTTCTGGTCTTCCTCCATTTTCCATCTTTGTCTTCTGTAATTCCATGTCCACTTTCTCATACAACATGTTGGAGGTTTGAGTTTTAGAAGATTTGGTTCCAGTGTCATCAGTGACTAACATACCTCATTATAGAGGTTTTTACAGATCTGTTCCATTTTTGTCTGTTTGTTGACTTCTTTCTGGTTTCATATAGAAATACTCCTGTAGTGATCTGGTTAAAATTTTTTAAGCCAATCTTTTTGTAGACTCATCTGTTTTATGAGACTATATTACTTGTAATCTTTTACAATCCTCCTTTGTAACTTTTTTTTAATTAGCTTATGTTAAAAATATAAACTGCTGCTGAAATAAATTTCTATATCTACTCAGTTGACTTGGAGATCAGTTTTCTGGTTCAGGTAAGCTTTTGGGTTCCTTTAAGCCCATTATAATGACTGCTTAACTTTAAATTGTTATAGGAAAAAAATAATAGTTGATTGTATACGCATGTATATATGCAAGAATGTGATATATATGTACACACATATACATACATACATACATATATGCGATTTATTCATTTCCAGTTTTTTTTAAACCAATAGCATATTTGAATCAATTAGGTTGGAGCTTTTAAAATTTTGTTTAATGTCTGGACTATAAAATAAAATTAGACACTATTATAATACACATGTACACACACCCACACAAAGCACCCCAACTTCCTCTACTTCCATCTTTCTATTTAACTCAATAAGCATATTAACACTTTGAAACCTCTGTTTTTTCATGGAATTTATTTGCCACTTCACCGTATTATATAGGGAATTCTCTATCTTACTGTAACTTTTACGCATTGGTCCTAGTTCTGCTTTCCAGAGCCAAAATAAGCATATTTCTTTTACCACAACCTTTGAAATATTTAAATATAATTAGCATGCTTATATTTAGAATTCCTTTCTTGAAACTAAACTCCAGTTTGTTGAAGTGAACGTCTTATAGCATAGTTTAAGGACATCTTTCGCTCTGATCACTTTTCTCTGATTGGGATCCGGCTTGTCAATATTCCATCTAAAGTGTGACACAGATAATAGGACAGAATATTCTACCTGAGGGCAGGCCAGCCTGTGCTACAAACATGGCTTTTCTGGTTGCTACATCAATCTGCTTGCTCATTTATGGGAACCATGATGTCCATAAAAAGAACACACATCTTTTTTTTTTTTTACATGAAATCTTTCTAGTCACATATTTCCAGTTCAAATGAAGGTTTTTTTTGGGGGGGGCACTACATTTTGGAGTTCACGTGTAAGACTTCAGATTTAATCCAATTAAATTTCTTTTTCTTGTCTATCATTGCAACCTGCCAAGCCCTTTATTCTGCCTTATTTTCTACTCTCCCTTTGCCCAGCTTCATGACATTTGAAAAATTTATAAGCATGTCTTCTCTGCTATTATTGAAGTCCTTCCCCACCTCACCCCCATCCCACCACTGAGAGTGTGGCTGCCTCTGAGATAAATAGAATAAGAAACATTTTCTTTTTGTTTGTTTATTTGTTTTTTCTTAACTTCTCCAAAAATGGTTACCTTTTTTGGAGCACAGAGGTAGCTTGTCATATCAAGAAGCAGCTGCATTATTCTGGCATATACTCCATTGAGAAAAAGATTGAGAGGACATTTTGGATTCCCCTCAGTGGTGGATTTCATTGCCTTTAAATCATTGCTCAGCACAAAGCAGGCAGTTAGTTTGTACTTGAGAATCTCTGATATCCTGTGCAATGCAGTTGCTCTAAGTTTTTCTTTTTCTTTTTTTTGGGGGGGGTGGAGGGAAGTTAAAAAAAATCAAAATATTTACTTTTTAATCAAATTACTGGGAAAATGACATAGCTTTGAAACACTGAACTGAAACGCTATGTTAATTGAATTCAGTAAGAAGTTGGTATAAAGAGAACAAGATTTTTTCCAACACAATGCCTGGTAGTAACATGTTGCTCAAAGTTTTAACCAATAGTGGTAACTGTCTCCTGTACTCAGAGGTAGAAAAAAAGCTCTCCCTTGCAACCTGCTTAGAAGTTTAAATTGTCTTCCTACCCTTTCCTGTCTTAAGAGGGTCCTCTCAACAAGTTGTTTCAGTTGAAAAGGGCAAATGAGCAAGACCAGGGTCAGATATAATATCTTTTTCTGCTTTGGGGAAAACTAACTTTCCCCCAAACCAATCATCTACCCTTGCACTAAGCAAGAGGCTTCAGATTGTTCTGAAAGCAAAAAGAGGCTTTCTTTGGCCTTATCTCCAAATTGCTTCATTTTAGTCTCAAAAAAACAAACAAACAAACCAACTTAACATTTTAACAGAAGTATCACCCCTGTAGTACATTCCAGAAGGGCAAGAAAAAGTAACCTGAGCAGCAGTCCTACAAAAGCCAATATGAAGGGACCTGAGCTTCCCATGCCTGGTGGGAGATTTCCTTTTTTTTGATCTTGCTTGGTGTCCCAGCTGAAAGCTAGTGTAAGCACTGTCTTCCTCAAAGGAAGGATCACTTGGGAGCTGCTCAGTGCTCTAATTCAAGCAACCCTGTTTTCCCTGCCTGCCATCTGAATGCCAGTACTTGTACTGGGAAGAAAACGTAACTGGTACTTCTTTCTTCCAATCAGTAGTGAACTCATGGCTGGTACTTTCTGTTCTATGGGAAATGGCTCAATCAGGTGGATGTAAAGTAGGCACCAAACAAAAGAAGACGGCTACCTCAGGGATTCATACCACATGGGAGGCAGGCTAGGGAGGAGAACTGCGAATACCTATAAACCCAGCTTCTAGGAATGGAACACCTCTGAACTAGTTGAAAGCCATTAAGGGCTCCAACAGAGAGAATAGGGGTCATCCTCATTGAAGGGATGGGCCCAGGTACCATTAGCCCTCCATGCTACCTCCAATCCAAATCTGGGCACCAGTTTCATCCATTTCTTCACCAATGGACTAACACATATAATGGAACCAACAGAGTCCAGAGGCAGAAGCAAAATTTCCATAAAGTATTCTTAAACTTGCTACCCGCCTCAATTTCTTCATTCTTAAATTTTCACTGAAAGGTAAAAAATTCCATACATTTTTACAAGTAGACCCATTCTCCCACCTCAGATGACTACTGACAATTACTCTATTTTGCAATAGATACCAGGTAATCCTTCCTCTTCTTGGTCATGGTAGGGATGAGGTGCAAGTGGTCATCAACACATTTGGTCACACAGGACTCTAGCTGCCTCTTCACCTGCTGCTCCTTGCTCCCAGCATCCATCAAGTCTTTGGCTTTGTCATTGCGTGCATGTTGCATCGATCCAGGCAGTCCTGATATTTCTCTAGTTCACTGGTCACAAGAGCCTGTGCTTGGGCCAAGAGAGCATGGTAGCATTCAATGCACTGATGAACCTGCTGCATGGGGGTGTTGGTATCTTCACAGAGGCTGGCACTGTACCAGAACATGGTATCCTGCATTTTGCACATATTCTCTTGCTCCAGCCCTTTTAGCATGGTGTCCACTGACTCCTGCACCCGCAGCTGCTGTGACTCCACCATGGCGTACAGCCCCGCACCCTGCCAGGCTAGTCCTGAGTGCTCTAGCCCGGCATCTACGTGGAGACACAGAGGGGCCTCAGTCCCCAATCTAAGTTTTTCTATGTTGACAAACTACCAACCATATATTGCCAGAACAGAAAATTAAATCTGATTTACATGACCTGTGAAAAGTAAGTAACTAAGATATACCTCATGTTACATATTATAAAGATTTTAAAAATACTGAAAAAAAAAACCCAACCATTATAGAAATTACGTGTCCATGTATTATCATAGATAACTTTGGGAATATTGTATCGAGGCAATAAATGTATTAAATTTAAAACAGTATAAATTATAGATGTTTAAAAAATTACTAAGTATAGGCATAATGGCAAATTATTTCAGAGGGAAATAAAAGAATTAGTTTAAGAAACAATGTTGATATCATTGCTTTTTGAGGAACCTTTTCTACCTCATGCTTTCAATTTTTCTCCCTTATCCAATCTCATTAAGCCCTCCATAAGTACAAAACTTTTTTATTGTCACCTATGTCATACTATTACAATAAAATGGTCTTTTCTTAAAGATCATTTCTGATTATATTTTGGTAAAAAGAAAAAGAGAGCAAAAGCTGGAACAAATCAGAAGTGATTAAGACAACTAAAAATGTAGGATTCTAAACACAGTCATTGGTGAACTCTTTAGAAGGATGAAGAATCTTTCATTCTGGTCAAAATAGAGCAGACACTTGAATACTGTAGCAGCTGTTGAGTTTGATGGAAAGAGCATTGGACTAGAAGTCATAGGGTTGATCAGAGTTCATAAGTCTTTCAAAGTTGTCTGTCTTTACAATGTTGCTGCTATAGTGAAAAATCGTTATCCTTGTCCTGCTCACTATGTTCTCGTTAATTCATACAAATCTGCCTAGGTTTCTTCTGAAACTGTCCTTCTCATCATTTCTTGTAGCACAATAGAATTCATTATATAAGTATACCATAATTTGTTGATCTATTTCCCAATTTATGGGCAGCCTTTTACATTCCAGTTCTTTGTCACCACAAAAATTCCTTCTATGTAAGTAATTTTATAAATGCTGGGTCCATTCTTCTTTTTATGATGTTTATTTGGTATCCTTGGGCTAAAGGGTATGTGCAATTTAGTACCATTTTGCATAGTTTTAAATCGTTTTCTTGAATAGCCATACCTATTTGCTGCTGTACCAACTGCACATTCATACAACAGTTTCCCCATAGACTTTCTATCATTTGTCATCCATTATTCTCAACTTTGTTTTATGAGTAAGAGATAGAACCTCATAGGTGCTCTAATTACATTTCATTCATTATTAGCATTTAAATTATTATTTTAATTTATATCATTTTAACGCATTATATAATCATATATAATACATAGGATTATATATAAATACATTATATACTTATATATAATATATTTCATTGTATTATTAGTTTTGAAGCAATTTTGTTCAATATGACAATTGACAACTTGGATTTCTTCCTTAGGAAACTGTTATAAATATCCTTTGACCATTTATCAATTGTGAAATGATTCTTATTCTTATATATTTGAGTCAGTTCCCTATATATCTTAGAAATTATACATTCAAAATAGAAACTACCTGCAAAGACTTTTACCCCCAGATAAATTATTTTCTAATTTTAGCTGCATTTAGTTTTGTTTGTATAAAACTTTTGAATTTTACATAATTAACATTATCCATTTTTTTTCCTCTGTGATACTTTCTATCCTGAAGTCTTACTTTATATAGCCATATATCTGAAATGTAATTTCCTCCCTGCTCTTCTACTTTCTTTATTATATCACTCTTTATATCTAAATATTGTACCCTTTTGAAGCTTATCTTGTTGTGGGATGATGATGATGTTGATCTGCATCTAATTTCTGCCAGATTGCTTTCAGGTTTTCCCAGTAGTTTTTGTTGACAGGTGAAATTTTACCAAATATTAAGCTACTGTACTCATTCACTATATATTGTATGTATTCCATTACTTAAATTCTCTACATCTTAACTAGTACCAAATTGTTTTGATGAGTACTACTTTATAGTATGGTTTGAGATATGATGCTAATAAGCCATTATCTTTATTTCCATTATTTCTCTTGACATTCTTTACCTTTTGTTCCTCCATCTGAATTTTACTCTTTATTCTAGTTCTACAAAGTAATTCCTTGGAAGTTTCATTGGTATTACACTGAATAAATCAATTGTTTTTGATACTATGATCATTTTTATTACATTTGCTTAACTGACTCATGAATAACTAATATTTCTCCAATTATTTAGGTCTGTTTTGTTTCCATAAACATAATTTTATAGCTATATTGCTGTAGTTCCTTGTGCATTTTGTGAAGTAGATTCTCAAGTATTTTATACTTTCTGCAATTATTTGAAATAAAATTTCTTTTTCTATTGCTTCCTGCCAGATTTTGTGAACTTACTGTTTTTGCAATTATTGTTCTACTCTTATAATCAGGTTTGTCTTCATTTCAAATAAATCTTTCACTTCTTACCAATAAACACAAAATTGCTACATTCCATTGAGGTTGTCAATTTTATGGACAAATAATTGGGCAAAACAGTTTCTAACTTTCTTTTATTTCTTCTTAATTTGTTGCAAATTGACTTCTTAAATTTTTGAAATTTATAATTGGATTTTCTTTTGTTTTTTAAAACAATTAAATTAGCTATTTTAAAAGGGAGGCATTTGGGGTTAAGTAACTTGCCACACATCTAGTAAATGTCTGAGGCTAGATTTGAACTCAGGTCTGCCTGACTTCAGGGCTGGTGCTCTATCCACTGTACTACCTAGCTGCCCCACTATTGGTCTGTTAAAAACAAACAAACAAACAAACAAACAAACAAACAAACAAACAAACAAACAAACAAACAAACCACCTCCACCCACCACTAGTTTTATGTGTTAACTAAAACATTTTCTTTTCAGTTAGTTCCTCTCTTCTTGGATTTTCAGGATTTCTATTTTGGTATTTAATTTAAAATTTTTAAATTTATTGGTATTATTTTTCAATTGTATACCTAATTTCATGTTATTTTTTTTTTGGTTGATAAAAATGTTTAGAGATAAATATTCTCTCCTAAGGATGGCTTTGTCTGCATTCCAAATATTTTGGTATCTCCTCTTTTGGTTGTTATTACTGTTAATGAAATGATGAACTGTTCCTGAGATTTGGTTTTTTTTAACCTACTCATTCATTATAATTATGTTATTTATTCATCAATTTATTTTAATCATTTAATCAGTGGTCATTTATTGATTATTATTTTATTGCATTGTGGTCCATGGAGAAGTTATTATTTCTGCTTTTTTTTTGTATTCATCGGTGAGATTCTGATGACTTAACAAATGGCAAATTTTTATAAAAATGTCATGCACTAATGAAAAATAAGTGCACTCTTCTCTATTTCCAATCAATGATTGCCAGAGGTCTATCGTATCAAATTTTTCTAAAATACTAATCATGTCATTATTTTTTCTCATTTATTTTTGCTTAAATTTCTCTTATTATGAAAGGGGCATATTGGGGTGCCTAACTATTGTAGTTTCATTGTTTATCACTCCCTTCAATGCATTTAATTTTTCCTTTAAATGGTTGGTCTGCCTTTCAGAAATCATGAAATGGATGTCCATCTTACATTCAATATGTCCAAACTTGAACTTATTATATTTCCCCTAAACCCTCCATCCTCCTAACTTTCTTATTACTGTTGAGGGAAACACCATTCTCCCAGTCCCTCAGGATCACAACCTAGGTGTCATCCTTAACTCCTAACTAACTCTTACCTCTCATATCCAATCTGTTATCTATACCTATTTGACCCCTTCTCTCCTCTGATGCTGCCAACAAGGACTTTATCACTTTACTCCTGGATTATTGCAATATCCTCTTAGTGGGTCTTGCTGCCTCTACTCTTTCCACACTCCAATCTATCCTCTATTCAGCCACCAAAGTGATTTTCCTGAAGTTCTGGTCTGACCACGTCACCCCTTTTTCAATAAACTCCACTGACTCCCTATTACCTTTGGGATCAAATACAAAATTGCCTGGAGTTCAAAGCCCTTCATAACTTTAACCCCTCCTATCTTTCCAGGCACCTCACTCCCTGACACATCCTCTTAGATCCAGCACTGGCCTCATATTTTACTATCAAGACACTTCATCTCTTGGCTCAGGGCATTTCTCTGACTGTCAGCCATGCTTGGAATGCTCTCCCTCCTCAAATCTACCTAGTGCCTTTCCTGGCTTCCTTTAAGCTCCAACTAAAATCTCATCTTTTACAGGAAGCTTTTCCTAACTCTTCCTAATTCTAGTGCTAGTGAAGTAAAAGTTCTTACATGTCTCACCATCTAGCTGGAAAAGTATAATTCAAGGATGATTCAAGGATGCACTTTATTTATATAATGACTGGCCTAGCTTAAGTGCCTAGAGCCTTATCACCAATTGCTAGACAATTCTAGAAATTTTCATGGAGAATTCAAATCAAAAGTTGCAAAGGGCTAGATTATAGAGCTTTGAATGCTATGCTAAGAGGTTTGGATATATGTGTAGCAAGTGAGAAATAATTGAAGATTTTAAAGTAGGAGGTGTGTATGATCAAATTAGTATTTTAGAAAGATTAATCTGTAAGTAGCATATATAATACATTGGAAGGAATAAATGTCAGAAGCAAGGCAACCAATTAGGGAAGTGATTGAGTGATTCTAAAATTAGTTGAAAATGGTGTGAACTAGACCCACAGACATAAGCATGCAAAGGAAGAAACAATGAACTCAGAATTTCAATGGATACAACTACAAAACGCTCTTTACTGAAGTGAAAATATACATGTAATCAAGCATGTATTTATTGTTCATGGTTAGGCCATGCCAGTGTAATAAAAATGTGATATTAATAAAATTATTTACACATTTAGTGTCATGTCAGTCAAACTACCAAGAGACAAAAATGAGACAAAATAATAACATTCATCTGGAAAAATAAAAGGTCAAGGCACTCAAGGAAAATAATGGGGAAAAAAAAGAAAAATTAAATGTGCCTAGCATGAACAGATTTCAACATTTAATATAGAGTAGTAAATCACCAATTATATATGTAATGCTACTGGCCAGTGGGAACCCCATTACAAGCTCTGAGGTATATATCTCTTGAACTATACATGACTTAATGAATGAATGAATGAAAGAAAAGGCATTCATTAAGTGTTTACTAGGCACCAAACTCTATGTTAAGTATTGGGGATACAAATACAGAAAGACAGCTCCTTCTCTGAAGAAATTTACATTCTGATAAAGAAGACAACACACACAAAGGAGTTATGGCCAGGTAGGAGTGCTTTGTATTAGGACATTGTGGTGTGTTTTTGTGCTCATGTGCCCACATAAATTAGATAAGTAGTGAACACTGAATATAGTGATAAAAGAATCCCTCAATTGTGATATAATTAAATCTCACATGATGAAACAGTGTGATGAGAGTGTATAGGATATGTGGCTTTGAGTCAAAAAGACTTGTATTCCCATCCTATCTCTGACCCTAGGTGTGTGACCCTGGGAAATTAATTTAACTTCAATGTGCCTCAAGAAACTCCCTAAGACTTTGGAGATAAGACATATATCATTGGCAGTCTGCTTTTGTAGTTGGAATTCCTCTTCTAGACATTCCCTGTGCTAATGTTATCATGGACCCTTCATGTGATGTTGACATTCTGAACATCAATATTAGACAACTAATCTTAAAACTGGCTAATCTCAACTTTGTCCCAAGAAAGCTAACAATGTTAAATCTTATTTATAATGAAGAATATTTGTTTATAGATTTAGATGTTGTGCACATATACTTTGTGGAAGGACTAATAATTTCTTACTATTGATATTGTAAACTAGGTTATAGCAATATAGAAAATACATCCTTGCTGCTAATAAGATTTAAAATTAGAGTTTTGACTTGAGCAGACACATGTGTTTTAAGATCCATATCTGTCAATTTCCAGTTTAAATACTTACCATACCTATGATTTAGTTCCAACCATTATTCAATCAAGGAACAAATACAGGACCCCAAGTTGTTCCTGGTCAGATTCTCTTGTTTTATCTTAACATGAATATGGTGATGTTTAAATTTCAGGGAAAACATTTTATAGTGAAAATATTTTGATATGAAAATATACCTTAAATCATTAATATCACTTTCTTAATATGAAAATATTTTATGTTTGTTATTTAGATACAAAGCTTTATATGTGTCTTTGTAAATATACAAACACTTATCTACATACATATACATATATCCACATTTATGAAAGTGATCTACTGTATACACAAACACACACACACAAATACTCTAGAGTAAAAAAAAATTTCCTCTAGAAGATCACTGCCATGCTGCTTTAAAGAACTGTAATCCAATGACTTAATTCAGCAATTTTATTTAGTATTCATATACTGTTTATTTTGCTACAGCTGTCGCCATTTCCCCCTGCTGAGTAGGGAACCTGCACTTATCATTACTTGAGAAGATACCTCAGGTGCAATAATATCAATACATTTTGTTTCAAAGATGAGCAAAAACAGTTCAGCCTACAAAAATGTTTTGCTAGTCTTTCTTCACCACAGGAGGCAGACATATCAAAATCAATGAAGTCATCATTTTTGAAACTTTCAAACTCCTAAATTATTTCTCATTCTCCATAAGTGTGAAAGTACCTATTTGCAGGGCTTTTTGAGATTATCTTTTTCAAGTTGTAGAAAAAATGTACAAGCTAGCATTCTCACAGCACACAAATTATAATTTTGTAAATATATAAATTATAGTTGTGCATTGTACTCTTTTGAATGAATATGAGAGGCAAAAGATATATTGGGAAAATTATACACTCAGTTCATATTATTCCCTGAATTAGAAGAAATGTGACCTCTTTGTGTTATTTTAATTCTATGAAAAATCTTCATTGTTTTTACAAAAATGAACAGATATCTCTTATTCCATTGCTTTAAGATCTGCTTCAGCATCAGCTTGACTAGAAACCTACATCCTTATTTTTCTATGACCTGATTCATATCAATCTATGTAAAATTATCTAGGCTTTCATCAGTGTGTGGGTACTCCTTCTACTGACACAGATTGCAATCCCTTTAGTATTAGTAGATGGTCTTTGAAAACTGCTATGACCAAAAAATTCATCACCAGGTTGATGAGTCTTTGAACTTCACAACGCTGGTTGTCAGAAAACAGGCACATTAAATTGTCATTAAAATACTTCAGTAGAAAACCAGTTCCAACTAAGAATTAAAATTTAAACTTAAAATTTTAAATTAAAATGAAGTGGCTGATCCTATACTCAAAGTCTTTCTAACTTTGTAGGACCTAGCAGAGGTCATGAGATTCTAGATTCAACTCCACTCCCTGACAAAGTAGGAGAGCAGTACTTTGAACATGTTAAAATATTCTTAGTCTTTCCATCAATTTCTCTTTTCTATGATTCCTTTCCTTCCCTCCTTTTCTCTCCCTTTTCCTTTATTTTCTTTCTCTCTTCTCTTTTTCTTCTGCCTCTTTTCTTTTCCTTTCCTCTTTTCTTCCCTTGCCTTCCTTTCTCTGCCAGCCTCTCTGTGCATCATCTCCACAGTCTACCAGTTTATCAGACTATCTTTTAAAATATATTTTCCCCTTCATATAGAGCTAAATGTATATGAGCAACATCTTATTGAAATGAAAGGATTTTTATTAATACTAAGACAAAAATTATCCCTACAATAGAAAATATGTAAGGTTGACCTCAAAAAAGTCCTTTGAGAAATTAAGCTGATGAATAAAAATAATAATCCCAATCTATTATTAATCACAATAATAAAAAGTAACCAAAGAATAACTCTATGGTTATATATATATATATAGCCTTTCTTGATCTTTACATTGCAGCATAGATTTTTTTTTTCTTCTGTGGAATTAAGCATTTACAAGTTTTTCTGAATATTTTCATTTACATCTTTTATCCTCTAATAATATCCTTGTCTTGTGATTCATTCTGGGTGGAAGATCATCTCAGATTGCAGAAAGCAATGGAGCAAAAGCTGAGGAAAGTCCTACACGTCAGAAGAAGTTTCTAGTACAGGCTGAGTTAACAGAGTATACGTCTTTCGTGTAAGGATTGGCTTAGAAGAGTTTGAGGAAATGGGTGATGATTATTACTGTGATGATTTGTTATGATGTGATATTGTGATGATTATTCAGCCACAGCAACTCACAAAAACTAAGGCATGGATGGATTGCCATTTATATCATTGGAAATAATACTCAAACCAACAAAATCACTCATCTCTAGCGTATCAAAGTAACATTTTCCTTCATGGTAATAGAACATCCCTTCAATAGTTGTGTCAGGAAACCGAATAGGAATTTGTTTCCAGTGTGACAATTCAGGTTGCAAACTTCTAAAATTGGATCCAGAAAGACCTGGGTTCAGGTTTTATCTCTGTGACATTCTCTATATCTATCAGCTGTCAATTAACTTCCCAATCCCTCCAGATTGTTCTCTAAGATTGCAATTTATTGACATGTTGCTATTTTCATCAGTGGTTCCCTTTAGTTCCTTGCATTGATGAAATAATTGTGTCTGTACTCTTACTTTATGGATTTGTATAAATCTTCATCTTAAACTTTTATAGTTTCCTATGATGCACCACTATTTTCCTATGATATGCCACTAATACTTGCTTCTATTTCTTACTTATCCCAATTGATAAAACTTATATGTCCCAGCTTGCTTTTTATCTTGAGAATAAAACTTTGTATGCTTTAGTGAAGTGAGGATTTGAGGCAATTATTTGCATAATTAAAGTCAAGTCTCTTTTATCTTAATTTCAAGAGAAAATGTTCTTGCCACATGTTGAATTCCATGAAAAATTGCCCAGGATGTCCTCTTCAATTTGTATGTATAGACACAACATAAGTGACTCTGATGTAGCCCTTTCAAATGCGCAACTTCTCCGTGGTGTTTTGTACACATTCAGGTCTGTCTCTGAGATGTAACTGTGTTGTTTGTTATACTTCGGGAACTAGTGTGAATTAAAACCATCCCTGGAAGGATGTGCATTGAACCAGTAAAGAATGAATAACTTCCATCAGGCATCCATATATTTTATGTCAAGGTTCTGTCGTGTCATTTGGAGGAAAATCCATTTAATGAATACCATCCAGAGGAGTTAGATGAGCGATGGAAGAGGACGCCAGCTCTTTTCCAGAACACTGTTTGACACCTGATGTTGGTACATAAGGCTGAAAACATGGCAGGTCTTTAGACAGCAGTGAATTGGATAGGACACCATGTTCCCCATAGAAATAACTTACTTTCTTTGTAGAGGATAGGCAAAGTGTTAGGTGTGCTATTTTGTAAGTGGTCATGTTACAATTTCATTTACTCTTGATGTCTGCTTATAATCTCTTCCACATGTAGATACCCACACGAGTTATCCTTCCCCCTTTTTAATCAAGTATTCAATACCCAACCTATCTCAGTCCTGAAAGGGTCAGTATGAGAATTACCTAAAACCCACATAACTTTTTTTTTCTTTTAAAGAACCAGACCCTTAGCCCTCTTTTCACTTTGCTTCCATTAGTAGCAAATCCCCCTTGTCCTTTTTTAATTTTTAATTACCATTGTCTGTTCACCTTTGTTTTACCCATGACATCTTCAATTTAAACAGTATCAGAGAGGTTGATGTGAACAGTTTTCTTTTCAGCTTAAGTGACTGCAGCTCGTTTAGTTGTTAATTATGCAGGGAGGTTTGCATGGCTGCGGCTGGTAATTTGAATATGCTCCCAATGTCAGGCCTGTGTCTGGGCGGCTGAGCTTGTAAAAGGATTATGATGATGTATATATGGTTCATGGCTAAGTGGGCTAATGAAAGTACCTCATTTAATCAAACACAATTAATTAAATGAACTTATGATATTAACCCATCTTTCCACGCATGTATAATTTATATTAATTGATCTGCTGCATTCAAATTGACCAATCAGGTGGGCTGCTGACAGCCTAAGGAAGAAGGAGGTGCCATTAGCATTAGCTTGATGCAAACCATAATTGATGGGTCAGTGTGTTTTAGGGATGTAGCAAAAGCTTTGTTAATTGTCATAAGAAGTTCAAATTGATTGTGTCTGCATTAGTACATAAATTTAAATTGATTAATGTTTTGTTCTAAAATTAATGTCTATCCTGGATGGGTGATACAATGCTTTATTTATTGGATTCATTAATGCAGTCTCAGGAAAAAATAGTGTTGAAGTTAGGTAACTGAGAGTAGATCGTTAAGGATGAGTTCAATGGAGCCATTTGAGAGACAGCATTCCGACACTGAGTCTGAGCTCTAACTCTTAAGCCCTGCTCTTTAAAAAATGTTTGAGTATGAAAGACTCCAGTGAGACTATCTAGCTTGAGCATTTAATTAAAGCTCTTCTAAAGACAATTACAATGGATAATACCTTAAATGTAGTGAGCAGAGTCGGGGTGCAGAATTAGAGAGGAGGGAGGAGGGATTTTTAGAAACATGATAGCTTCCTGATAGGGGTTTACATATTGTTTAAATGTCACTATCACCTATATCAACCTCCTTGGAAGAGACAATTCTTCCAAACTTGCTCATATACTGTAATGCATTCTTTATAGCCAATGGACTGATATCAGGAAAATGAAAACCACAGTAGCTTTGGGAAGAGGGTAGCACTAAATCTTCCTGCTGAGCATTTCATGCACAAGGATTTCAATTCAAAAAGATTACTGTACAATTCATAAGGTGTGGGAAGTAGTCGAATTTGTGTTTCCAGAATTGGCACCTAATATAGATTCTTTTCCAGAGTGACTAATATTTTTTTAACTAGGCTCCTTAAAAAGTTTGTTTTAATGAAATAAAAAAAACTATACACAGTTTTTTAAGAATTTTTAAGAAATTCAAATATATTTAGGAATCAAGAAGAGCAGGAAACTTCTGGAGAAATTACTTTAATTCATTTATAACCCCCTCTTTTTTCCTTACCAAAGGAAACTTAACATTTGCTTCTTATAAACTGGTTTAAATAGAAAATGTGAAATGCATCCTTTCACCAAATGGCTGTTTGTTTTTTTTTTAATTGATGGAATAAAGCAGTTTGACTGTTCTGCTTTTACTACAGTGCATTCATGCTCTTAGAAATCTGACATCTCCTTTTTCACAAGGAAAAAGTCTGAACTTCTCACAGTAGAGAGATTAGATATCTCCCTTTGCTGTCTTATTGAGGTATGCAAAGTATTATTTACAGAGAGCTTCTTGAATCAGAAACACTTGAATTATATATTTAAATATTACTCCATGTGGTGGCACTAGTGAGTAACAAACACAGTAATTGGATTCTCTGAGCACAACTTTTTTTTTTTTTTTTTTTTTTATTCTTAACTTTGGAGCTCGAGTTAATGGGTGTCTTGCACTTGCTTTCTATCGCCAGATTTTTAAGAACATCCATTCAACGCTAAGTTATGTCATTTGAGAGACAGCAGAGATGAGTTCAGTTATGTGCAACGATAGCTGCCATTGTGTTGTGGCGGAGGAGGGGTTAAATTTGTATCACTTAAATTATGTTTAGAGCTTCTGTTTTATTTGGACTAGAATGATATATGCATAGGATTAGCTATATAAATAAAACATATATATGTAACTATTTATATTTATCAAGCATCTAGTGGAAAATTAGGTTGGACTTGAAAATAGCCAGGTTCTTATTGCATGCCTTTAGAATTAGAACTTGTAAACACTTACTTCATTACCAGAATGGAAATGAAATCAGCTCTATTCTGAGCAGGTTGGTTTCTTAATGGCAAAAGGCATTGGTCAAATACCTAGTTATTTGGCCAACAGGTAATGACATTAAAATCAGAGTGGAAAATACATGACTAAGCACCCTCATTCACTATAGCAAGTTAAGCATTTGGGGGAGAAATGGGCTCTGTGTATGTGTGTATATATGTGCGTGTGTGTGTGTGTGTGTGTGTGTGTGTGAGTGTGAGTGTGAGAGAGAGAGTAAGAGAGAGAGAGAGAGAGTAAGAGAGAGAGAAAGTCTTGATAACCTAGAAAACAAAACAAAATAAAAAAATAAGCTGTATTCTTATGGTATGGAGCAGTGAAGAAGAAAAACTGACTTCAGGCACATTTTTGCTTATTGGCCAGAATACAGAGAGAGAATGAGTGCCTTGGGAGTCACTGTCTTAAATTTAGGCATTTGCCATCATTTTCCCAAAGTCAGGAAGGTAGCAGAGACTGTGATTCAAAATAATATTGTCTTTGTTTAGCAGTTTTGTGAATGGGCCACAGATGTTCTAAGAGTGGGAAATTAACATTATTTTGTAAAAACTGCTTAACTCTATGCAGAATGTGGTGTCACTTGGAATAATTATTTTGTTAATCAGGTAGTAGTTTACATCACCGCCTCTCTTACTAGTGATACTTATAGAAAGTAAAGCTCTGATTGCTAAGGAAGGCTACAGAAAGTAATCACCAGCTTCTGTGTAAGATGCTGAAGTGAAGTCTTCAGGTGGAGGAATATATTTATGTGAATTTTTAGATGCTCATATAGCCCTGAGCTCAAATAATTGGAAAGACATCAGTATAATTTGTATGCCTTTTATCCCTAAATTTGCAGTTAAATACCTTATTTAGTTATTGCTCACTGCATCTTAGGAAAAAGATGTCATTTCACTGGGAGCCTTCCCTAACTAAAATTCCGCAGCATACCAAAAGTTAGGTGGGCTGTATTCACCTACAATAGAATAATTCTGCCATCAGTAGGTGTCACTGCAGTCAATAAGAATTGTCAGGGAGTTGCAAAGGAAAGGAAATTGACTGCCAGAACCAAAGGGGCCAGTGGGGAGGAAGAAGGGAAAGAGTATAATCAAAATATTGAATAAATAGAATAAAACTATCTCTATGTAGCATTGTTTTGGTTATGGAATAATTCAAGCTTTGAGGACTAAGGTAAGATTAAAACCAAGTTTAGCATAGCTGAAATGCTTTACAGATTATTTGAAATACCTTATGGATAAATATAGAATTATACAGACTATATCTTAGAATGCAGAAAGGGAATAATACTCGCTCTAGGAAAAAGCATTTCCTTTCTCAATTTCCTCCTTTTTGACACCATGCCCATTCTAATGTGATCAAACCAGTTTACCACTTGCCAAAACTTGTTCTATAAATTTAATCTTGGGAAATACTAATGACCTCTTAGAACAGAGGTAGCTTCAATAAATCTCAAATATTGGCCCTTAGTAGTAACTGTATTGTATTCCTACATGAAAGCTTCTTAACATGGGAGAGCACAATTGCTTTGAAGGTTGAATATGGAATTTTTAAGGTGTTTATTCTTGTGATTGTGTGAAGTGTGCTTGGGTAGAGTTACTACCTCTTTTTTATTTCTGTTTTCCTACCATTTCTTTTAAACTACATGGGATGAATATGCTATAGAAGTTGAAAAACAATATATAACCTGCCCTTTGTGCTATGTTGTACACAGCATTATTTCAAAAAAATAAATTATTATAATTTTCTATTAGATATATTTATGTATTCCTCTTTCTATGATGAAAACTCTGGTTCTAGTTTTAAGGGAAAAAAAGCTAAGCAGACACTCTCAAAATACATAAGGGTACAGAATGAGAGAGAAATATAACCTTGTATAGTCAAACATGTTCTTGTTATTGGTTTAGTTTTCTTCCGTATACTTGAGACAAAGTCTAACATTCTAATTCAGACATTTCCATCCACACAGTTTAACTAAGTCCTTCACTGGGAGACTGGTCTGCATAAATGATCACATGTATATTAAGGATTCAGATAGCCTCTAATGAAGTTATCAGAACAAAATTGTTTTCAGATAATATGTGAGCTAGAATAGGCTGTGTTTGAGGTTGCTTTGCCATTGATTTAGTTATGCACATTTTCTTAGAGATGTCCCAAACTATGGCTATTGTCCTGAGGTAGGTAGGTAATTCTTTCCACAGAATGTTTTTCTTCATAAACACATATTCTGAATAGCTCTGGCTTCACTATCACATCCAAAACCGTTAGAGGGGCCTGACCCCAATCTGACCTACAGAGTAGTTTAAAAAGCTATTTATAATCTTTTCAAATGTGGTCCAGTGAAAGGTCTATTGGAACAGGACAATTGTGTGTCATAAAAGCCTGGTGCTGCTATGTTAAAATCAAATGTTGAACAGAAATGTTCATATGATCATTTGTAATGCTCTTCATAGTTTTGAACTTTCTGTTCACTTGTCTGCATAGAAAGTTAAGTGAAAACATGTATTATACCCTTGATATATTTGCTGATATTGGTGTACCTGTCGTGCAATATTAGAAAATATATGAGTGCATATAAAAATATGAACAAAAAATTACCAGGGAAACAAAGTAAGAGAAGATATTATGTGTGAAGCCTACCAGAATATTCTCTGTAGAATATTTAGATCAGAGAATATTCTGTAGAATATTTAGATCATTGATATATCTTTCTTAGCTAAAAAATATTCATCCTCTCTGTCCACCCCACCCTCAATATTATGAAGACATCCATGTAACTCAGACAAAGGATATGAGTTGTGTGCTTTATTCTGGAAGCATCTATATTGTATGTGCAACATTTTGAATCCTACACAAGGACACTAAATCAAGGATCAAAATTCATAAATTCAGGAAGTGACAGTTATTTTGAAAACTAGGACATTTTTAATATTACTCTGTACACTTCAGTCCAAGAAGGGTACGGATGAACACCCTAATATTAATCCTTTTTTTCTTAATAACAAAACAAAATTATATGTTTGCCTCATGGGAAAAATCTTTATTTCAGTGATCTGTAGAATGAAAAACATGGATAATAGGACTTAAGGACAGTGATTTCATTTCAATGTGTTGATAATAGTACTGTGATGAAGTAGTGTTGTTTAATCGAAGTAGAGTGGTAGAGTTAAATATGCTGCTTAGAATTCTGTTCCAATTGGCAGGAACCTATAGAACCAATAATTCTATTACCTGAATAAAAAATTAAAGTATTTCTTATTTTCTCAGAAATTTATTTTTAATTATTGCCCCAATTGGTTAAAACTAACAAATTGGTAAAGAAGTATGCACTATAATGATAATGCCTTTGCTTTTCAGTCATTTAGTTTTTTCTAGCTTATGGGTTGCCTGCATTTTCTATCCCTCTTATTACTGTGCTTTCTTTCACAATGTGTACAGATCAGACAAGGGTCAGGGCCAGTTGGAGTCAGAACAAGACAAAAAGGTTCTTTACGACAAAAAAAAAAATCAAAAGACAAAATTTAACCTTTTCTTAAGCAGTGAAGGCATAATGAGGAAACTGTGAAGATCTCAATGCAATACCTTGCTCAATAAAAATAAAATACCTTGTTTTAGCAACACTGGATTTCCCCCTTGTTGCAAAGTTTATTTTTAAATAGGCATTACTTGTTGAAAAAGAAATAAAAATAAAGACTCTTATGGACTTATATCATTTGAAAAGCTACAAGAGGGAATTTTTGCTATTTGTGCACAATATAATTGGGTTCCCTCCTTTTCTGTTTTATGGTGATAAAAAATTCAATTGAAACATGAATAATGGAATATTAGCAAAATTACAAGGCTATATTAAAATGTGTATACACAATATATTCATTTTTAGACAGACATCTTAGATCATATTTCTAAAGACTTAAAAATATAGAGCTGTTTAATATAATTCCCAACTTGAAAACCTCCCTAAACTCATTACATATTTTCCCATCCCTTCAAAGAAAGTGATTGTATTTTGGCATCAATTTAGTCATCATATTTTATCATTAACTTAAATATACTCCTAAAAATTGGGGTAAATGTATTTTTGCTCATTATTCTTTTTTTAAACATTTCCTCTGAAAATGAAATATTTATTTTAAGTCTGTAGCAGTGGTTAGAAATTTGTTGTATTTTTCTTATAAACATAATAAAGCTAATATTTACTAGCATACTAATAAGAACCTCTTACATTAGTTAATGATCA
This sequence comes from Vombatus ursinus, assembly GCF_900497805.2. Taxonomy (NCBI): domain Eukaryota; kingdom Metazoa; phylum Chordata; class Mammalia; order Diprotodontia; family Vombatidae; genus Vombatus; species Vombatus ursinus. Next base: position 23,922,372 of record NW_020949351.1, read on the forward strand.
CTGAAAATTGTTGTATGTGTGAGTATGCATGTACACATGTGTGACACTATAGCACTTTATAAATAGCTGAATGATCATCAGAATCAAAGCACATTTATTCTAATAAAAATTGTTGTTCAGACTTTCAATACTAGTACATAGGAGGATTACAATGCTATTTTTTTAATATATGTATGCTTTTCAGGTAGGCTTTTTAAGTAGTTTAAGTATAATAGAAAACTCTTATTAACTTTTTAGATTAATTTATTCATATTTAGGGCCATGAATATAGAAAAAAATCCCCTAAATTCTTGGTTGGTAGGAGAGCAAATAAAGTTTGTATCTTTAAAAAAGAAAAATAATCATTGCTAGTGAGCAAAAGAAGGAGATTAGTCTTCAGTGTGAAAATTGGTTATCTAGAGTACATCTGCCCCAAAGGGAAACTTTCAAGATAGGCTTTTTGTTGCTCGACAAGAAGTCACCAAAATCATATTTGTCCCTCCTGTCGTGTTATTTTAGCAGAGAGTGTTGAGTAAAGTGAACAGGTGCCCCCTCGTATTGATCAGCGATCGTGGCCCAGGCCCCTTATTAGATTTTGAAGGGGAAAGAGAAGGCATGAGAAATGAAGAGGAGAAAGTGGGACAGGTTATTGATGATGGTAATAACTGTGCTCACTGGTCTCCAAACACCGAAGCTGTAAAGTTGACCAGATGAGGAGATCAGTATAGATATGTTGAGGGGAAAAGACAACATGAAGAAGTATTGAGCATAGTTTCTTACCTGGCAGAGTTATTAAAGTTCATTGAAGGAAGATGAACTGTTTCAATATGTTAAACACTTGAGGCTGTTAAGAGAGAGTTGCTGTCACAAGAAGAGGCATTGTTTGGGGAGCTCTCCTTGTCCTTGTTCTTTTTCCTTCTTTGAAATTTGAATTTGTTTCCACTCCTGCAACCTTCTTGTATCTCAGATATCTGCATAAAAATTTGAAAAAAAAAAGCCAAATAAATACTTTCTATCTACATGAACATATCGAACTTGGTTAGCAGCTCATTTCTGAAAGTTGCTTATCACCTTGTGAGTCCACAAAAAAACATAGGGTTATCTGCGGTTAATATATTTTAAATATCACTTTACTCATCCATTTGCTATGACATCCTCCTCAGCTAGAGCCTCATTGAACACAAACCCCTGCCATATTATTGGAGTCAGGCATGCTGAGCCTTAGATAGCTCAGTGTGTAACGAAGAAGTACTAGCAGAGATTCAAAATTTAACCAACATAATTTGGATTCCGAATATGCAATTTTAAATTACTCTACCATAATTAATTTGGCAAGTCACAAAAATTAGAGGAAATATAAGCCCGCATTTTGCAAGAGGGTAAAGAGTACACTAAATTGAGAGACAGTGAACTCTCAATGGTAAATTTTGCTTCAGGGTTAAAATTTTCTTCCACTGCTGAAAGGTCACCACATGATTTGATGTTTTTAATCCTTCTACATTGTAATGACATTTGGGGGGGTGTTTGCAAACACATTACAAGCTGGCCAATTCGGTACAGCGTTTAATTTTAGTATCTAAATGAGCCTCTATGTGCTGCCATAAGACTTTGTCTCATCCTGCACTGAGAAGATAAATTCCAAGACAGGGAAGAAAACCAGGAGTCACTGTTACAGGAAAAGAGCAGTGCTTTAATGTGATTTTTGAGTGAACATAATAGAGCACAATAGGGAATGTTTACTTTTTTTTTTTTTCCTATCCGTGTAGTACGAGGAGAAGCAGTCAGATGCAATGGATAGAGAGCAGGTTTTGAAGGCGATCTGACTTCTGCCATTTACTATCTTTGGGACCTCAGGCAAATTATTTAACTTTCCTGTACCTCAGTTTTCTTATATGTAAAATGAAAACTTCAGCTGAAATAGCCATTAAGCTCATTTCCCACGCTAAATCTCTGATCCTACAAATACACATAATCTGAGGAGAAGGAAGAGAGGCATCATGGTACAATGAGATGAGTGCTGGATTTGGAATCAGAGGAAAGGTGCTCAAATTTTGGATATAATAATAATAGTTAACATAGACATAGTATTTACTATGTGCTAGGCACTTTGCAATTATTATCTCATATGATCCTCACAATCATCCTGAGAAGTAGGTGTTATTATTATCTCCACTTTGCAGATGTGGAAACTGAGGCAAACAGAGGTTAAGCAATTTGCCCAGGGTCACACATAGTAAGTGGCTGAGGTTGGATTTGAATTCAGATCTTCCAGACTCCAGACTCAGCATTCTATCCACTGTACCAACCTAGCTGCCTATATTATATATTATCATTGTGAAATTGGTCCAATCCCAACTTCTCTGAACCTCAGATTTCTTTGTCTAGAAAATAAAGGGTTTGGACTGTGTGCCCTCTAATAGCCTCTAATAGTTCTAAATCTATCATTTATTATCCCATCTCCACAAACATACTCATTAAAAAAAGTATTGTCATTATTAAGAGGTAGCCCTTCAAGAAAACTAGTTAATGAAACCTTTATGGGATTTTGTAATACTTCTCCGTTAAGTTTAAAAATACTTATATTCTCAGCAGTGAGTTCTTGAATTCTGCCTAGAGACTAGCATTTGTCAGATGAGGTGATGAGGCTAGTTGAGCAATGATTGGACCAGTTTTACCATTAAACCATGAATGCATTTTATGAAACCATGTGCAAGTTCTTCCTTCCTTCCTTCCTTCCTCCCTTCCTTCCTTCCTTTCCTCCTTCCTTCCTTCCTCCCTCCCTCTTTCCTTCCTTCCTTCTTTCCTTCCTTCCTTTAAAGTTCTAATAATTTTTTGGTCCTTAGTTTCCTCATTTTTAAAATAAGTTTGGACAACGAAAACTCTGTCATCCATCCTGAATCTAGCATCCTACAATTCTACAAATCTCACCTCTTGGATATGTATAAACAAATAGATTTCTCCTCCCCCTCCCCTTATTCAACAGGAATACTGTGAGTTTTAAAATATTTGATATTTATGTAGTCCTTTAAGATTACAAAGCTTTGTTCATGAATTATCTCATATGAGATTCAGAACGATCCTGTGGGCCAGAAATTGCAGATGTTACCCCCATTTTAAAGATGAGGAAACTGAGACAAGCAACTGTCAGAGGCAGGATATGAACTCATCTTCTTGACTCCAATTCTATTGCTCTCTCCATGACCGCTTGCTCCATTCTCTCTCATTAAGACTTCAGAAGTTTGTTTTTTACTACAGATAGAAAAGATGAACATGCTAAATTGCAATGATAACTATTTTCTTTCATGCTATCATAGCATATACATCTGAGTTTTATAATAAAATGCATACATGGTAAGCCTAGTTAATATGATTTCCCTTCTCATTTTAGCAGAATCCTTGATGCTGTCTGCTACCCCTACTGGGGACTTGGTCTAAGGAACATATTCCATGCTAACCACAACCACATATAAATAAACCAATTTAACACCATTTCCTGCCTTAAGAAAAATAAAACTTGTCCACGCTCAGTGAACCTGAGAACAGCAACTCTATTTAAACATGTTTATTGCTAGCACCACTTAAATTGTAGTATAGAATGGGCCTAAGAAGAAACTCAACACAACAGCATGGAATTGTCTAATTAAAGCACCAGCCAGGAGAGCTGGGTGGATGAATCACCTCCATTAAACAGACAGCAATTATCAGGTGGTTAGAGAGCAAACACTACACTAGCATTGGGTAGGTTTGTGAGGCACAACTATGACATGCTACAGTGAAACGAACATGGCCCTGCATTCTTGCGAGATTGCTCCATTTGGTAACAGACAGAGCCTTAGAATCACAGAATTCTCAAGCATCTGTCAAGGCAGAACAGTATCCTATAACACAATAAAGGATTATTGTTTACATTATTAGAATCTGTTCACATTAAAGAAACACAAATATAAAGATAAAATTATTTACTTGTCCAGGACTGGAAATGTTTTAGTTCTAATTAAATTCATCACGTTGAACATATCCATTTTGTTGTTTTTCTCTCTCTCTTTTTTTTTTTCTGTTAGAAGCACGCAACTCTGTGCCTCTCAATAATTGACTTACTAAAGTTTGGAAACAAATCATCAAGCATGCTAACAAAAAATATGTATAGGAGGGATATATATAGTTCAATTCCTAGACTTGGGATAACAAAAGACCAGGTTTAAATACTGCCCTGACACTACCTCTGTAGTCCTAGGCAAGTTACTTAACAAGACTCATGAAACTCCCTAACACTTACCTATTAAATTACAGATATGGAATGTGATATGATGTTGCAGGGAGTTGTCCACAGTAATGAAGTTGCACATTTGTGTATTTGTATATGTGCTGCTTATATAGATAACAGATTACCAAAATGTCCATATCACAAGATAATCCTAACTCAACCTGGTTTTCTAACACCTCCTAAATGTATCAAGGTAAAGGAGAAATGAGGCTCCTTTAAGAAAACAAATGTGTGCACATATTTCCCAGTGTCCATTGATTTCAATTTCCTTTTGTCTCTGTGATAATTTTAAAGAAAACTCAAAGGGATGTGATTTTCTCAGATTTTGGGAAAGAATCTCAGATGCATGGAAAGGAAATTAAATGGTTTGTCTTTCCTCTGCAAAGTACTAATATCTTCATGTTCCTATTTGCATTTTCCTTAAAAAAAATGAAATAAAAAAAAGAAAATAGCCAGAGATGAAGAAAGAGGAAGAGGAGAAAAATAAAGAGAGGAAGAAAGAAGAACAGGAAAAGAAACAAGGAAGACCTGGGATATAATTTGAGATCTGACCTTTGGAAAGCAAAAGTATAATTGGACCAAGCTTGTGATTTGACTGGTATGATGAAATCCCAGTGAAGAAATCCCTCTACCAATATAAATTGATGTGTGTTGTCCAGGATCACATTGTAACTGGATCCCAAGTCTTGTGACCCTGTGCCCAGTAATCAGCAATTTTCCATTCCACTTCCTTAATTTCATAACAGGCCATTAAATTGACCAATATTTCTGAATCTAACTAGCTTGACTTTGCAATTTAGAGGAGAAGCTCTGAAAGGCCCCCTTAAAAATGTGGATTGCCTGGAAACAAAAAAGTGACTTAGAATTCTGACCTACTTAGGAATAATAACACTATCCTAGATTGTATTCATTAGTTTTACCCATTTTTTCCCAAGATGTGCTTGAACTGAGATATAATGTCATTTAAAAGTACGTTCCCTGCTTTGCATACGTTATTGTTTTTCTCCTTAGCCACTCTCCAATTTCTCTCACAGGATCAATGGGCTAAGCTTCTATAATGCTAAATTATATTTTTTTCTTCATATTAAAAGAGACAGATGGATTTACAAAGTGTTTGTTTTTCAGGGCATGGTAACTGGATATTTGAGATTTATGGCCCATAGTTAAGTGGATCCTTCACTTGTGATTACTTGTGCCATTCAAAAATGGCCTTTTAAGAAGGCCCTCTTAGATGTATAAGAACTTAAAAATGGACCACCCAGTGAAATGAACATCCTGATGCTTTACCAAAACAGAGGGGTTATCAGAACAAATGGCAGAAATCATATTTGCCTTGTTATGGAACCTGCTCCTCTAAACACTGTTCATTTGGCAGTTCTGCCCTGGGGTCTGACCAACCTGTGAGAGGGCAAAATGCCACTCCAACAGATGGGTGTGACTGTGGGCCAAGAATTTGTCTCAAATGTATTTCTTGAGGGTAACATTCTCAGCAAGAGGTTCTCTTGTTTGTCTGATCAGAGTTCTGCTCACAGTGTGGAATACTTCCTCACATGCTGGATTAAGACACAAAAGTTTTTTTTTTTTTAAATGGCCACTTGGGGTGAGGTTTTAAATGTTTACAATAGAGGGGAGTGTTGCTCAAAGAGTGGAGAGAGGCTTTCTTTTTCAGCCTTTTAATTTTCTTTTTTAGGATCTTAAGAAATACACCACACACACATGTACACACACACACACACACACATACATACATAAACACACATATCCATTGAAAGTTGGGCTTAGAATCCCAAAGAATTTTAAGTGTAATTCTACACACATTCAACAGAAGTGTAATAATTCTTGTGGACCACAGAGAATCAACGGGGCACAAAGTAGTTTCATTTTAGAAGTGACACCCAAGGGGTGATGATTTTTTGTCACTTAAAAAAGATTTTGATCCTTCTTCTTGTTTAGGAAATCTAATAATACTATAATGGTCAAAGTACTGATGTTATATGCCATGTGCACATTCTGCCCCATAGCATGTAAGCTCATTGAAGATAGCAACTTTTTTTTTTCTGTTCATCTTTGTATTCACAGTGCCTTCTACATAGCAGATATTTCACAAATGCTTTTGGATTGAATTCTGTAGAAGGTTTTTCTTCCAAAGCTGTCATAGCAAATTCCACCTCAGAGAATAACACATTATGAACATTAAAATGCTCTTGCAGGCATGTTCTGTTAACCTCCACAATGATGATACATAAGAACTGTTGTATTACGGTGGAAAGACGACTGAACCTGGAATGAGGAGTCCTGAGCTCTACACTCAGTTCCACACTCTAGTTGACTCTCACTAGGTTTGTTACTTTGGGCTAAGCACTTAATGTCTCTGGCTTTCTAAATTCTCATTTTTAAAATAAGGCTAAAAAGGTCTATGACATTTCACAGGATGGATGTGACAAAGACAATTAATAATAATAGTAGCACTTCTAGACCACTTAAATTTTTGCAAAGATTTTGTTAACTCATTTGATCCTTAAAATAACCCTATCAGATAGGTGTTATTATGGATAATGATAGAATTTATTTTATCAGATTTTAATTTTATTTTGCAGAAGAGGAAACTGAGGCTGAGAGAAATTAAAGGACTTGTCCAGGGACATACAGTTAGTAAGTATCTGAGGCAAGATTTAAACCCTCGTTTTCCTGAACCCAGATTCCATGTTTTATCCACTGAGCAAAATAGCATGCTAAAAGTCTTTCTAAACAATCATTCGTTACTACAATGAGAGCTGTAAGTAAAGATGGGATTTCCAACATGAGACAGATGTTGGACAGGGAGACTTGGATGCAGGGAGCCAGGTAGACAGTGGTAAATGTTTACCTATTGGCATGCTGCAAAAAAAATACCCGTGACACACTTTTATGTTTACTCTGCATCACAAACATGTTCTTTATCATTTAAGTTTAGCTAATCAAAGAAACAAATTATGCCCTGATTTTTAAGGTTGATTGATTTCAAAGGTGGGTGCAAATCTCACATTGAAAATTTAACATTTGTTTTAGTTTCCTTCAAATGATATTTGACTGGTCAATATGTAAATCTGATTCATCACAAATAGGCAAATTCCAAGACTATTATTTCATGCATTTTGTTATTATTACTTTCTTTCAAGCATTGCAATGATGCCTCTCCCATGTTACCAGCCTATGCCTACTAACCAAACTAGATTCAAGAAATATGTGAACACTCATTTAAAACACAGACTGGCTAGTCTTGAGCAGAAATATTATTTTAACCCCAGTTCTGATGGCAGATTACTAACATGAATTTATCTCTTTTTTTAAAAATGAAATTTAATACCTTTTTATCATAAAAGTTGATTTTCTGTTGCCAGACTGTATTCTGATTTGGGCAAGTTTTGCCCAACTTTCAAATGGTATATAAAACAAACTTTAGGAAGTAATTAGCTTCCTTTTCAGAGACAGATGTGCATCCTTTTGGTACATAATTAACATGAAGGAATTTGAACATGAATTGGTTCAATGGGATATCTGATACCTTATTACAAAAGATTTCTTTTCTTATTATAAACTAAGTAACAAAATTTGACCCAAATGAAAGCAGAAGTGAACAGTGAATTAACTGAATTCATAAAGAAAAAGTGTGACCTGATGAATTTTGTGTCATAGCAAGTGAAGAATCACTGGTTTAGTAATGTTTTTTGATGAGTCATCCCTAGTGGAAATGAAGGGCCACATCAGCTTACCCAAGCCTCAGTCAAGACTTTAATTGTTGCTTTTTGTGTAGGGGACTATATCCTTCATGAATCCTATCACCTTTGCTCTTTTTTGTGCTGATATCTGCTATGTTTCTATAATCATAACGATGTCTTCTATTTTTTTTCACCCATCTTTTTTATATGTTATAGAGAGGTGTTTGCTGGGTATTCAAAGAACAAAGTTCTGTGTAATTAAGGAGGGGGTGGGGTGGACTAGGGTGTAGAACATGTATGAATCCTAATCCTTTTCAAAACAAAATGAAATGCTATTAACAAGCATATGCCTTTATACAGAACCATAGTCTTTAAGATCTTTTCTTTTTATAGCCAATCATTTATGGGGGTTTCTTTTTGATGAAACATATGGTTAATTGGTTCCCAGAAACTTTTTTTTTTTAAAAAGAGCACTTTTATTGAGTAAAATAGATATTCAAAGAAAAATTCTAGAGGAATTTAAAATAAAAGTTAACTTACTAGAATACTTTGTTTACAAGTTTAGATTTGTTGGATTCTGTAGACTTGCCAAAGCAGAATGTGAAAAGCATTTATTCAAGTGAGATTGGCTAGATTGGTCTATTTTATGGCATGCATCTTTCAAAATATTGTGATGTAGTGATGGTCTCAAAAAACATGTCGTCCTTTGTATATAGTCAACCACCTTCTAGAAGCAACTTTTCGGAAAGCAGAGGATGAAAGTTCTCTGACCACACCTTCCCTTGCTCAAGAAGCTTTAGTCGCTCCTTGGTGCCTTTAGAATGTAACATAAACTTGTCGTTTAAAGGCTCTCATAGTCTGACTCTAATTTATCTTTTCAGATTTCACATTAACCCTCCTCAGGAACTCTATGCTTCAGACAAACTGATCTTGTTATTTCCTATACATACATCTTCCATCTCCCACATATCTTCCATGTCTTCACAATGCCTATTCTCCATGACTAAAATGTTCTCCTCCTTTTGTAATCCTTTGCCACCTTTGAGAAACAGCTTTACCACCTGCCTAAGAGGCCTTTGCCCATCCCTCCAATTATTAGTACTCTCCTCCACCCAAATTATTTTAAATTTACTTTACACATATTTTGTATTTTATTTTCTGTACACAGGCTGATTCTCCTCTGCAGAGTTTAATTTCTTTGATGGTACAGACTGTTGTATTTTTTTCCCCAGAACAACAAAATGACTAGCTCATGTTAGGTGCTTAATAAATGTAAGTCTAATTGAGTTTAAAAAGACAAACTTTATAGGGAGATTTTGCTTGTCATGGCAAAATAGGGCTATCCTGCATGGCCCTATGAGTCAACTTCATGAGAAGCTGGATTAAAATCTGAAAGTGGCTCTACTTACGAAGAGTCCTATTAAGATACTTTTTTGAGGTTAAAAGGCCTACCAGCTACAATGGAATAGATACTTGATTAGACATCCAAACACTAAGAATTTTTAACTGACCTGACATCAATTTATTGTCTGAAATTTATTAGGCACCTACCATGTAGCACTTAAAACAGAAAACTCAATTTACCCTTATTAAATATTAGGTGATGATTTCCTTGGACAAGTTATCTAATCTCTCAAAGCATTGGCTTTCCTTTGTATATATAAATATTATTATTATTAAAAAACATGCAGGAAGTGCTGATGTTCTAAGAGAGAACTATCAATTCACAGTGAGTGGGTCTTTGTCACACCAATACTTTTATTTTGGAGAACTCCACTGCTAAATGGCGTAATGCAGAACTTGAAGTTCAAAGTGATGTGAACACTTAGAAAACGAAAGACTTGTGCCATAAAAATTTTGAACTACAAGAACATAACACTGGTAGGTGAAGACCTGAGAACACTGGCCTTATCCCATTTCCCCCAATCAGTCCTTACTTAGAATAAGGGATCTTTAAGCAACTGTATTGTTTCATTTGTCTTTTAATCTTGCTCTTATCAAATAAACATTAAGCAGGAACCATCTCTTGCTGACACTTGGGCCTTTTGTGTGTTGATCTGCCTTACTTTTATAGCTCCTACTGTATATGGCTGCTCTATTAATCTTTCTATATGAACAGTTTCTCTGTTTAATGAAATTGGGCCCAATGAGGCAGTGCACGGCACTGTGATAAGCTCATTCATCTTTATTTGATTCTTTGCTGACACCAGAGTTGCCCTCTGACATAGGTTAAGTCACTGAGTGGCCATTACCTCCTCGTTTGCTCTCTCATGTTACTCCTAACCACCTTCCTGAAGTCAAATCCAGATGATTTGTGCCAATTTCATGGGGGCACAAACTGGAACATCCGATAACTTTCTACATGGCTGAGTTTATACAATCTTGCTTGCACATCTCAAGCTGCTGCGTCTGTCAAAACACAATTTTTCCCCTCCTTCTTATGGGCTTTGATAGAGCTATGAGTACTAGAGGTCTCAATTATAAAATGTCATGACACTGCCGCACCATTTTTTACAGTAATTTCACAGTGTCACTCTGTGATTATTTCAGGATCGCTTTGAACCATGACTGAAATGAATTGTGGCCCTTGGTGTATTGGGTGATACAAATTGTGAGCCAGTGTCACAGAGAGGCAGGCGTTGTTAGGAATAAGCTGTGAAGACAGAGGGAGACATGAATTTTTCCCAAAGTCAGAATGCAGAAAAAAAAAATAAAGGAAATGCAATGAGAAAAAAATTAACAGGAAGTGAAGGAAAAAAGGCTGAATGTGAAAGAAACGTTTTAATATGAGTCAGTCTATACAATGGAGTTAAAAAAAATAACCTAGATGCCAAATGATGTAGTTATATGTTTTCTTTATCTCAAAATCCCTGTAACATGTTAATATCTTGTGAAATAGGAAAAGAAGAAACACAGTAAGAGTATCATTGAATCCATGAAAAATAGTAGTACTTTATATTCCCACTCTTCTAAATGCTTTATATTGTAAAGGTAAAAATTAAGATTTTGACCTCCTTACACACCAGGTTGAAATGCCAAAAATACTAGATAGCTCAATGTTACACATTATTTGAATGGGAAGGTCTTTCCTTATTGAGTTTTGTCTAAGTCCCATCTTCCCTTGATTATAAAACTATGTGTCATCTACTAAAGTTTTCTATAATACACACACACACACACACACACACACATATGTGCTGGTATCCCTAATAAGATAACTTGTAAAGTGCTTTGAAAAACTTTAAGCACTATATAAATGTTAGCTATTATAATTACTATTTTATTATTATATATAATATACATGTTTTATATTATAATGATAATTATTAAAATAACATACTAAATATTTAATAATTATAGTCATAATGTCTTCCATAATTTCATAACTCTTTTATCTTCTAGGCAAAGAAGTTAAATGGTTTTTATAAGGTACTACTTTTTACCTAAAGAGAAAGACAAATGAAATTGGTCTCAATGAAATTGGTATCAGATCTGAAAATCCACTAAAACAAAATATGCTCAATACTCTTCTCTCCAATGTTACTGACCCCATAAGATCACTGAGTTTTTGACCTAGAGATATCTACTATTCCTATTTATCCACTGTTGTCCAGTGTGACATTAAGCTTTGAACATATTTGAAGCCTTGTAATTAGAAATATCAGAGTCCAAATCTTGCTTCTGACAAATGTTGATCATCTGATCTTGGGTAAATCAAACTATCAGTGCTTATATACAACTCTCTAAGAGTAAATAGATATAGATATGTTATTGATAGATGTATGTATATATTATATATGTCCCTTGCTCCATCTTGCCTCTATGCTGTCTACTATTGGTATTTGCCTTTTAAAATACATTTAAATATGGATTTCATTTTTATGAAACCTACATTTCCCCCTATAGCACTCCTCTTGCAGGAAGCCAACCATCATAACTAATAATTTTAAGAGGTTAAAAAAAATCAGAAAAACCAATTAACATCAAAAAAAATCTGATTTTAGATGCAATATTTCAAATTTGTGGACCTTCATCTCAGGAACAGAGGAGAATATTCTCACACACCTCTTCTTTTGAGATCAAGCTTGATGATTACTCCCCAATTCACGTGCAAGTCAAGACATTAGCCCATGATGTTATCAGTCTTCTTGAAAAACAAAGGATGAAAAATAACAGTAACTATTATAAAGTGTTGATTAACCCGAATTAAGTTATAAGCTCCTTGAGGCCAAGACTTATGTCTAATAGCACTGTATCTTCAGCCCTTAGCACAATGAATTCCACATAATAGGTATGCAACAAATTATCATTTATGATAATAATTGAATAGTGTATGTGGTGATATGCAGTGACTGTTGTTACCCTCACCCAACCCATTAATTTTAGATGTATTGACACATTTAACTCTCAATGTGTCAAGCATTTACTTTGGCATCAGTGGAACAACTGCTGTATTTTATAGTTGCCACAGACTGGACAGTTTTGGAACTTGATAGATTGACAAGTCTTTGAGGTGAAAAAAAAATACCAGAAATTTCAAGGACAATAAAAAAAAATGTGTCAAACTAAATAGAAAAAGCACTGGTCTTTAGAAAAAAAATGAGAATTTTTTTTTTCATAGAATCTCATGTGAAGTAAAGGACTGTCTACTTTGTTGCCAAGACACTGGTCATATTGTCAAGTCTTCAATACTGTGTACTTTCACAAAACTCTGAAACCATTACTTTATATTGCAGCCTCAAGTATTTTTATTGTTCTATAGAGCAAGGATAACCTTCTTAGAACTAAAACTCCTATGCAATCTTAAAAGCAAACCCAATTAATCAATTAGAATACTGTACTCAGATTACAGTGGAATTACATGTCTCTTTCACTGAGAACCCCTGGAACTTGTGGTACATTACATCAATTAAGAATACTTAATTTCTAAATGGCACAAATGAACAATGTATGAGTCATAGCAAATGGTTACTCCTTAAAAGCCATCAGCCCTAATGGCTGTTTAACCTTTTTAAATTTAATATGGGCTTCATTTTTACAGCAAACAAAATCTAGGAGAGAATGGCATTACATTACTGTTCATATATACAAAGTGTGACACAGCCACACATATAATTGCATTAATAATAATGATAGGATTTTAGGTAGGCATCCACTTACATGACTTTTGGAGAACAGATAGGATCATGCTGCGTTATCACATTGAAAGAAGTGCACTTAAGCCAATCAATAAATAATGATTCACAACATTTTGAAGTTATGATAAGCAAAGATTGGGTCAAAACAGAATATTTCAGTGCCTGCAAAAAGGCACTGCTCTTGAATCTAAGCATCCCATCTGCTTTGCTAAGCCCTTCTCCCTTGTTTGCCATGTTTGCATTCTATCTTTTTGTGCTAAAATTCAGCATAAATGAATGACTTCAGAAGGAAGTTGTGATTTCTTTAGCTTCTATAAGCTATAGGTGTTGCTCATTTTTACTAAGTACCCTGTACATGAGTTAATTTAGACATCTCCAAGCTATCTGTCATGATTATACTAATATCATATAACTCTTGTTAAGAATAGCCGCATATTAAGTAAGATGAGTTCATTTTTATGGACTCAATAGAGAGATTTTTTTTCTTGATTATCTTTTTATTTCTTCAATATGCAACACTTTAAAAATGTTTTCTTTGTGGATTATTTTAATACATTAATTCTTAGGTATTGATAGACAATGGAAAGACAGATCTGTATCAATAATATCAACTTTAATGTTTGAGTGACCTGCATTAATAAAAGGAAAGATAAAAAAGCAAAAACTGAAATAGATTTTAGTATAATGAACCAATGTTCATTTTTTAATCTCAGAGTTTTGTAATAATCTAATTTTCTTAAAAATATATTTTGTATTCAACTTTTCAAGATTAAGCTATTCAGATAGATGAATTTCTAGTAATTAATTATGATGAGGAAGAAAATGGGAATTTTGTAGAGATTAAGAGAACCATTTAAAACCCAACAAAATTTCTAACTGTTTTTTTTCTAAAGATATTTCCTCCAGTTATTTCCCATAAAACACAAATATAAGATCCAGTTTAGGAGTTAGAAATAGAGAGATGAGTAGTTACTTTGTTCTTTGCTACTTTTTTTTCACTTTGGAATTAGTGCTACCGATATAAATTATTTTTAATTTCCATTTTGACTAAAGAGATACTACACATAAACCTTTTTGTAAAATATAAAACTAAAAACCTAGTGAGTTTATGAATCATTAAAAGAAAGGAGGAATGTGTCTTTAACTTTGGCAATACGTTATGAATATTGACTATTTTGTTGCCTCTACAAATTGAATTTGTTTTAATTGTTGATATCATTTGGGAAGGGGTGCTTTCTTCACTCTGCATTACTTCATATAAGTGTTCCGATATCACTTTGAATCCTTCATATTTATCATTCCTTACAGCTCTCTCTCTCTCTCTCTCTCTCTCTCTCTCTCTCTCCTTGCTTTCTTCTTTTTCTCTCCTCTCTCTGCATGTTTGCTAGCTATCATTATTGATTTTATCATTCCTCCTATGAGGTTATTCTGAATGTATTCTATAACCAAGCACAAACAGAAAAAGGAAGAACATGAAGGGATCATAAAAGTCCCTTAATCTCAGAGCAATTTTTAAGACATAAATGCATCTCCACATTCTCTCATGCTCAGTCACCCTCTGAGCTCTGGATCTGACTTTTTAGAGGAAGAGGATTGGAGGATTCCCTAACCCACTTACCCATCAATGAGAATCCCGCTTTTCTCTTGTCTACTACTGTCGACTCAGAAGGGTCAGTCATATGTCTGTAGGCAGTTAAGCGGTCTCCTGCATAGAGGCCTGGAAGTGGGATCTGGATAACCAGAGTGCAAATCTACTCTGAGATACCTACTATCTGTGTGCCTAAGCACATCACTTAACCTCTCTTAGCTTCAGTTTTCTCATATTTAAAGTGGGGATAATAACACCACTTTCCTTATATAATTATCTTACATATTGTGAGAATCAAATCAAATCAAATCAAATAAAGTACTTTCTAAATCTTAAAGGATTGTATCAATGCTATGTAATATTGTTATTGTGGTTGTTGTGTTGGTGGTCATTGTTAAATCTGCCAGGATTTGGATATCACAGCTCCCCAAATTCTATAATCAATCCCTGCGAGTGGATTCTTAAGACACAGCTGGTACTAATTAAATTAGAAGCACTAAGGTGCATCAAATCCCAGTGGACCTGCATTCTCAACCTAAAGGTCCGTTGTGAAACTTCCAAATTCCCGGGGATCTTCATGAAATTCACAGACACTGATTCACACTCTGTTAATGTATGCATCCTTCCTTTGCTTAATCCCTCTCCCCCTCAGTTTTTATTTATGAATCGCTGCACTTTCAACAGTATCACTCCATCTCCAAGAGAAACAGTTCTCTTCACATCATTGTCCATTTTTTTTTTTACTCATTCTATCACAACTTTTCAGAGGCTGGCTTCCAACCATACCATGATACCAACACTGTTGATTACCAGTGTCAGAACACCCAGATGCTTTCTTGTACTTTTGAGGAGGGAGGAAGAAGAGGTAGTATAATTGTGTAATTCAGTTCATAGGTGCCAGCTCTCTAGTCTCTCTCCTTTCAACGAACAAATAAAATAATAAATTACCTTCTCTTGTTATAACAACTTTCTTTTGAAGCTCTTACTTTATTTATTGCTGAACTCTCACTCCTTTCATGTATCTTTATATTCAATCTCAATTTGTATCTGACCTCCAGTTCTTCTCCAACTGCTTGATTTGCTCCACCATCACTTCAAACTCAAAACATATCAGATAGCATTATTTTTTCCTCCCAAACTGCCCCTTGCTCCATTTTGCTTTTTTAACCAGCAGTTAACACTGTTTGCCACTACCTTAACTCTGTTCGGAAAATGAATAAATGATTGACTGAATGAGTAAATAAATAAATATACACACAATACATATATATGTGTGTACACATATGTATATATAGCACATATTTATACATAACTATAGATACACACATATATATGTGTTGTGTGTGTATGATGGATGGATGGATGGATGGATGGATGGATGGATCTGGTTCAGACCTGAGGGAGACCAATGCTCAGCTATGTAGTTATGTGATTGTACTCCATTAAGCAGAAATATTGATGAAGTTCTCCATGGTTCTCAGAGGGTCAGTGATGTCCTATTCCCCATTCCTACCTTCCCCTTTAAGACAGCATCAACATGTTATTTTAGGACATGAGGGCTTGTGAATTTGTTCATTCAGAACATCTCTTGGGCTCCCATTCTACTGGCCAAATTCTGCTTGCTTCTCAAACTCGAGAATGTCAGTTAGCCTTAATCTCTTGACACTGGTATAATTGAGAAGACTCTTCCAACAGAAACAGGCAATATCCTTAGATATTTTTAATAAAGCATTTACTCAGCCCAGGAATAATAAAAGTACACACTATGTTGCCTACTATGAATAGTACACACTATGAAGAAAACTGTGTAATAACGCATCTACATGTTGATTGATAGATCTATTAATTCACTTTTTTTTCTAAGTCTGTTGCTTCTCTGCCCACGTATCTCTTACATACATTCCATCCCTCCCTCCATACCACCATCACATTAGTTTAGCCTCTCAATACCTCTCACCTAGACCATTCTAAGAGTCTCCTCAACTTCCTGGTCACTAATCCATCTTTCCCAAGGCTGTTAAGTAATCTTTTTAATGCCCAATTTGACCATGTCCCTTGCCTGCTCAAAAACCTCTAGTTGTCTTCCATTGCTAGTACAATAAAATAGAGAATGACCTTGGCATTTAAAGCTTTTCAGTCTGTTCAGGGTCTTGTCCTACTATCTCTTATCTCTGAGCATGGGTCTTTCACTCTTGTCTCTGCATCTCCAAAATTTAGCACAATGCCTACCACAGCTTAGGTGACTATTTTTTATTGGCTGAATGATTGATTAAATAGTGAATAACTTTGTACTTGAAATGCACTCCCTTTTGAACACTGTCTATTATTATCATCATTATTACTATCTTAAATAATAATAAGTATAGTTCACATTTCCATAATGCTGCCTATGTGCTAGGCACTGTGTTAAATGCTTTTGCAACTATTATCTCATTTGATCCAACTCTGAGAGGTAGGTGATATTATTATCCTCATTTTATGGATGAGAAAACTAAGGCAAATAGAGGTTAAGTGACTTTTCTAGGATTGTAGAATTAGGAAGTGTCTGACACCAGAATTGAACTCAGTTCTTCCCAGCTCCAGGCACAGTGCTCTACCTCCTGCACTGCTTGAGTTCAGATCTGCTACTACCTCCTCTGTAGAATCTATCTTGTTCCATCCACCTAATTGTTGCTTCCTTAACAAATTTTCACATGAGCATTTTCTCCAGATCAATCTTTTTATCCATTATAACATGATGTCTTCGACTTATTTTTGTATATTATGTATACTGAGGGCAGAAATTATGTGATTTTTCTTTTAAATTTCAGCAGGTCATCAACGTGTTTTACTTGGTAAATATTTATACATGGAATTGCAGAGTATTGAATACAGTAAAGGAATACTTGAGTAATATATTGTGAGTATAGTGGAATGTCATGTTTGTTGAGATTGGCATTTTGTATCACTCTGTGAGGTGATGCCATCTATGCCCAGCATGGAGTAGGCAATAAGAAGGATTTGAGCAGACAGACTATGAGCTTGTTGGGCAATTTTCTAGTTCTTCCCAAGTGGAGTTTTGAAACAAAATAATGAAACTCCACTTTGAAGCATTGTTAATTCCTAGGTTATCAGAAATATCCTTGTTTAAATGCACATTCAAGAAATCATTCCAAACCAAATATACATCCTCCCCCCATCTGCTTTTGAGCTAGTTTATCTTCATTGTCAACATGATATAGCACACTAGCATCATTTCCTTCTTTTGACATGGTTGCTAGACTAGGAGAGTAGTATAATGCTGTGGCCAGAGCACATCTACATTTCAGGAAGCCATTTTAAAAAAAAATCATATCTTCATAAACAGGATGAAGGTATATGGACTGAGTGAAGTCTGGACTTAGCTGACTGATTGTAACCAAATAAAAAGTGTTGATTAGTAGATCAGTCACACTCTGGGTAGATGTTTCTATGGTAGTGCTGAAGGTTTCTGCCCAACATTTAAAAAAATCAATTACCAGCTATGCTATAACATTTTGTACGACACAAATCTGGGAGGGAAGATAAATAGATAGAATGTCATAATCAGAATTCATGGGGGTAGTGTGATGATCAAATGAGTTAATGTATAAAAGTACTTTACAATAAAGTGCTACATAAATGCTGGTTATTATCATTATTGCTGTTATTATTACTGTGACATGCTAAATAAATTTCAGTTCAATATTATAAAGATATTCTTATCAAAGCTTTCCAAATATTTCATGGGCTGACTCACATAATAAGTAGTGAGATTCTTGTCACTGTAAGTCTCCAAGAAGAGGCTGGATGTCCCTTAGTTGAAGATGTTGTAAAAGGGATTCATATTTTGGATAACAGATGGACAAAATGACCTCTAAAGTTACTTTCAACTTCAACTCTATGACATATCATGATATGATTCTAAATACTCTAAAAGTTATATAACTAGATTATAGTGGAAATAAGTATTTTTGATTTAATTTCTGATTCTTTGAAGCGCATTCTTGTTCCTAATTTGAATACTTTAATAGTAGTCTAACAGCACTGGTAGCCCATTTTTTAAAGGTTTGTTTATTTTTAAAGATTATTTCCCCCTTCTATTGTCCACCACCAACCCAAATTGAATAACAGAAAAGTGAAAATAAAATTCTCATAACAAATATGCACAGTCTAGCAAAACCAATTCCCCAAATGATTATATCTAAAATGTAATGCTTCATTGTGTGTTTTTAATCCATCTCTTCTCTGGCTGGAGATGAGTGGCATATTTCATCTGCAGTCCTCTGGAGTCTTTCTTGATTTATCACTATGTTGATCAATGTTCTAAAGTGTTTCAAAGTTATTTTGCTCTATAATATTGTCATTGTATAAATAGTTGTGTTCACTTCTGTCTGCATCAATTCACAGACGGTTTTCCAGTTTCCTCAAAACTTTGGATTTGGTCATATCTTATGACTCCAAAATGTTTCCTTAAATTCTAATACCATGTTCTTTTAAAAAAAAAGTTTCTGTGAATTTGACCGTTGATTTCATTAGCATAGGTAACTCCTTGGAAGTAGTCTTCCTATATCTGCTATCTACATAGCATCTGGTATGTAATTTATTATGTCAGAGAGTTCCCTATTGAACTGAAAGGATAAGTGACTTATCTAGGGTCTCATAGTCAGTATTTATAATAGGCCTGCACAACTTGTGGCCCACTGACCACTTACAGCACACCAAAGGATTTCTGGAGGCCCGGGGAAAATGTAGAGGAAAACATCCTTTGTATATAGTGGAGATTCTTTGGAAAATCGCAAAGGCAGTGTCCTGTGGGCTGTAAACTGCCCAGGGCATAAGTTGTGCAGACCTGATTCAGGTCTTTAACTCAGGACACCCTGACTCTAGGGCTGCCTCATAATCCAATCTCCCTCCTGCCACACATTCTGGTATTTGTATAAAGGTGATTCCACATTTACACTTAATTTATGAATTTTTATGAAAAAGAACATATAGTCAGAGAATTGAAGTTTGAGTATCTACTTCAACACTTACTAGCTTTATGACATTGAGAAAGTCACTTAATGTCCCTGGGCTTGAGTGTCCTGATCAGTAAAATGAGGATGCTAATATTTAGTAGTACAATTTAATGTTACATTAAATGACAGTCATAATTATATGATGATGAATCTAATTTTGAGAAATGTGACTTTAAATTTATGCTTCTGATTTTTCCCTTTGAGGAGAATTATAATGTTGGTGGGCAAAATATGTAACAACAATAGGGAAATTTAAAAAAAAAAGAGTTGTAGGTCATCGACAGGTCTAATTCAATTTTTATGATGGATATGTTAACATTTCAATTATTAACCCACTAAAAGCAACAGTAGTATGAAAGTATTCAAAATGGCTTGCAACAAAAACTGTATTTGAACAAATTAATAATAAAATATTGATTGTTCCTATTATGTTACTTTCCATGTCTCTATAAACAATAAAATTTTTGAATTTAATGCTCAATCTTGGATTATTTTGCTGAACTGACCAGTTTGTCACTTGTTTTTATGGTTACTTAGCCCTGGAAACCAAACCCATGAGTGTACACAGATTGGTGAAGTAAAATGATACACATATGTGATCTCAATGATTAAGAGAGGAAAAAAGTTGGATCTGGAGTCTTAATTATCAAGTTTGGTAATAGCAATGGTACCAAATTAACCAAGCAATTGTATATTAATATCTACTTTTTGGAGATATTATCTTGTGAGCTGATTTATTAGAGCCTTATACCCTTATCTTTCATTGGGATTTTTTGTAACTAATTAGTTGTATGCATCCATATTTTTTTTCCTTGGGTAGGGGATAGAATTTAAAAATCTGCACGCTAGACACAAGCAGTATGTTTAATACCTGGGTTATTAGTTCAGTTTTTGGACTGCTAGCTGAGAATAATGAATAGCTCCCAAATGTGAGTCACTAATGGATTGCTCAATTCTCACCCTCAAGAGGTTATTTTCTGGAATCCATAATACATGCAGTTGTTGATAATAAAAATGTTCTTGGAGGCATTCTTAAATTAAGTAATTTTACTCCACCTTGGTCAACTGAGATTTGCAATTGCAGACTTTTAAATTCTGCAAAGCCATACACATGGACACCTTGGGTCCTTTTCCCTAGATTCAGCCATCTGTTTTCTTGACCACATGCTACTCGTTTGCTTCCCCTCTCTAAATAGATACCTTTGATGGTAACAGCATCCCTGAGAGGCAGTGTGGTTCAGTGGAAAGCATTTAGTCTTTGGCATTAAGAAACACAAGTTCACATGTGGCTTCAGGAATTTAACAGTTGTATGACCTTCAGTAAATCCCCTAACTTCTCTAAGATTCTCTTCATCTGGATAATGACATTTAGTAATATTATACTATTTATCTTACAGGTTGTTGGGAGGATCAAGCCCTTTGCAAGCCCACAAGAGCTATATCAGTGTATTTCACTATTAGTATTATTCCCCATCTCCACTGTGCCACTTGTGTACATTATGATTATGGATAATGATAATTAAAATAATTTAGTGGGTTAGAAGGCCATTGCTTATGATAGTAGAAGAATTCTTAGCATTTTAAGTAATTGGCATTTGGGCCAATAACCTTTTTATGACTCATATGGCACTTTTTCTACCTTCACACACACACACACATACATTCATGCATGTATATACACATACATATATACATGCATACATATCTACCCACATGTATGTATATATGTGTATATATGTATATATATACATATATATAAAACCATAGTTATTTGTGGCAATGTCTTATCTTCTCATATCTTATTTTACTTCACCCGCAATCAATATTTAACACAATGTCTTTTATTTAGTATATAAGAAATATTTGATGAAGGAATATTTTCATAGTTACCACCCTAGGCTTGCCAGATTTTTCTCCTGATAGAAATGTAAATTTCATGCTGTCTCCATGAAATAGTAGAAGTGTAAATTTCATGCTATCTCCATGAAATAGTCATTCTCCAGGTTTAATTCAACAGGTGTTAGTTAAGCATTTGTGATGTTTAATACACTCTTCTACATGTTGGAAACAATATAGACAGAAAAAAACCCTAATGGAGCATATAAACTAGCACAGATACACATGCAAAAATTATAATACTAAGAAGATCATTGTAAGGGCATCAGAGAAAGGTATTATTCTAGGTCTAGGGGCAGATTATAATTATTTAGGAATGGGGTGATCAGGGAATTCCTCACTGGGGAAGTAGTGCTTGAACCAGGTCTTAGAAGATTCATAGGATTTTAATGGGCAAAGTCTAGAATCTGAACTATGGAAATATATACCAGACAGTATAAGACAGTGAATAGAAGGTAAGCTCTTTGTGGGCAGAGACTATTGATGTTTTTGTTCTTATTGTTTCCCCAATGCCTGGCACAGGGTCTAAATATATTTTTGCTGAATTGAACATGTGTTGCAGTCAATCAATCTATAAACACTTATTAAGCTCTTACTATGTGCCTGGCATTGGGATAAATGCTGGAGAAACAAAGAAAGGCAAAAGATAATCCCTGCCTTCAAGAAGCTCATGATCTCATTGCCCTGCTTTCATTTGGTAACAAAGAGGATCCATTTGAACCAAAACCAAGACAAAGCATTTGTCCATCTTAGGAAATTTCTGAAAACATCACACCCGTGATGTGCTCATCTGAGGCTGAAGCCTGCATTGTAGCACATGACTTAACTTACTACAAAATAAATACATCCATACCATGGGCAATGACATTTTCTCTTAGTAGAAAAAAAATGCATTTGTAATGACTAATGATAAAAGCATAGCTCATTGTACTGTCTGCTTTCCTTCTTGTTGTAGAGCAAGCCACTATCTCCCTTACCCCATAAGGCCTGGCTCTACATAAGAAAATATAGCTAAATTAGCAAAATGGTTTACCATTTTTGCAAAAACAAAACTTTAAAAAAATGCCCAACTTAAAATATCCAATATTTCTATTCTAATGAGAGTAGGTAGTGTTAATAACCATAAAACTACTGTCTTCTGCTAGTTAAAATCTCTTGGAGAGAATTATATTCTAAGTTAGAAAATCTTTACAGTTTTTTAAAAAAATGAGTTTTACACATAGTTTTGAGACCTATCTGTGCAATATTTAAATAAATATTTAACTGCAGTCAAAACAGTCTTATGTTAAAATCAAAATATAGCATTTGTTTGTAATAACATCTCACTTAACTTTGAGTTACTTATTTTTTGCATGTGACCTACTAATAGAACACAAGTGAAGAAGCTTACTCACCACCAGGCCCTTTCCTTCTAAATCTAAAATTCCTATCTTGTTCTCACCAATCCATTAGCTGGGGACCCCCTCCAGGGATGGGAAGTCTAGCAAGAAAATTAATCCCCAAATGAGAAGTTACCTGAGAAATAACCCTGTGTGATATTTAGAGTTTTCTAAGAAACAATTTCTCAAAAATATGACACTTGTCAAGGAGTTCACCTAAAGTATGAATATTTATAAGGCAATACTTAAAAACAAGCAGCCAATCATCATTAGATCCTCTGGTATTCATTATAATAAAATTAATCTTGATTAATTCATTCATTATTAATCTTGCATTCAAATGCAATTCCATAGAAATTGCATTGTGATTTGCCCATTAATTTACATACCAAGATTGAGAAGCATTACCTTTGTCCTCCAAGGCATAGCTCTCTGTTGTGACACTGAAATATTTCAAAGACAGGCCAGAGAGATCTATTGACTAGTGACATTTTGGGAAAAAAAAAACTCAGAAAATAGTCCAGCCCTAAAAGCCTCTTTTAAAACCTTAGAAAAATAGAAGTCTTTTTAGCCAAAGTAAAAAAGCATGAATATTTCTTAGACATCAAAATAAAGTTCTGTCAACAGCCCTTGATGGAAATGAATCAGATTTTCACGTCACCTCATCCACTAAATAGATTTTTCTTTAAATCTAACATCCTTGGAGATTTGGAAAGAATAGCATTACTTTCAGAATATCAGACTTCTTAGTCCTTTGTCCTTCAGGGAAGGATGACCCTTACAAGCAGTGCTGACCATGTATCATTGGAAAGGAAATCAGTGAAATCATTAACTTTGCTACTAATTCAATAGCTGAACATATAAGATAGTGTTTCCAAATGGCACTTGGAATGTTTGCAGTCCCAAATGTTTTCTTTATTTCTTTATCCTAGACTTTTTATTATTAGAATGTTTTATTCTGCAAAATTATCTATGATACTGAAGGAAATAAGATTTTGAGGTCTTTTTTAAAATTAATTCTCTTGAGATTAAAAAGGTCTCAGAACTCCCAGCACAACCTTCTCCCCCACCTTTTCTTCCTGACTTTAAGACATACAGATGTCCAAAAGATGCCAATAATCTATGAGAAAACAAAAAAATCAGGTTTTGAAACAAAACTTGGAACCAATTCCCACACTAAAGATGTTTACATAAGAACTTCTTGAATGAATAAGAACCAAATGTTTCAATTCAATCCCATCAATCTGCTTTATATATCTGGGCCATCCTGACACCAATTGGGAACTTTCACTGACCCACAAGTAGAATGTCCAGTTCTAACTGGAAAAAAAAAAAAAACAAACTTTGATTTCCAGGTTAGCCAAAATTCCTCTTCTCATTGCATAGACACAGCCAACCATAGATGCTGCTACCCATATCTGTACATAGAGATTTCCCATCCTATTCTTTGCCAAGTATTTTAATTTCTTCTACAAATGTTCAATAGGAATAATGAAGGCATCAGTTAAACTTCCATCCAGGAAAGCATTAAAAATATTCAAAGAATAGCAGCTATAACCTCTAAAGCAAGGTATGAAGGTTAGGTGAAATAGAGAATTGATCAAAATGTGCAAACTTGGGCTCCTTCAAGATTTCATGTGAAATATTCAGATAATGGTAGCAATGGTAGCTCAGTGTAATTAGGAGAATAAGTTGCCTCAGTTATGCATTTGACTTTTTTAGAGTTAATAGGTGAAAAGTACTTTTACTGTAACAAATGCTGCTGTATTGGTGTTACAGCAGTTCTTTAAGTACTGCTCTTCAAATTAGCATTTATTTTCTCCTGTGAGAGATGCTGTTGCATCTTAATGCACATGAAAGTGTTATAAATGATCCAGTGTGTTCATAAAACATGTTAAATGAGTTGTCTACAATTTTTATAAAGTATTTTTATAGTCTCTCTCCTTTCAATTCTCTTAGAATCAAGTTGAAATTTATTCTTGCCCTTTTTTATTTCTTTAATTGTGCTCTCCACTGATTAGCTCTTGTTGAAAAAGACAAAATGAATATTTCTTCCTTCCTCTGCCCTACTTGTGTAACAGCCCCAGCAATGACCCCAAGAATTATATTTCTTCCCATTTAGAGGAAAGGAAGATAACAGAACTTGACATCAAGACTGGAGGGTGGGCATTCCCCCAGAACAGCAGGATCTTGAGAGAGAAAGGAGAGAGGCTTGAGTATTAAAAAAAAAAAAAAAGATATGGGAATTTCCCTGTCATCTTGCCACAACCACCTTCTTAATGCTTCTACTCCAATTGTTGGGAATCTACAACATCTCTCTCTTCTCTCCCTTCTCTCTCCTCATTTTCTCTCCCGGGATTTTCAATACTCCCATTGTACATGGAAACCCCTTTCCCCATCCAGTCCTAATCTCTCATTAGCTACCTCTTTTCCCAAGCTAGTAAGAACTACATCTCCCAGGGTCTTTAAGCAGAAAGCTTACTTCTTTTTTTTCCTTTCTTCCCTCCCTCCTTTCCTTCCTCTATTCCTTCCTTCCTTCCTTCTTTCCTTCCTTTCTTCCTTCCCTATATAATAGCATCAATATAAAAATAGCATAACTTAGTTTGAGTTTTATATATTACCTGAGCTGAGAATTCTGGGAGGAACAAGAGAATTAACAAAGTGACAAACAGTATTTTTAGTAGACCTCATGTTCCACATGATGTATTTTGGAGATGATTTCCATTGCTTACTCACATCATCACTGTCCTATCTGTATTGAACTTCAGCCAGTTCATTGCATAAGCTACATGTCTTCGATGTTGGTATCTGATGGGAGAGAAATGTAGAGCTGAATATCTTCAGCATACTAATGATGTAGCTTTAAATGCAGAGACAGATTGCCACATCCATACCTAAATATAAGGTCAAATTCCAGAATACGGAATTTGTATGTACAAAAAACATTCCCATTTTCATGGTTGAAGTGAAAAAGTCAGTGCCAGAGGTGGGGGTAGAAATGGCTTTAATATTTTACAAGTATATGTATTTTTTTAAGTCAACCTCAGCAAATCATTAACACAAACAGGCAAATATACTTAATTGCTTCAGTGGAGCCATGATCTCATAAATGGTTCTCCCTTCAATGGCCCCCAATGAAAGTCATGCAATTAATTTTCAATTATTTTATATGTTATTGTTTTCTTTTCTGATTATTTTGACTGAGTATTTATTTCTTCCCTATAAGAGAATTTTTTATTTCTCTCTTATATTAATAAACAATTATTTATTTAATAAGAGACTCTGAAGGACGTTGTTGATGGATGAAATTACCCAAATCCCCAGGGCACTTGTTTTTTCAATCCTGGGTGGGAGACCCCACCCAACTAGAGAACCTTATAAACAATTTAATCTAAGGTGAAACATGGCCCAATAAATTTTAGTCAGCCAGTTCTAAGCCCATGTGGACACCCTTTTGTCTGGATTGCCCTAGTTGGGGGTAGTCTACTTCAGAGATAAGTTTCTTCATCCAAGACTGAGTGATCAGAGTCCTGGTCCCCAGCCTGTCATTAGAATAAGCCTACCTCCATTATAATATTCATTCTTCTCATTAATGGTTAATCAATCAGAGTTGATTGCCACCTTCAGGAACACCCACTCTTCCAGGGGCATATAAGCATTGAGTGGGGTCCGTGAGGGGTGCTTGGCATTTGAGAGTGCCACAGACTGTTTTTATTGATTATCCACTAGCAATCAATGACTAATTAAGTGATTAATTATCCAGCAACTATATTTCTCAAACTTTCATATGTTACATCTACTTTCTATTAAAACACAGTAGAAACAAAAAAACAAGTGTGAGAAGGTAGAAATTTTTTATGAAGAAGTTAAAAAAAACTTCAAATTCTATTAACACTTTTTATATAATATGTTTTTAAGGCAAAGGTTTTGTTGTTCAGTCATTTCAGTCAAGTCTGATTTTTCATGACCCTATTTGGGGTTGTCTTGGCAAAGATACTGGAGTAGTTTGCCATTTCCTTGTCCAGCTTATTTATTTTACAGATGAGGAAACCGAGGCAAACAAGGTTAAATGACTCCCCCAGGGTCACACACCCAGTCAGTGTCTGAGACCAGATTTGAACTCAGATATTCCTGCCTCGAGGTATAGCACTGTTCAACCTAGCTGCAAAGATAGGCAAAGAAAAAGATGGTGAAAAGTAGGTTAAAAACTATAGTCCAGGGCCAAAATGTTAGAGGCCAAAGTTTTGTATACTATGCAACAGCCTCATGCCTACATTATACCTGACATAAATTGTCAAACATAACAACAAAACAATTAGGAAGCACGAATTCCAAGCTCTTCTTGTTGATTATTTGTTTAATTCCAGTGTACAAAACTTTGGTCTCTCTTATTCCTTCACCCTGGACTATATTTTCCAACCTATTTCCACCATCTTTATCTTTGCCTATCTTTGGAGCCCTTTCCTTGTCAAATTCATTTTACAGATGAGGAAACTGAGGTAAACAGGGTCTAAGTGACTTCCCAGGGTCATACAGCTAGTAAGTGTGTAAGGCCAGATTTGAACTCAGGTCTTCCTAACTTCAGGCCCATCATTGAGTCCACTGTGCCACCTATCTGCAGAGATACTGAAAACTGCCTTAGTCAACATAAAATTAATCTAACTACCAATGATAGAGATATAACAGTCGACTATACTCTGGTTTTGAATGTTATTATTTGTAAAATCATTTGCAGAAAAATTTTGAAAGTTTATGGTATCAGTAGTGATGATCACATGCTTGATCACTTTGAGGAAAGTTTAGAGAAAGACCTAACTAATCAACATCATCTTGAGGGCATTAAAGAGTGAAACTGGAAAGGTGGTTTGGAGCCAAGATTGCAGAGTAGATGAAGCAATATATCTGAGCTCTTTCAACATTTGTCTTCAAACATCTTTAAAATAATGCCTCAGATCAAATTCTAGTGTAGCACAGCACTACCACAAGTAGCACTAGGAGCTCTCAGACCAGAGACACTAAGGGGATTGGACAACAAGTAAAAAAGAAATTATAGGGGACATCTGACATAGCACTCCAAGCATGACTGAGTGCTATTCAGTGACTCTATTGCCATAAGCAGTTCCTGGTCTGAGTTCTAGGGTAGGGAGGAGCACTAGAGCTTGTAGCTGCAAGGAAACAGGGACCCTTCTTGGGTAAAGACTAGAATACAGAATAAAGAGCAGTGAGCACCACTCTTCAAAGATCACACCACCTTGCAAACACAGAAAAAATATAAACCCACAGAACTAACTGTGAAAACAGCAACACAAAAAAGCCCAAAGCTTAAGACAGTGACTCTCCCTGATGCTGTCAGGTGAGCAAAGCTCAACTTTTAACATAAACTTCGAAGTCAAGAAATAGGCTGGAAAATAAGGGAGAAAAAAGAACCTGGCCATAAAAACTACAGTGGTGACAGGGAATATCAAGACACAAATTCAGAAGACATGAAAACAGCCAAAAGAAATCCTTAAAGAAAAAATGCAAAATGTACAAAGCCCAACAAGAATTCCTGGAGGAGCTAAAGGAAAAGTCAAAAAAATTGATTTAGAAAATCAGAGGGATAGAGAAAAAATGAGAAAAGAAATGAGACCAATGCAAGAAAATTGTAAAAAGATAATTAATAGCTTAGTGAAAAGAGTTACAAAAGTACAGAAGAAAATTACATCCAAAAAAGCAGAATTGGTCAATTGGTAAAAATAGGTACAAAAACCCACTGAAGAAAATAAATCCTTAAAAATTAGAACTGGGTAAGTTGAAACTAATGACTCCATGAGATGTCAAGGAACAATAAAATGAAATCAAAAGAATGAAAAAGATGAAGAAAACATGAAATATCTTATCATTAAAAACTACTGACCTGGAAAATAGAATGAGCAGAGATAATTTAAGAATTATTGGACTACTTGGAAGCCATGATTAAAAGACAGAGCATAAATATCATATTTCAAGAAATTATAGAGGAAAACTGCCCCAATATCTTACATGCAGAGGATAAAACATAAATTGAAAGACTCCACAGATCGCCTCCTGAAAGATATTCCAAAATAGACACTCATAGTAATATTATAGCTTTGTTCCAGAGCTCCCAGGTCAAGGAGAAAGCAAAATTATTTGCATAAAGAATAACCATAAAGAAGCTATTCAAATACCATGGAGCCACAAGATGGATTGCAAAAGATTTAGCAGCTACAGTAATAAAGGGATGGAAGACTTGGAGTATGATATTCTTGAAGGTAAAGAAGGTAGGATTACAAACAAGAGTAACCTACCTAGTAGCACAACTGAGTATAATCCAAGGGAAAAAGTAGGTATTTAATAAGATGGGAGATTTTTAAGTATTCCTAGTAAAAAGACCAGAGCTTGATAGAAAATTTGACATTCAAACAAAAGAATCAGGAGAAACATAAAAAAGGTAAACATGAAAAAGAAGTTATAAGGGACTTTATCAGGTTAATATATTGATATTCCTATGTTGTAAGATGATAGATATAACTCCAAAGAACTTTATCTTTATCAGGGCATTTAGAAGGGGTCTACATAGGCAAAGGTCATGAGTGTGAATAGTGAATGCTTAAATAATCCTATATTAGAAAAGGAAATTGAATAAACTATAAATGAGTTCTCTAAGAAAAAATCCTCAATACCAGGTGGATTTACCAGTCAATTCTACCAAACATTTAACAATTAATTTCAATAGTATATAGAATATTTGAAAAAATAGGTAAAGGAGTCCTTACAAATTCCTTTTATGACAGAAATATGATTTTCACAACTAAACCAGTAAAACAAAATCAGAGAAGTAAAACTATAGATCAATTTTTCTAATAAATATTAATGCAAAAAAATTTAAATAAAATACTAGCAAGGAGATTACTGCAGCATATTACAAAGACTGATTCAATATGGGGAGAACTATAAGCATAATTGATAATATCATTAATAAAAATTTCAAAAAATCAAATAAATACAGCAACATAGACAGAAAAAGCTTTTGACAAAATACAGCATGTATTCCTATTAAAAATACTAGAAAACATAAGAATCAATGGAACCTATCTTAAAATGCTATGTAGTGTCCAGCTAAAACCAAAAGTAAGCATTAACTATAATGAGGATAAACTGCAAGCCTTCCCAATAAGATCATGGGTGAAGCAAGGATGTCCATTATCACAACTATTATTCAAAATTGTACTAAAAAGTCTAGCTATACCAATAAGACCAGAAAGAGAAATTGAAATATTAAGAATAAGTGATGAGGAAACCAAACTATCATTCTCTGCAGATGATATAATGGTATACCTAGGAAAGGCTAGAGAATCAACTTATACACTAGTTGAAACAATAAACAACTTTAGCAAAATTGCAGGATATAAAATAATTACACATAACATAGCAACATTTACATATGTATCTGTGTAAATATATGTGTGCATGTATGTATATATCACAAACAAAACCCAGCAGGACAAAATAGAAAGAGGAATCCCATTTAAAAGAACTGCAGATGATATAAAATACTTGAGTCTACCTGTCAAGACAAACCTAGGAGACATATGAACACTCTTACAAAATGTTTTCTCAGAAATAAAGGCAGAGCTGAATAATTGGAGAATTATTCATTTTTTTCATGAGTAGGTGAAACCAATATAATAAAAATGACAATGCTATTGGAATTAATTTATTGATTCAGTGCCATACAATTCAAACTATCAAAGAATTATTGTACTGAACTACAGAAAATAATATCAAAATTCATCTGAAAAATGAAAAGTCAAGAACATCAAGGGAATAAATGAAAAAAAGAGGAGAATGAAGACTGCCTAGCATTATTATATTTCAAACTATATTAAAAAGTATTCATCAAATAATTTATTACTGGCTAAGAAATAGAATGATGGATCAATGGAATAGATTAGTAGACAATGTATAGTAGTATATGACCACAACAATTTTGTGTTTGATAAACCCAAAGATCTAAGCATCTGGGGCAAAATACTCACTATTTGATAAAATTTACTGGGGAAATTGAAATGCAATTTGACAGGAACTATGTATAGATCAACATCTCATACGATATACCAAGATAAAGTCAAAATGAGCACATCATTAAATAATAAAGGGCAAAATTCTAAGCAAATTAGGGGAGCATGAAAAAAATTATGTTACATCTATGGATAAGGAAAGAATTTATGACTGAACAAGAGATAGAGAAGATCATGAGAAGTACAATGGATATTTTTGATTACATGAAATTAAAAAAATACATAAAAACCCAATGCAGCCAAAATTAGAAGGAAAGCAGAAAACTGAGGGGCAAGGATTATAGTAAGCTTCTCTGGTAAGGGCTTCATTTCTCAGATAAAGAGAGAACTGAGCCAAATTTATAAAAAAATAAGAACCAATCCCAAATCGATAAATGTTCAAAGGATAGAAATAGGAAGCTAACAGAAATAATCAAAGCTATCACTAGTCAAATAAAAAAAATTATCCACATCTCTAATAATTAGAAAAATGCAAATTAAAACAACTCTAGTTTATCATCTCATACCTATGAGATTGGCTAACATGACAAAAAAGGGAGATGACAAATTCTGGAGGGGATGTTGAAAAATACATACACTAATACACTGTTGGTGGAGTTGCAAATTGGTCCAACTGTTCTGGAGAACAACCATACCCAGAAGTAACCATATCCATGAAGTAACCATACCCAAAAGATTATAACATTGTGCATACCCTTTTGCCCATAATTACTACTACTAAGTCTATATCTCAAAGAGATCTATCAAAAAGGAAAAGGACCAATATGTAGAAACATACTTACAGTAGCTCTTGTGGTGGCAAAGAATCAGAAATTGAGGGAATCCTCATCATTGGGGAATAGATGAATAAGTTGTGATATATGATTATAATGTTATACTACTGTGCTATAAGAAATGAAAAGGGAGATTGTGTTGTTGTTGTTGTTTTTTTTTCCCAGAAAAACCTGGGAAGACTTATAAGAACTTATAGACAGGGAGCAGAACCAAGAAATATTGACACAGTAACAGCAATGTTGTAATAATGATCAAAAGACTTGGTTACTCTGATCAATACTGTGATCCAAGAGCACATCTTGATAAAAGGTACAAAAGATAATGGAGCAATATCAATACTAAGCATATATGCACCAAGTGGTATAGCATCCAAATCCTTAGATGAGAAATTAAGGGAGTTACAGGAAGAAATAGAGAGCAAAACTATATGAGTAGGGGAACTCAACCTCCCCCTTCCAAACTAGACAAATCTAACCACCAAATAAACAAGAAAGAAGTTAAGGAAGTGAATAAAATTTTAGATAAATTAGAAAAGATGGACCTCTGGAGAAAACTGAATGGGGACAGAAAGGAATATACCTTTTTCTCAGTGGTACATGGTACCTATACAAAAACTGACCATGTATCAGGGCATAAAAACCTTGCAATCAAATGCAGAAAGGCTGGAATATTAAATGCATCCTTTTCATATCATGATATAATAAAAATGTATTCCATAAAGGGCAGTGAAAAAAATAGAATAAAATTAATTGGAAATTAAATAAACTAATCCTAAAGAATGAGTGAGTTAAAGAACAAATAGTAGAAACAATCAATAATTTCATTAAGGAGAATGTCCAAAATGAGGCAACATACCAATATTTATAAGATGTAGCCAAGGTGGTACTTAGGGGAAAAATAATATCTCTAAATACTTACATCAATAAAGTAGAGAAAGAGTGGATCAATACACTGGCCATACAACTAAAACAAACAAACAAACAAACCAGAAAAAGAACAAATTAAAAATCCCCAACTAAATGCTAAGTTGGAAATTGTGAAATTCAAAGAAGAAATTAATAAAATTGAAAGTAAGAAAACAATTGAACAATTGAAAAAGTAAATCTAGGAGCTGATTTTATGAAAAAAAATAAAATATGGAAACAAGTGGTTAATTTGATTTAAAATAAAAGACAAAAACCAAATTAGCAGTATCAAAAATGAAAAGGATGAATTCACCACCAACAAAGAGGAAATTAAAGGGATTATTAGTAGCTATTTTGCCCAATTTTATGCCAAGAAATCTGACCATCTAAGTGAAATGGATGAATATTTACAAAAATATAAATTTCCCAAATTAACCGAAGAAACAAAATACTTATATAACCCCATGTTAGGGGGAAAAAAAAGAACAAATTAAATATCCCATCAATGAACTCTCTAAGAAAAAAATCTCAGGGCCAGATGGATTCACATGTGATTTCTACCAAACACTTGAAGAATAATTAATTCCATACTATATAAACTACCTGGGGAAAAGGACAAAGAAAGACTCCCAACAAATTCCTTTTACAACACAAATATGGTGCTGATACCCAAACCAAAGAATGCCAAAACAGAGAAAGAAAAGTATAAGCTAATTTCCCTAAAGAATATTGAGGCAAAAATGTTAAATAAAATACCAGCAAGGAGATTACTGCAATATATCACAAGAAACATACACTATCACCATGTGGGCTTTCTGCCAGAAATACAGGGCTCATCCAGTATTAGGAAAACTATTAGTAAAATTTACCAAAAAAATAACAAAGCCAATAGAAATCATGTTATTATCTTAATAGATGCTGAAAAATCTTCTGACAAAATACAACACCCATTCAAATTAAAAACAACTAGAGAACATTTGAATAAATGGAGCTTTCCTTAAAATGATAAGTAGTATCTAAAATGTACAGCAAGCATTATCTGTAATGGGGATAAGCTAAAAACCTGCTCAATAAGATCAGAGGTGAACTAAGGATGCTTATCATCACCAGTATTATTCAACACTGTGCTAGAAATGGTAGCTTTAGCAACAAGAGAAGAAATTGAAGGAATTAGAGTGAGCAGTAAGGAAACAAATCTATCACTCTTTGCAGATGATATAATGATATACATAAAGAATACTAGGGGCAGCTAGGTGGTGCAGTGGATAGAGCACCGGCCCTGAAGTCAGGAGGACCTGAGTTCTAATCCGGCCTCAGACCAAACATTTGACACTTACTAGATGTGTGACCCTGGGCAAGTCACTTAACTCCAATTGCCTTAAAAAATAAAAGAAAAGAATCCTAGAGAATCAACTAAAGGATATAAACCCACATAGATCACCAGCATTTCTACATATTGCCATCAAAGTTCAACAGGAAGAGATAGAAAGAGGAGGGGCAGAGCCAAGATAGCAGAGAGAAAGCAGTGACTTGCTTGAGCTCTCCCTCAAACCCCTCCAAGTACCTATAAAAAATGGCTATAAACAAATTCTAAAGCAGCAGAATCCACAAAAAAAACAGAGTAAAACAAAGTTCCAGTACAAGTCAACCTGGATGGCTGATCAGAAAGGTATATCGCTCTGGGCTGGGAGAGGAGCACAGTGCAGTGTGGGCACGCAGGCCTCAGCAACCCTGGAGCAGGCCTTAGAGGACTGAATTGCGGGCAGCTGTGGCAGTTTCCAGACTTCTCAACCCACGAATGCCAAAGACAACTTAGAAGGTCAGTGGGAAAAGTCTGTGACTGCAGTGAGAGAAGGAGCTAGGTCTCAGCCACCCCGAGGGCAGTGGCTACCTCCTGAGCTTCTGGTGCACAGACTGAGAGGAACTCAAGTGGCTGATCAGAGGGGGATTGCAGGGATCTCTTTGCCAGTGCTGAGGTAGGAATCTCTGGTTTTGCCTGTGCTTGGATCTGGTAACAGTTCTGAGGGGCGGTCCTGGGGTGAGGAGGAGAGCTGGCATGGTGGAGCTTGTTGTGGCTGTGGAGAGGAAACACCTCGCCCCTTATCGTAGCACCTTGGAAGAACTGAAAATTTTCAGGTCCCTGGAAGGATCTCTGAAAACAGCTGTACAAACTCCCAAAACTTGGGACAGTACATTCTCCATATTGGAAACAGACTCTTACCTTAACAAAGAGTTTAAAATTCAAGTAATTGGTTGGGATCATGAGCAAGCAGCACAAAAAGACTCAGACTATATTATCTTACTTTGGTGACAAAGAAGATCAAAACATACAACCACAAGAAGAAAACAAAGTCAAAGCTCCTACATCCCAAACTTCCAGGAAAAACATGAATCAGTCCCAAGCCTTGGAAGAGCTCAACAGGGATTTTGAGAAGCAAGTAAGAGAAGTAGAAGAAAAACTGGGAAGAGAAATGAGAGTGATGCAAGAAAATCAGGAAAAGCAAGTTAACAGCTTGCTAAAGGAGACCCCCCCAAAAAAAATACTGAAGAAAATAACACCTTAAAAAATAGCCTAACCCAAATGGCAAAAGGGGTCCAAAAAGCCAATGAAGAAAAGAATGCCCTAAAGAACAAAATTGGCCAAGTGGAAAAGGAAGTCCAAAAGATTGCTGAAGAAAATACTTCCTTAAAAATTAGAGTAGAGCAATTGGAAGCTAGTGACTTTATGAGAAATCAAGATACCGTAAAACAAATACAAAAGAATGAAAAATTAGAAAACAATATGAAATATCTCATTGGAAAAACAACTGACCTGGAAAATAGATCCAGGAGAGAGAATTTAAAAATTATTGGACTATCTGAAAGCCATGATCAAAAAAAGAGCCTAGACATCATCTTTCAAGAAATGATCAAGGAAAACTGCCCTGGTGTTTTAGAACTAGAGGGCAAAATAGAAATTGAAAGAATCCACCAATCTCCTTCTGAAAGAGATCCCCAAAGGAAAACTCCTAGGAATATTGAAGCAAAATTCCAGAGTTCCCAGGTCAAGGAGAAAATATTGCAAGCAGCCAGGAAGAAACAATTCAAGTATTGTGGAAACGCAATTAGGATAACACAAGATTTAGCTGCTTCTACATTAACGGACCACAGAGCATGGAATATAATATTCCGGAGGGCAAAGGAGATAGGATTGTATCTTGGTTGTAACCAAGATCCCCTACTCAGCAAAACTGAGTATAATTCTTCAGGGGAAAAAATGGTCATTCAGTGAAATAGAGGACTTTCAAGCATTTCAAGCAGAGCTGAATAGAAAATTTTACTTTCCAATACAAGATTCAAGTGGAACATGAAGAGGTAAACAGGAAAGAAAAATCATAAGAGACTTATTAAGGTTGAACTATTTACATTCCTGCATGGAAAGATGATATTTGCAACTCATGAGACCTTTGTCAGTATTAGGGTAGTTGGAGGGAAAAAATTATAGGTATGTATAAGATAGATAGATAGATAGATAGATAGATAGATAGATAGATAGATAGAGGGCACAGGGTGAATTGAAGATGAAGGGGTCATATCTGGAGAATAAAATTAAGAGGTGAGAGAGGATTATACTAGGAGAAGGAGAAAGGGAAAGGTAGAATGGGGTAAATTATCTCACACAAAAATAACAGAAAAGAAAGGCTCTTACAGTGGAGGAGAAACGGGGGAAGGTGAGAGGGAATGAGTGAATCTTATTCTCATTGGATTTGACTTAAGAAGGGAATAACATACATACTCAATTGGGTATGGAAATCTGTTTTACCCTATAGGAAAAGAGGAGGGGAAGGGGACAAGAGAGTAGGGGGATGATAGAGAGGAGGGCAGATTGGGAAAGGGGGTAATCAGAAGCAAATACTTCTGAGGAGGGACAAGATCAAAAGAAAGAATAGAATAAATGGGGGGGCGGGATATGATTAAGGGAAATAGAGTTAGTTTTTCACAGCATGCCTACTATGGAAGTGTTTTGAAGAACTGCACATGTAT
>NW_020949351.1:23959514-24053815 GCF_900497805.2 Vombatus ursinus
AGGTTGACTTACCCAAGGTCACCTGGGCAGAGAATAGCAAAAATGTGATTCAAAATCAAATCCTCTTACTACAAATCTTGTGTTCTTTCTACTGATGGTCTTACCTGTCTTAGGTGTTCTGCACTTTCCACAGGTATGCTGACCCAGTAGGAAGGCAGTGGGAAACAGAGAACAGATGGACAGGTAATTGGAAGATTTGTGTTATATTTACATTATACCTCCCTGGCGCTTAGTTATTTCTTATACTGCGGCTGTGCTTGGGAATGCCCCTGGACTAAGAAG
Organism: Vombatus ursinus; assembly: GCF_900497805.2. Lineage (NCBI taxonomy): Eukaryota > Metazoa > Chordata > Mammalia > Diprotodontia > Vombatidae > Vombatus > Vombatus ursinus. The sequence goes on from NW_020949351.1 coordinate 23,959,797, forward strand.
TGAATTTACTGAAAGGGCCAGTGTGTGCTAATTTCAATCTTGTTCACGTTATATATCTATAAAAGGAAATGATCTGAAACTCTGCTCTTTCCTTTTATGTATGCCTAAACATTAGGCCTTCAACCAGTACTGGTTTCTAAGGGATCAAGAGCATTAGTCATGGGTTTGGGAACAACACTCCTCCCGCACCAGCCAATGTTGTGTCAGTTCAAACTAACTGGAATTTGGTATGTTGTGGATAAGCCGTTGAAAATTTAGAGAAAAATAAATTTCTCTTGTTTTCCATTATGTTCCTCTTCTATTTTCTAGAAGATATCAAACCAAAATATACCACCCAAGCAGCATGAGAAAAAACAGTGAACATCTCTCAACTAAAATATTTTAAGTTTTATTAGAAGGTGTGCTAAAATGACTATACATATATAAGGGAGAAAATATAGAACTCAAATGTTTTTTTAAAATGTTAAAAAATTTTGATTACATGTAATTAAGAAAAAGTTAAATAAAATTAAATGTAAAAAAAAGATGCACTACAAAAAAAAAGAGATAGAAAGAGAAATTCAATTTAAAATAACAGTAGATGATAGAATATATTTCGGAATCTACCTGCCAAGAAAAGCCCAAGATTTTATAAACACAATTAGAAAACACTTCACACAAATAAATTCAGATCAAAACAATTGGAAAAAAATATTAATTGATCATGGGTAAGCTGAGCTAATATATTAAAGATGACAATTCTACCCAAATTAATTTACTTTTTCAGTGCCATACCAGTCAAGACAGCAAAAATATCTTATAGAGCTATAACAATCATTAAAAATTTATCTAGATGAGCAAAAGGTGAAGAACATCAAGGGAATTAATGAAAACAAATGTGATGGAAGGATATGTAGCCATACCAGATGTCAAACTGTATTATAAAGCAATAATCACCAAAACAATATGGTAATGGCTAAGAAATAGAGTAGTAGATAAGTGGTTAGATTAGGTACACCATATATAGTAGTAAATGATCATAGCAATCAACTGTTTTATAAACCCAAAGACCACAGCTTTTTGGGACAAGAATTCACTATTTGACAAAAATTGCTGGGAAAACCAGAAAGTAGTTCAGCAGAATCTAGGTAAACAACATTTTACACAGTGTACCAAGGTATGATCAAAAAAGATACGTGATTTAAGTAGGAGAGCAAATTAGGAGAGCAAGGAATAATTTCCTGTCAGATTGATGGACAAGGGAAAAATTTATTACCAAACAAAAGATAGAGAGTATTACTAGATGTAATTTGGACAATTTTGATTATATTAAACTAAAAAGGATTTGCACAAAAAAATTAATGCAGCCAAGATTAGCAGGAAAGCAAAAAACTAGGAAACACTGTTTACAAGTGTCTCTGATAAAGTCCTCCTTTCCCAAATATATAGTGAATTGAGTCAAATTTATAAGAATACAAATCATTCCACAATTGATAAATGGTTAAAGGATATGAACAGGCAGTTTTGAGATAAAGAAATCAAAGCTATATATAGCCATATGAAAAAAAATGCTCTAAATCATTATTGATTAGAGAAATGCAAATTAAAGCTACTCTGAAGTATGACCTCATACTTATTAGATTGGTTAATATGACAGAAAAGGGAAATAATAAGTGTTGAAGGGGATGTTGGAAAGCTGGGACACTAATGCATTGTTGGTGGAGTTGTAAACTGATCCAACCATTTTGTAAGCAATTTGGAACTATGCTCAAAGGGTTATAAAATTGTGTATACCTTTAATCCAACAATATCATTACTAGGTCTGTATCCCAAAGAGATTATAAAAAGGGTGAAAGGATCTATTTCTACAAAAATATTTAAAGCTGTTCTTTCTATACTGACAAAGAATTGGAAATTAAGGGGATGCCCATCAATTGGGGAATCATTGAACAAGTTTTGGTGTATTACTGTTATGGAACACTATTGTGCTCTACAAAATGATAAGCAGCATGCTTTCAGAAAAACCTGGGAAGCCTTATATGAACTGATGCAAAGTGAAGTGAGCAGAACAAGGAGAACATTGTATACCATAAAAGCAATACAATAGGAGAATCAATTGCAAATGACTTAGCTATTCTCAGCAACACAATGATCCAAGACAATTCCAAAGGACTCATGATAAAAAATGCTATCCACTTCCAGTGAAAGAACTGATGGAGTTTGAATGAAGATAAAAGCATACTATTTTTCACTTTCTGTATTTGTGTGTGTGTGTGTGTGTGTTTATGTTTTCCTTTGCGTCTGTCTTCTTTCACAACATGATTAATAAGGTACTATGTTTTTCATGACTGAAAATATATAACCTATACCAAATCATTTACTGTCTCAGGGAGGGTGGTCATGAAGGAGTGATAAAAATGTGTAACTCATTTTTTTAAATTGAATGTTAAAATTGTCTTCACATGTAAATGGAAAATAAAATATTTCAAAAAATTAAATTAAATTACTGTAGACAACATAAAATATTTGGGAGTCTACTTGTCAAGACAAACCTAGAAACTTTATGAATGCAATTACAAAACACTTTTTACACAAATCAAATCAGATCTGAACAATTGGGGAAGTATAATTTGCTTGTGTGTAAGCTGAGACAATGTAAAAAAATGACATTTCTAGCTAAATTAATTCACTTATTTATTGCCATACCAATCAAACTACCAAAAATTGTTTTAAAGAGCCATAAAAATAATAACAAAATATATCTGGAAGAATAAAAGGGCAAGAATATAAAAGGTATCAATAAAAAATATGTAGGAAGATGGCTTAGCCATATCAGGTCTCAAATTGTATTACAAAGCAATAATCACAAAAACAATCTGGTACTGGCTAAGAAATAGAGTGGTAGATCTATGAAACAGATTAGGTACACCATACACATAGTAAATGACCATAGTAATCTATTCTTTGATAAACCTAAGATCCAAGCTTTTGAGACAAGAACACACTATTTGAAAAAAAAATTGCTGGGATAACTAGAAAGCAGTTCAGCAAAAACTAGGTATAGATTATCATACACCATTTACCAAGATAAATTCAATATGGGTATATGATTTAGACATAAAGTTGATGCCATACACAAATTAGGGGAGTATACCTGTCATATCTATGGAGAAAGGAAGAATTTATGATGAAAGAAGATATAGACAGAATTACGGGATATATAATGGATAGTTTTTATTACATTGAATTAAAAAAAAAAGTTTCACACAAACTAAATTAATGTAGCCAAGATTAGAAAGAAAGCAGAAAACTGGGGGAAAATTTACAAGAAGTTTGTCTGATAAAGGCCTAATTTCTGAAATATATGGAGAATAGAGTAAAATGTATAATAATACAAGTCATTCTCCAATTGATAAATGGTCAAAGATTATGATCAGGCTCTTTTCAGAAGAAGAAATGAAAGCTATCTATAGTCATATGAAAAAACATGTGCTAAATCACTATTGATTAGAGAAATGCAAATTAAAACAACTCTGAGGTCCCACCTCACACCTAACAGATTGGCTAATATGACAGAAAAGGCAAATGATAAATGTTGAAGGGGATGTTGGAAAGCTGGGACACTAATACACTGTTGGTGGAGTTGTGAATTGATCTAACCATTCTGGAAAACAATTTGGAACTATGCTTAAAATGATATAAAATTGTGCATACTCTTTGAATAAGTGATACCACTACTAAGTCTATATCCCAAAGATATACGAAAAGGTGGGGGAAGAGGGAAATCTATATATACAAAAATATTTATAGCAACTTATTTTGTGAGGGCAACATATTGTAAATGGAGGGGATACCTGTCAATAGGGTAAAATGGCTGAACAAGTTGTGGTATATGATTGTGAGGGAATACTATTGTGCTGTGAGAAATGATAAGCAGGATGCTTTCAGAAAAACCTGAAAAGAGTTATATGAACTGAAACAAAATGAAGTGAGCACAACCAGAACTTTGTCCACAATAAAAACAATATTTTATGATGATTAACTGTGAATGACTTAGCTATTCTCAGCAATACAATGATCTAAGACAATTCTGAATAACTCGTGATGAAAAATGCTATCCACTTCCAGAGAAAGAACTGATGGAGTCTGAATACAGATCAATGCATACTTAAAAAAAAAAACTTTATTTTTTTTGTCTATGCTTTCTTTTACAACATGAGTAATATGGAAGTATGTTTTGCGTGACTACATCTATATAGCCTATATCAAATTACTTGCCTTCTTAATGGGGGGGAGGGGAAAGGAGGGAGAGAATTTGGAACTTGACTTGAATTTTTCTTTCTGACTGATTACAATATCCTCTCCTTGACCTGGGAGTTCTGGAATTAGGCTATAATATTCCTGGGAGTTTTCATTTTGAGATATTTTTTAGAAGGTGATTGGTGGATTCTTTCAATTTTTATTTTATCCTCTGGTGTTAGAATATCCCAATAGTTTTCCTTGATAATTTTGTGAAAGGAGATGCCTAAGTTCTTTTTTTTTCTTATGGCTTTCAGGTAGTCAAAAAAAAAAATTAAATTACTCTTCTGGATCTATTTTCTAGGTCAAATGTTTTTTTTTTTTTTTTCCAAAGGGATGTTTCACTTTGTCTTCTATTTTTCATTCTTTTTTTCATTCTTTGCTTTTGTTTTATTGCTTCTTGATTTCTCATAAAGTCCTCAATTCCCATTTGCTTAATTCTAATTTTTAAGTTTTATTTTCATTGGTGTGATTTTGTGCCTCCTTTTCAATTTGGCCAGTTCTACTTTTTATGGAGTTTTTATTTTTTTTCTTCAGTGTATTTTTGTGCCTCTTTTTCCATTTGATCAATTCTTCTTTTCAAGGCATTCTTCTCCTCATTGGCTTTTTGGACCTCTTTTACCATCTGGCCTAATAATATATATCTAAATATATATAATATATATACATATATATAATATATCTAAATATCTAAAATATATAATATATGTAATATATATGTATATGTATATATATTTTAGATATATTATATATATTATTTTAGTGTCTCCTTTACCAAGCTGTTGACTTGTTTTGCATGATTTTCTTGCATCACTCTCATTTCTCTTCCCAATTTTTCTTCTATTTCTCTTGCTTGATTTTAAAATCTTTTTTTGAGCTCTTCCATGGCCTGAGACCAATTCAAATTTCTTTTGGAGGCTTTGGATGTTGGAGCTTTGACTATTATCTTCTGAGTGTATGTTTTGATATTTCTTGTCACCATAGTAACTTTCTATGGTCAGAATTTTTTTCTGTTTGTTCATTTTTCAGTCTGTTTCTTGGCTTTTAATGGGGCTCTGCTTCCAGGGTAGAGGGCACACTGTCCCAGGCTTCAAGGGTTTTATATAGCTGTTTTCAGAGATACTTCTAGGGACCTGTAAGTTTTCAGTTCTTCCAAGGTGGTATGATCTAAAGAAGGTTTGTTTACTTTCTCTTGTCCCGTTCTCTGGTCTGTGAGTGACCACAAACACTCTTTTCTGCCCTGGGACTGTGACAAGTGTCTGTGCTCCACTGTGGCCACATGCTCTGCGCTAGTGTGCTAGTGCTCTTCTTTGCCCAGGGACTGCCACCCAGGACTGTGACCCAGATCAGAGTATGGGGAAAGCAACAGAGTCCTGCCCTCAGTGCCAGCAAAGAGACCTCTGTAACCTTTTTCTGATCATTTGTTCAACCCCCTTACTATCTGTGGGCTGAGGGCTCCAGAAGCAGCCACTGCTGCTGCTGATTTGGTGACTCCCAAGGCCTGCTCCTGGTTTTCTGGGTCCCCATCTGCACTAGCACAGCTTGTGCTGGTCTGTGCTCCACTCTTTCCTACATGTGACAGACCTTTCCTGCTGACCTTCTAAGTTGTCTTTGGCTGGAAATTTTCTGGGTTCTGCTGCTGCAGGAATTATTTTATGGCATTATTTAAAGGTGTTCAGAAGGATTTTCGGAGGAGGTCAGGCAAGTCACTGCCTTTTCTCTGCCATCTTGACTTGTCTCAAAAATAAACATTTTTGAAATACCTGCTCAATGCCAAGACCTGAACTAAACATTAAGAGCTAACTGTGCTGTTAAGATTCTGTGTATCTAGATACTTAATATTAATTGTACTTGTTTAGCTTAACATCTAGCATAAACTATAACTTTACAAAGAACACTGTTCCACCTATTGGAAGAAATATAAAATGGCATTCATTGTTTTTTGAGTGCTTTTGAATAGCAAATTTGTTTTTATTCTTAGTATTGAGCTGGATGCAAATATTCCCTGTTTTCCATCACATTATCATTTTTTAATAGATATAAAAAAAGAATATGCCTCACTGATTTGTTCTGAAGCACAAATCTAATACCTTTTAGTAATAAAAACATTTTATTTAAATATTTCACTGAACATATGAATCACTTCTTTTTGTTTTTGTTGTTTTTTTTAAATATAACAGAGAATACAAATATTAATCATCAACTGGCAAGCTGCCACCTTCACACAGCCTATCCAAAGAACTGCTTCAAAAATTTTTTTACAAGTAAAAGAAAACCAATGCTTGTTCACATAGAGTGGCATTTAGAATTCATACCAGTATTAGTACTGAGAACATTTGATCTAAATAAATTCTCTCTCTAACTAAATTAAAAATAAAATCAGGAAAAGGTGTTACTTTAATATGATTTCAATTTAATAATGTCAATTTAAAATGTTACTAATTATTATCAAATTGCAGTCTCCCAATCAATTCTTAGTTTATACTTCAAATTAGTGGAAAATTTTAATTATGTGCTAGCTAAAAATAAGTATTTAAAAACTTTTATTTTCACCACCTTCCACACCCCACATTTTAAAACATGCAAAATATATTTTAAATATTAGAAATATAATAAGAGAGTATGAAAATCTCTTAGTAGGCTTCAGAACACTTGTAGCCTAAATTTGTTCTTCTTATTTTTGGATTTTCCTCAAAACTTTCAAACTTGAATATTTGTATGAAAAGCAGAACTGCTCGCCCATACCTCCCATAGTCCTTTCACTGCCATAAGAGAGATATTTAGAGTTCTGAAAGCATATCATATATATGTAGTATGGATGCTATTTGAGGTAGAAGGACTAAGAAATGCTCAGAGAAACAAGCAGATATGATTGAAAAGCCCACCAAAGGTTAAAGTCTGCCTCCTTGGCTCCTCTGCCTGCCTGTAAAGAATGTGAAAAGAATGAGTCAAATCTACTCACTGCTCCATGTTTTGTAATGACCAGAGTGTTGTATGTGCCAGATTCAGCAACCAGGGAACTTCTCCACCTAAGAACAATTATGCTTTGCCAACTTTGGATTACTCCACAACCTATTGGTTTTATTTCTATTTACGTGCTACTGAATGCAGTTGGGGAAAAGCAACAACAACAACAACAAAAACAACAACAACAAAACAAAAACAACATGTGTGACCATCTGACTGGATCCAATTTACATACAAATTACATAATCCATAAGGGCCTCAAAAGGGCCCTTACTGCAGCAAAGCAATCCTTTTTACAACTCTCTAATTAATTCACCACCTACATAGTTATTCCATAGCAGTTATTTTAAATAACCACAGCAGTTATTTTAAAGCTTCTCATCGCTCCTCAAGCCTCTCATCATGCCTGTGCCTCTACCCTTTCAGCTGTGGGTTTCCTGAATTCCTTGACCAAGATTTCCATCTCCGGCTGGGCGTGTCCTCTGAGAGACAATAAGAGGCCTGGCCAGGCAGACCTCCATCTGTTACAACGCAAGGCCACTTCCACCTCTGTCTGATCTCCCAAGCAGGGTGTGGAGAGCCTCTGGTCAAAGAGGATCAACCCTCCCTTTCATCTCAAGCCTTTCATCTTCTGCTGGAAGAGTAAGAGGAAAACTGACAACTTGCAGGACTTCTTTCTCCTGCTGTGAAGGTTTAACTTCTATTTCCTGCTGCACTATTTCCTACCTAATCTCCAGCCTTCAGAAGGAAGAGCAAGAGTGAAAAAGGACCTCCCATCTTCTCACATCACCTTGTGCCATCCATATTATGTTGTACTGGTCTCCAGCCTTACCTCCAGCCTCTCTTGGCCCCTTCCAGTCATTATGAACATTCTCACACTTGTTCATACCCTATGCATCCCAGTGATTCTGAACTACCATGTATGTCATCATACAAACCATAAACCCTATCCCCCAATACTCAATTCCTTATTCTCATTCCCATCAACCCTCCTATCCCAAAGTTTCAACCACACTCCACTCACCCCTTCCACTGTGCCCTCTGGAATGCCTGTTCTATAGGAAACAACTTTTCCTTCTTAAATTTTTTTACTCTCTCACTCCTTCCATCTTCTTTCTATTAACATGCTACTGAATGCAGTTGGGGAAATTGCTATAAAACTTGGCTCCTTCATGATGACCTAGCCTTGTTGGCCACTTTTGCAAATACTGACTACACTTACCCTCATTCCCCTTGGCTCACTGGTCAAGATAGGGGAGTTAGAATATTCCCTGCTCCCCTTTGCCACTTTCAGTTTCCTTCTCTATCAGCATTACCAAGTAACCTCTCTTACTTTGATGTCCATGTAATTTATGTCTACCACTCAATCAAAATCCTAGTAACTATTCTCTACAGACCTTTAGGTCACTCCTTTACATTCTTCAGTTAGTTTATTGCATGGCTTACATTTTTCTCTTGTCTCCAATTCTTATCTTCTTTACACTATGGTACTTCAGCATACATACTGACTCTCCCTCAAACATTTAACCACCCAGTTTCTCAACCTACTCACTTTCCATTACTTACTCCCCCACCCTACTCCAATCACATGCAAAAATGGTCATACTCTTGATCTGATGATTACCCACAAACGTACCACTTCCATGCTTTAGAATTTTGAAATCCCCTTATCTGATTATAATCTGTTCATTTTTCAGCTCTTCCTCTGCCTTCTCTTACTGAATCCTACTCTTTATCTATACCATGACTTCCAATGCCTTAACCCTTCAACTCTCCCCCAGATCATCTCTCCTACACTCTCCTTTTTTCTCCATCTTAATCCTTTGGAGAACTATTTCAACTATTTGCTGTATTCTTTGGATCACTAGCCCCTTTATCATTTTGACAATTGTACCCTGACAAGCCTCAGCCTTGGATCACCTTCACCATCTACTGCTGAATAAAGGTGGAGAAAATCACTCAGCTCTTCTGAATGAGTTCTATGTTCTCAACTGGGCCCCCACTGCTAGTAGACAATCCTTTATCAAGTCATTATCCCATTCGTCCAAAGTTTTCATTCTTCAAATCTATGATGGCTCCTTCTCCCCTTACCTTCTCAGCTGAGAAGTTTGCCTCATATTTTACAGAAAAAATAATTGAGGTTATTCATTGTGAGCTGCCTCTTCTAGACTCTTCCTCATCTCATATCACTCATATGCCTTCTGTCACTATCCCTTCCTTTACTCCTGTATCACATGATAAGATGACCTTACCCTTTACCAAGGCTAATTCTCTATCTGCTCAAGCTATCCCATTCCATCCCATCTCCTCCCACTGATTGACCCCTCTGTCAATCCTATTTTTTCACTTATTTTCCATTTCTCCTATTTACTGGCTCATTCCTTATTGCCTATAAATATGCCCATGTCTAACCCATGTCTAACTTGATCATTCTATCTTCACTAACATCCTATATTCTTCTGCCTTTATTTGTTAAACTTTGAAAAGTTCATCTACAATAGTTGTCTCTATTTCCTCTTGCCTTATTCTCTTCTTAACCCCCTATGACGTAGCTCCTAACCTCATAATTCCACCTAAATTGCTCCCTCCAAAGTTATCATTAATTTCTTTATTTTCAAATCCAAATACTTCTTTGCAATCAATCTTCAATTTCCTTGGCCTCTCTGCAGCCTTTGACACTGTTGATCACCCTCTCCTCATGAAACTCACTTCTCTTTTGGTTTTCAGGACACCACTCTCTCCTGGTTGTCCCCCTCCCAATCTGACCGCTCCTTCTCAGTCTCCTTGACTAGATCTTCATCCAGATCATGCATTCCAATCATAAATGTCCCACAAGGTTCTGTCCTGGTTCTCTTCTTTTCTCCCTCCATACTATTTCACTTGGTGATTTTATCACCTCCCATGAATTGAATTACCATCTTAATACCAATGATTCATAAATATACCTATCCTACCCTAACTTCTCTGCTGACCTCTAATCTTCCATCTCCAACTATTTCGCCTACATCTTGAACTGAAGTCTGGTAGACACCTTAAACTCACCATATCCAAAACTGAACTCATTATTTTTCCTTATAAACCTTCCCAATCTTCTACTTTCCATATAATTATAGAAGTCACCACTATGCTCCTAGGTACTTAGGTTCATGACCCAGGTGTCATTCTTGACTCCTCACTGTCTCTTACCACTCATATACAATTTGTTGCTGAGACCTGTCAATTATATCTCTCAGATATTCCCCATTCTCTCCCCTGATGCTGTCACTATTCTGGAGCAGACCTTCATCATTTTGAGCTTGGGATATTACATAACCTGCTTGTGGGTGTGCCTGTCTCAAATTTCTTCTTAGTACAACCCATTCTCCATTAAGCCACCAAAGTGATTTGGAAACAAGCTCATAATTGGCTATGACAGGGTGGGTGAGATGTGATTGCTCTGCCAAATCTACTATTGGTTGTTACACAACCCTTGCAGTCATGCCATAGGTCCTCAGGGACAATCTGTGGCTCCCCAGGGGACCATATCTTCCACTTTGGACACCACTGGACTACAGAGTGAATTAAGGGGGCACTGCAGGATATCAATTCCCTTTAATGGGAAGGATAACTAGCCAAATTAAAACAATTTGCAAAAGGCAAACTAATGAAGACAGAGAAGCATTTAAGGAAGAACTCACTTTGATGATGCAGGCTTATCTGGAGAGATTTGATGTAGCTACTCAGAGTCCAAGTTTCTTGTGTTGGGGGCCAAAGGCCTGGTTACTGGCTTTCTGTGCTGGGGCCTCAGGTGCTGGCACATTACTAACTGTACTGGGGTGGCCTGGCTTAGTTATGCCTGTTGTGCTGGGGGTTCTGGGGCTCACAATTTGCTTCCTGTGCTGGGGCTGGAGGCCTCACAGCTGTTCTGCTGAGCCAGGACCCTGGGGCCTTGGTTGCAGATCTGCTGTGTAGCTAAGAGCTCCCCATTGGCTTGCTGCAACACCGTCTGGGCTGGGCTGCCCTCCTCTTTTACCTAAGTGAGACAAACCTTTCCTACAATCAATCCTTCTAAGTTACCTTGGGCTGAAAAACTGTTTCACCTGGTCTTTTGTGGGTTCTGTCACTCCAGGATTCATTTAGAGGCTTGATTTAAAGTTGTTTTAAGGGAAACTGGGGAGAGTTCAGTCATTTTCTGGCATTTCTCCACCATCTTGGCTCTGCCTCTAATCATCATATTTGAAAATCAGTTTTTCAGAACAAAAAAATTGCTTTGTCTAATTATCACATATAATTTTTTGCTTTTCAAAATAATTTAGGACTATATTAAATAATCATTTTTAAAAAGAACATTAATTACAGGACTTAGTTATTGTAAAAACTAAAACTGTGTTGTTTCCTTCCAAATTATTTAGCATATTTCACATATAAATTTTCATGTTTCCCAAATTTTTACTTATTGTTTTCATGCTTTCCATTTTTAGGAAGGACTACTGTGGTAGCACTTAGTATCTGTTGTGTGAGAATTAAACCTTTAAACTGGAAGCCTAACTAGAATACAAGCTCCATGAGAGCAGAGTAGCATCTAAAATTTTCTCCATCTGAGAATCTAGCACAGTGTTCTATGCAGGATAAATATAAAGTAAATTTGTGCTTATTTGATCGATTGATTAGAGCCTTGCTTTTCATATATTTCCTTAGCATTCTTATTTGGTCCAATCTCTCTTTTCTCTTACCCTGGTCTAATGTTTTATTCAGAGCCCAAGTCAGTGCTGTCATGCCAATTTATAGGATAACAATACATTGGATGATTTTTACTGGATATCCTAAGGTGTGCTTGACACTTTATAGTAAAGAATTTACAATCCTACAGTATCTTTTAAGCAGTAATATGGCTTAAAGCCAAATTTACAATATTCAGTTTGAAATCTGTATGAGTTCCATGGGCCCCAAGATCAATTCAGTTCCTATTTAGTCCCTCCAGATTTGTGATCCTAGAATCAAATTTTGAGAAGGGAATGTAAGAGATCCCAGTTTTTTTCCTGTAACTCCTTGAGCTCCACTGGGAACCAGAGAGAACACAGAACCTCCTGGCTTTGCTTCTATAGCTTCACCATATTTATAATCCAGCCCTACTAATGAATAAAAAAAAAGCACCATATCTATGGTGTCTAAGTAGACATTCAATAACCCAGGTATAGTAAAGAGGATTGTAGTTCTCTGAAACAGTGGTGCTGCCAGAAGCAGGCCAGGGTGCTCTGAACTACGTGGTTGAGGAGTCACCTCAGTGGAATGGTATTCCCTCAGAGAACATGGTCTTCCAGAAAATGAAACTTTTACTTCTACTAATCTTATGCTGAATACATAGTAGGCGTGCAATAAATGTTTACTGATTGATTCATATAGGATTAGCATGGTTCACATAGGCAGCAATTGAAATAACTTTAAAATATTCATTAAAACTCAAAAAGCAAATTGAAGACTTGGTTGCAGATAAATCAGAATTCTGTGTTGATATTTGGTTTGCATGGAGAACAACAATATTATCACATTTATATGGTACCTATAGTCTATAGAGCACTTTCCTCACAATTATCCTGTGTTGTAGAGAATACAAGTATATTACCATTTTAAAAGGTAGGAAAAAAAAAACACTGAGGTATAGAGAGTTAAAGTGACTTTTTGCATGATCACATAGTAAATATTGGAATATGAATAACTGAATGTCTCTCTCCAATTATAGAGGTCTCTATTTGGCAGCCAGAGTGGGGAATACAGAGAAAAGTAAAAAAGGGAGAGACAGAGACAAATGGAGCAGAGCAGAGAAATAGACACAGAGAAAGTGAGAGCCTGCAAGATGAGAGAGTGAGACAGAGAAATAGACACACACAGATATTTTTATGTAATTTTGCCAGTTTTAAGAGGAAAACATATAATTCTTGACACTAAGCTTCAACTTAGCACCTTAAGGGAATATAAGTTAAATTAACCTTCAGTTTTGATTTCCATTTAATGAAGAATTTTTTTTAATGAAGAAAATTTTAATGAAGAAAATAGTACATATTGTCTCAGACCATTGAATATATAAGCTCCTGAACATTCATGTATTCTTTCTAAGTAACTATTTTCTAAGATTTAGTGATGGCATGGAGTAGAAGGAGAGGGAGAAAGAGAAAGAAAAGAAAAAAAAGTTATTGAATTTAAATAACAACAAAATCTTTCTCAAGGGCACCTACTGTAGTACATCAAGGCTCACATAGAAAACCACAATTATTGGCACATGAGAAGACAGAGGATCCATATTTTAAAAAAAACTGCTCTAATTATTGGCTGCCTTTGTAATTAGAAGCAGAAAGGATCAAACCATTTGCATGGATTGATAGGTAGTGAAAATATCCTGAAAATAGATATAAAGGCTACACTCATATTTCCATGAAAGACATGAAATGAAGTGTTTTGTAAGGAATTCTGGATGTAGATGTGTATTTGGTAATGTGAGTATTAACGTTATTTTTTGCCCTCATCATCATAAGAGTATGTTTCATCTCCCCAAATTTTTCTAGTACAGAGAAAATACATAGCATTCCATTTTAGTGAAGTCTTTCAAAGAACTGAGCAAGTGAAACAAATCTTTCGTCTTTTCTATTATGTTACAGGGTTTGGCACAAGGGAATTACTAAACCAGCAAAAATTACTGTTTTCAATCATAGCAAGCACAGTCATTCTGTATAATTTGATGCTAGATCTATTTAAATGACATCAGATATGATCATAGTTAATGTGACATTGCACCTGTCATCAGACCCTTAACCAAAGCAAATAAAAGTACTCAGAAAGCATCTAGTTTTGCATGGTGAAATTGGTTAACCTAAAAGGTAAAATGTAATATTATTAACCTTGCATTTTAATCTTAATTTGTCTTTTCAAATGCTGTAGTTGGACATATGGGTCATTAGGTAAAATCTGGATAAGCAAAACATCTGAGGATAAGGACTTCCTGATTTGACCATCTTTTTCACTCCAATCTGGCCACAATACTGCTGCTAGGTTTTTCTTTCTCATGTACAAATATACTTGTGTCCGTTTTCTGTCAAAAAAAAAAAAAAGAACCTTTAATGTCTCCTTATCACCTATGGAATAAGTTGACTCTTCTCTGCCTGACATTTGAGGCATTCCACAATCTGGAGATATGTAACTTTTCAAACTTTATAGTACTTTGCTTTTGGCTTAGCCCAGTACCTGTACAGGAAGCATGAAATCAAAGCTTCTTGCCTCGCCTTAATTCTGTTTCAGCCAAACCAAGCAAGTTTGCTTCCAGCAATGCAAGGTGCTGAACTTTTCTACACCTATGCTTTTAAAAGAAAAAAACAGTTATTGAGAGTGTTAATTGTTACTTTAAAGCTTATGATTAATGCCATTTTAGATGTTTTAATGGCATATCTCTATCTATGTTAATTCTGTTTGAATTACAAATAGTACAACTATTCACATAGTTTGTAACATGTTTAAATATGTTCAATTTTTGAATACATTTCACAGAAATCCTCAATATAGCTTGAACCAATGGTTTAATAAATTGGTAGAAGCTCTACCCTTTAGCATGCCTTGGCTAAAGTACCCTCCTTCCTCTTTGGATGCCTACCCATCCTTTAAAGTCCAACTTATTCACAAACCCTTCTCTGACCTATCACACTACCATAATGGTACTGTCCTTTCCATTCAGATTTCCTGTATAATTTCATTTTATATCTCTCTGATATAATACACAGGTAAGTAAAATGTGTTGACTTTGAGGTAATTGGTTCTCCCTCTATAGAGGCCTTCAAGCAACACAAACAAACAAACAAACAAACAAGTTGACTTCCTGTCAGGCTGAAGTAGAAAGTATTCCTTTTCAAGTGTGAGTTGACTTAGACCCCACCTTTCTGTCTCTTTGACACCATTGACAGTCTGGTGAATCCTATAGACTACTTCTAAAAATAATGTTTTTAAATGCACAATATAAAAACATGTAGGACTACACAGGAAGTAAATTACTTTGAAATACAGATATCATTTTTTAAAGCAAGGTCACAGACCCCTGGTTAATCATTTCTGACTTTTATGATTACTGAGGTTCCCTCTCACACTAAGCTTTTATAATTCTATAATAGAATGCAAATGTAATTCTATAATAGAATGTAAATAGGGTTATTTGTGATTACATCTTATTCTCTTACTGAATCTTAATTTCCATGATGACAGGGACCATGTCTTATTTAACCTTTGTATTACCTCCCCTTCTCACACCCCACACTGTGCCTCACACTGTGCTATGCACACAGTAGGGTTAAGATATTTTTTTTATTTGTTGAACTAAATTAAATTGAAAATCAATGAAGGAAGAATGATGTATCCTAGTCTACTTGTTAATGCTAGTTTGATAATTGATATTATTACAGAATACCTTGTCAGAACTGTCCTACTCTACAGTTGGGTGGAATTCACAATCTAATTGAGTAAGAAACAAAGCCATTTGGGCCAAATCTTACTATTAAGCCATATTTTGTATAGTACTATTGGGTCTGATATTTAAGAAGGGATATACAAGACAATCATTCTTACCTATTCTCAATCCCATCATATCCAAGGTGTTAGTAGAAGTAGATCATGGAAATAGAATGGGCAGCCAGAACTAGAAGAGCGAAAACCAGAAATGAAGGGTCAGTCATGAGGAGGACCATTCTTAGAGAGTACTCAAAAATAGCTATCAGGACATAGAGATGATTATTACTAACCAAGCAATCTAATACCATATAGTTGTTTGAGAGCAAGACAAAGCCATTAAGAACCACAGAATACACAGATATGAAAAGTCAAGGAAAAACAATGGGAAAGAAATGAGGCAAGTATTTAAGCACTAGAAAAACATAGGTATCAAAGTAAGTCACCAGCAACAACGAAACTTTGAAAAAGAGGTTACTTTTACTTCTATCAGGAACAAGGACCAATCCTAGATGTAGTCAGTACAGAGTATGCAAGTGAAAGCAGCTGAACTACTATGAACAGATAGTACATAGATTGTCATGTCAGCGATAAGAACACTTTAATATAGCATATAGACATACTCTTTGGTTACATGGTTTAATGGTCTCAGTAAAATTAAAAGTAAAAAAAAAAACCCCAAAATTTAGCTTTCGGTCCACTGGTAAAGACACATAACCAGATACTCCACCCTGCAAAACAAAACAGAACAAAACAAAAGCAAACAAATAAACAAACAAAAAACCAAAACCCAACAACAAATATAAAACACAAACCATACTTAATAAATATCTTTATAAAATCCTTCATGGAATCACTTTCCTTAGGATAGCATAAAAAATCAAGTTCAACCCATTTTTATTGGTACTGGAGATTCTCTTTATTATTTTCCAAAAAATCAGATTTTTCTTCAGATCCTAAGCCAATGGTTTGTGGTGGTGATTTGGTGTTCCAGGCAGGTTACAGTCTCTAGGCCATAGAAGGCTGATCTGAAGAAATGTAACTAAATACTTCAATACTTAGCTTTGGACCATTTTAGCCACCGTTTAGCATATCCTGTATCTAATAAGCAAATATATAGTTCTGAAATTGACCAACCTGTTTCTGAGTGGTTAGTCTGGGTAAGGGGAAAGTCTACTTCTTAATATGAGATAGGGTGATAGTGAGAACTTGGTGGAGGAGGACATCGGAGTGATGTGAAAAAGGAAGGGGAAAAAAGGGAACTTTCAAATAATGGCCTAATCTTTTTATTTTTCAATGAAGTATGAGGCAAATTCTTAGCTGAGAGGGTTGGGGGCAGAGGAGCTATGGGATGAAAAGGTTTAGAAAAGCTGCTATGGTGAGTGAGATAGTTATGGCCCATTTGAGATTACTTAATATAAATTTGTAGTGGACCCAGTCAACATGGTAACCTCAACTTTGAATAAGGTAACCAAATACTCTCAGTGCACAAGAGTGCAAACTCTATTAATGGAGGATTAATAACTAGTTTTTGGATGTATTCTCTCTCTCTCTCTCTCTCTCTCTCTCTCTCTCTCTCTCTCTCACCCTTTCCTCTTCACTCTGTACACAGGTATATAAACACACACACATATATATAACCATCTCTATGTATGTGTTTATATGAACTCATTTATACATATAAGTATGTATGTGTGTGTAAACACACAGATATAGCCATTCCATTGACTCCCTTTGGCATATTTGTGAATTTAAGGCACTGTAGAGTCCTTATATGTGTCCAAAAAGCCAAATATTCATCCATATGAGGCACAGAATATTGTGTATGTGTGTATAATATGTTATTCCTGTACACACAGATATATGTATATGTATGTATGGAATCAATAAAAACTGCAGTTGTCCTGGGTTTGAATTCCATCTCTGACACATACTAGCTATATGACCCTGGAGTAGTTAGTTTACTTCTCAGTATCCCAGGCATCTCTGTAAGACTATAAAAGAAGGACCAGAGCTACATTTGTAGAAGAAACTTCCTTAGTACAAGTATCTTATACTAATGAGATTAGAAACACACATATGTATTTTTGTAAATGTGTGTATGTGTATATGCATGTATGTTTATATATATATATATATAATATACATTATATATACATATATATATATATATATATCCTTTAACATATAAATTTACCATAAACTGTTTTCCCCATCAATGATAGAACAACCACAGTTGTACACCAATATCCCAGTCCCTAAGGTACTTACAAAGGAAGTAGAAATGACACTAAAGGGAACAGAGATAGGAGAAGCAGTTGAATGAGTCAATTATATATAGCTGAACGTGATACCGTCGTGAAGAACTTGAAGGAATGCATCTAAAGGCATCTAAAGAAGGTGTAAATACCAAATATATGGAGCGCAAATCTCATATCCCACTGATTAAAAAAAAATTGATGTAGAAAACATCAATAGCTACTGAATTACATGCCTACTCTCCCAACTCTCCATAGTCTTTAGGAGGATCATCTCTACCCAAACTGAGAGAATCTTTGATGAAGGTATTACTAGGGAACAAGCAGGTTTTTGCAAATTATATTCATCAGTGGACAAAAATTTTACCACCTCACAAGTGACTGAATGATGTAAAGAATATACTATCCCATTATGTTAATTACTTGTTGATTATGAAAAAGCATTATGCTTAGTGAAACAAAACTTCATCTTCCAGGGTCTTTTACAAGAAGATATCTTCCATCCATACATCAACATTCAGTATTGCTTGAAAGATGCAACAACAAAATTAATCCTGATCGATGAATCTTTGAATATCGGGTGAGACACAAAACAGACACTGGGATGAAGAAGATACAACACAGATTTCAAGTCAAGGAAGACTTCCTGTTGATTCCCCCAAATGTTCTTTTTGAGGAATGATATTTAGATGATTAAATCAAGCCCCAACACATCACAGAAACTTCTGGGAGAGACTTATGATCAATCCAAGGTATCTGACCTGTCTATCCACCCATTAAAGACCAAAACAATGAAGAGTATTTATTTTCAAGATTTCAACATGCACAAGGATGGACACCCCATAGAATCTATATAATAGAATGTATATCTGCAGCAGATAATTCATATGAACAATGTGTAGAGCCTAGAGTTGAAAAAGAGAGGTATGGAGTGGCTGGATCACTTTCAGGAAACTACAAAGATCTTTCACTAACTTTAAGCTTCCCACCTATTAAAAAGAAACATTTCACTGCTTTTGGAATATAATACTAAGACCTGGAGCACTATTGCTTCAGATGAACTAAAGATGAGCACCACACACAAAGAAATGGAAAGGTGTATAGTGGGTGTGATCTGACTGCAACTTATAATCAACAAAGAACTTGGTGGAATAATGAATGTTCATCAAGGAATTGTATGGCAGAAAGAAATGATGAACAGATTATGTGGAGAGAGGGAGGGATAATAGGTGGATGGCCAGAGCATTCCATTCATACCTTTGCAGTGTTAGAAGGAAACTGAGAAAGGTCTCTAGAATATTGGATAGATTGCCTGTGATGAACTTCGGAGAGCACAAAAATGAGTCATGTAGGATGGGCAAGCATGAATAGGCTGCAATTTAGAATTGGAAGGAATTCATACATCAAGATCCTAAATCCATTTTGTGTATGTACACACACACACACACAACGTGCATGTCTGACATATATACATATACACATATATGTATATGTACATACACATGCACATGTATGTACATGCATATGCATAGATAAATAGATAGATAAATAAATAGATAAATATTCATATGTGGCTGCCCAAGTACAAGTACTCACCAGGTTCTTACCACCACTGCATAAAGCCTATCCAGAGTGGAAAGAGTCCACATTCCCACATCACAACATCTGGAATTCCATAGGTTAGTCAGTCTTGAAATCCCACCACTGCCACCATTTACTATGAGTAAAATTTTCAGTGCTAGGACAAACTAGAACTAGGAAAAAATACCCAAACCAAAACCCAAACCAGAAATTTAGGAACCTAGGAGGGTTTATTGAGTCCTCCTGCAAGAGACGTCTACCCAGGTGGGTGGAGAATCTCCCAAGGAACAAAAGGACAAAATTTATATAGGTTCCAACTTAGGCAGGAGGTGAATGAGGCATGAGGTGGTTCTGGATTGGATACTGCTTATTGCTGATGACTTTCAGGGTAAGAATAAGGGATGTGCTATCCCTTGATTGGACAGAGGAGTTAGTAACAGGAAAGGTTCCTCTTCAGGTTACCTATCTCTTATAACACTACCCTAATAGATAGGACTATCCTTGGTCTTTGAGCAGTAAGGAAGGTTGTACATAATGTGGGGGCTGTAATACAAATAGGGTCAGGGGCAAGATGGAGAAACTGCAATTGAAATGAGATTACTTCAGTTTTCTCAGCTACCCATACATACATACAATCCCATACATACATACATACATACATGGAAATGTAATGCATTGAATCTTTGAAGCATGATGACTAAGTCAGTGCCCCTGATGGCAATTTCTATCTTGCAAAATAATACCAGTTGTATTTTTGTCTCTTGAGTACAAATTCCTCATCATTCTGTGTATCTCCAGCAAAGAATTTAAGGAAACAAGGTTGGCTAGATTGCTGCTTTGAAATACAGACCACTTTTTTCAATATTATACGCAACCACAATACAAACAACAACAAACAAATCGTACACTCCCCTTAACAAATCTGGTATGGTTCTGCTCTTTTCTTTTCTTGGTTTCCACAAGTATTACTGTAGTCTTTAAATAGCATGACAGAAGTACACTTCCACTTCACTTAATGGATTTATCAAATACCTTATTTCATGCTTTCTGCTTTTGATTTATGAATTTTGATCCTAGAGACAAGGAGCCTGTGAGTATTGATTGTGGAAAATGTCAGACTAACAGAAGTTAATTTCACTTGTACACGTGGAAGTCTCTGATTCTCTGACAGCCCTGTCTACTGAGAATCAGCTGTCAGGGAGCTCGAGTGACATAGTACCGTCACCACGGGACGCCTTCCCACCCAGTAGACTGAAGTTACACTGCATTATGGATTAAATTGACATGCAAATATGTATCTGGAAGTTGGCACACAGTGCTCATAGTGTTATGGGGTAAGATGAAATTCAACGGGCATTGGGAAGGCCATATTGAGAAAGTCAGAACCAGCCAGGCGGTTAGGGGGAGGCCAGCCCTTGGAGGTTTCACACATTTGATTGCAATGTGTCTGACAGGATAATGGAATGTCATCCTGCCAGCTCTTAAGCTGATTAGGGACAGTTTATTTATTGATTGACTTTCTTTGTAAATTATCAGTCCTTTTTTTGGTTAATATTTAAGTCAAAGAGTCATTACTTATGCAATAATATCTTAATATGGCCTCACATAGCAGATGCATTTTTGAGCTGGAAGTTGAATAGCCAGAAATGAAATGTGTTTGGTTTTTTTTATTTTTTATTGAAACTTCACACAGAGGACGTAGGCCTAAATGACAGCAGTGGTGACAGGACTCAACTATGTCAATGGAATGTAAACGTGTGCAAAGAATTATACATTGGTATGTTTCTAAAGTGAATATATACTAACAAAGCCAGAAGATTTTTTTTAAGTATTCATTGTTTTCTCTAATAGAATAGTTAAAGTTATAGTTCAGTGTAATATATATTTATGCCCCTCAAAGGCAGGGACTCTGACTCCTTTATATCTGTTATTAAGATTTGGCAGTCTACTTTCCATAACTTTGTTTTTAAACTAACAATACCAAGCACAATTCTCTCTCAATTCAGTGAAAAAAAGAGTAAGACTAAGCTTTCTAATTTTTTCTCCTTAAATGATTAACAGAATAAACAATGACCCTACCTTTTACCAAATATTAGCCATAAAATTAGGAGCATTTTTAATCACAGATTAATTCATTCCTGAATTTTGAGACACATACTCCTCCCACGAGTAGTTTTTCCTTGATCTGTCCCCAAATGGGTGCAAATTGAAAAAGACAATGAATTAGAGTTTGTCTGATTTCTCAGACTTCTTTAACATCATCACATAATGCTGATTACCTCTCTCAGAGAGGCAGTGTAATCCAGTCAGGCTTTAAAATAAGTATGTCCTCAATCTTTCTCAAATGGTATGTCCTTTGGGACAAAATTAGCTGACATTCTGGTGCCTATAAATGGTATATCAAGAGCAATGACTCAGGAGTCAGAAGTCTTGGGTTCAAATATTACCCTGATACTTGCTATGTATGATTTAGACAAGTCCCTGAACCTCCTTGGGCTCAGTTTTCTTATCCATAAATCATGGAGAGTGAACTTAATGACTTTTGAAATTCCTTCTAGAACATCAAAGTTATATTTTTTAAGTTCTAGAAGTGTGATCCTATAATACTATCCTATGATCCTATGATCCTATAATCTTATCATATCTCACTCCAATGAGTACCAGTGCTTGATCATGTGAACAGAGGAACCCCAAGATGGATTAGTGGGCTAACACATAAATATGTATAAGGGCAACCTGATAAAATTTCCATGGATCAGAATAGTGCATAAAGAGAAGAAAAAGTGGGTGGAGACAAGCATTTGTTTGAGTGCCCACCACATGGCAGGCACTATGCTAAGTGCATTAAAAGGTTTGATTTTTGATCCTTTGATTTTTCTGAATTTGATCCTCACAACAGCACTAAGAAGTAAGTGCTATTCTTAGCTAGATTTTAGAGTTGGGAAAACTGAGGCAGACAGAGGTTAAATGAGTTGAGCAGGGTCACACAGTAAGTGTTTCCAGTAAGATTTGAACTTAGGTATTCCTGACTCCAGGCTCAGTATTCTATCACCTAATTGCTTATAAAGGATAGATTCAACATCACAGTGCTGCTTTGACTCCTTGGGTTTGGTCATTTTCCAGGAGTATATGCATTTATAGAGCCTTTTCTAGACTTGAGCTGTCTTTAACTGTGTTACCTTTCTTGGAGCCCACTCACAAGTTTCAGAACATCTTTAGATTAGACTTCACAAGAATCCTCTTAAATTGCAGTAACATTTTATGATCTTACTGCCATGTGTTTCTCTTTCATTTTTTGCAACATGCTTAGTGCCCTTGGAAAGATCTTGGAAAGACAAACAAGCATGTAGGAAATCTGTGCTTGTTTAGAGTGAAATGGGTAAGAGATCAAAAGATATTTATGAGTGAATTTGTGTAAGTGCACATGTGTGTGCTTCCCTCACAAAGCCCTGAAGTCAGATATTTAGGAATAATGAATTGAATATTGTATGAGTGAATTTACTGACTCATGAGATACTTGGTAATTCACTTAGATGCTGAGATCCTCAGTTTCCTCACCTCTATATTAGGCATAATAAAACTGACTTATTACACGAGGGTGCTATAAGGAACCACTCAGGATTGTAAAACATTTAGAAAATGTAAAGTACAACATAAATTCTAAATAACAGCATGATCGATGCTATCCTGTTTAAAGTCATTAGAAGTCTTGTAAAATGTAGGTAGCGGAGGATTTGATGCTATTTTGTCTGTAAATCAATTTTCAAGGGTTTTTTGGGGTGTCTTTTATTAATTCTAATTTGAAGTCAAGGAAGTTTAAGTTATTGTAAATTTATATTCAGGTTTCTAAATGGTTATATTCCCCCCTCATTCAGGCAATTTCACCTCTTGCATAGAATCAACGTGGCTTGAATGGTTAGTTAAGTATCATGAAGGACTTTGCATCTAAGGATTGTGAAATCCTGAAAATCAGTGTTTTCTGTGAGTTATAACATTTGGGAGGTAAGAAATCCTGTTGGATTCATGTGGCAAGACTAGCCTCTTCACTAGTCCACAAACAAGACAACTCATGAATTTTCACTGGCTGTGCACTATGAATGGATGTCTCTCTCCCTCCTCATCTCTACCTTCTAGCTTCCCTGGCTGCCATCAAGCCCCACTAAAATCTCACCTCCTATAGGAAGTCTTTCCCAACCACCCTTACTGTTAGTGCTTACCTTCTACTGTTTATTTTCTACTTGTCTTAGATATAGCTTGATTATACATAGTTGTTTGCATGTTGTCTCCCCTATTGGGTTGTGAGCCACTCAACGCAGGGATACATTTTTGTCTTTTGCCTTTGTATCTCTAGCCCCGTTGTTTGTATTTTCCAGGTCCTGACACAAAGTAGGTACTTAATAATAATAATAATTCATAATAATAGCTAACATTTATATAGCCCTTACTATGTTCAAGACACTGTGCTAAGCAATTTACAAATATTATCTCATTTGATCCTCACAACAAGCTTGGGAGAGAGGTGTTATAAATACAAAGGTAAATAAAAAGATAGATGAACAGACAGACAGATAGATAGACATATAGGAAGATAAGTAGGCTGATAGAAAAGCAGATAGCCAGACAGATAGATACATAGATAGACAGATTCTTCTTGACTTGAATTATCATATAACCTTTAGCAAAAATGTCTAAGTATGGCTAAGCGTTTTAGATAAAAGACAGAAAAACACAGAACTTGCAATTGCCTTTAAGTTAAAAATGATTTTTTTTGGACTAGACCAATGATTTCATTGGTAAACAGAAATACCACTGAGGAAACTCTTTCTACCAACATAGAACTATACTTCCTTGACATATTAAGAGCCTGAAAGTATACCTGGCTGAATACAGAGGTCAACTGACTCACCCGGAGTCAGTAGCCAATATTTTTAGAGGTAGGATTTGAACCTAGTTTCTCCTGACTCAATAGCCAATTCTTTATCTTCTATATCATGCGGCTTCACCTGTCACCCTAAAAAATAAAAATAATCTTTTGACAAAAGAAAATATTATACATACATATGCATATGCATATATACATATACATACACATATATACACATTTATATTATGTGTATATATATATGAATATGCATATATAATGAGTAATTGTCAATGGTTAGGTGGTCAAAAAGGTTTAAATGTTAAATATATGTACTAAATATTATTTTTGAAGGATTAATAAAATGGAACTTTGTTCTGATACTTTGAAACAATAAGATAGATTTATCTTGGGTAAATCCAGGGAAGTTTAGTTACTCAAATAATTGGCCAGGATCATGAGTAAGCAGCACAAAGAGAGTCAGACTATATTATCTTACTTTGATGACAAAGAAGATCAAAACATGCAACCAGAAGAAGACAACAAAGCCAAAGGTCTTACATCCAAAGCCTCCAAGAAGAATACGAATCAGTCCCAGACCTTGGAAGAGCTCAAAAGGGATTTTGAGAAGCAATTAAGAGAAATAGAGAAAAAACTGAGAGTTTTGCAAGAAAATCATAAAAAACAAGTCAACAGCTTGCTAAAGGAGACCCAAAACAATACTGAAGAAAATAATACCTTAAAAAATAGCCTAACCCAAATGGCAAAAGAGATCCAAAAAGCCAATGAGGAGAAGAATGCCCTAAAAAGCAAAATTGGCCAAATGGAAAAGTCCAAAAGCTTACTGAAGAAAATACTTCCTTAGAAATTAGAATAGAGCAATTGGAAGCTAGTGACTTTATGAGAAATCAAGACACTGTAAAACAAATCCAAAAGAATGAAAAATTAGAAAACAATGTGAAATATCTCATTGGAAAAACAACTGACCTGGAAAATAGATCCAGGAGAGAGAATTTAAAAGTTATCGGATTATCTGAAAGCCATGATCAAAAAAAGAGCCTAGACATCATCTTTCAAGAAATGATCAAGGAAAACTGCCTTGATATTCTAGAACCAGAGGGCAAAATAGAAATTGAAAGAATCCACCGATCTCCTACTGAAAGAGATCCCCAAAGGAAAACTCCTAGGAATATTGTAGCTAAATTCCAGAGTTCACAGGTCAAGGAGAAAATATTACAAGCAGTCAGAAAGAAAAAATTCAAGTATTATGGAAGCACAATCAGGATAACACAAGATTTAGCAGCTTCTACATTAAGGGACCACAGGGCATGGAATATAATATTCCAGAGGGCAAAGGAGATAGGATTACAACCAAGAATCACCTACCCAGCAAAACTGAGTATAATTCTTCAGGGGAAAAAATGGTAATTCAGTGAAATAGAGGACTTTCAAGCATTCTTGATGAAAAGACCAGAGCTGAATAGAAAATTTGACTTTCCAATACAAGTGGAGCATGAAGAGGTAAATGGGAAAGAGAAATCATAAGAGACTTATTAAGATTGAACTGTTTACATTCCTGCAGGGAAAGATGATATTTGTAACTCATGAGTCCTTTGTCAGTATTAGGGTAGTTGGAGGGAAAAAATTATAGGTATGTATAAGATAGATAGATAGATAGATAGATAGATAGATGGATGGATGGATAAATAGATAGATAGAGGGCATAGGGTGAGTTGAAGATGAAGGGATCATATCTGGAGAATAAAATTAAGGGGTGAGAGAGGATTATAATAGGAGAAGGAAAAAGGGAAAGATAGAATGGGGTAAATTATCTCACAAAAAAAAACCAGAAAAGAAAAGGCTCTTACAGTGGAGGGGAAATGGGGGAAGGTGAGAGGGAATGAGTGAATTGTATTCTCATTGGATTTGACTTTAGGAGGGAATAACATACATACTCAATTGGGTATGGAAATCTGTTTTACCCTATAGGAAAATAAGAGGGGAAGGGGACAAGAGAGTAGGGGGATGATAGAGAGGAGGGCAGATTGGGAAAGGGGGTAATCAGAAGCAAATATTTCTGAGGAGGGACAGGGTCAAAAGAAAGAATAGAATAAATTGGGGGGGCAGGATAGGATTAAGGGAAATAGAGTTGGTTTTTCACCGCATGTCTACTATGGAAGTGTTTTGCATAACTGCACATGTAGAGCCTATATTGAGTTGCTTTCCTTTTCAGTGAGGGTGGATGGGGAGTGAGGAAGGGAGAAAATTTGAAACCCAAAGTTTTAAAAACACATGTTTAAAAAATGTTTTCACATGCAACTGGGAAATAAGAAATACAGGAAATGGGGTACAGAAATCTATCCTGCCCTACAGGAAAATAGAAGGGGAAAGGGGGGAAGAGATAGCAGGGAAAGCAGACTAGGGGAGAGGGTATTCAGAATGCATGCCATCTTGGTGGGGGGGAGGGGGGAGATGGGGTGAAAATTTGGAACTCAAAATCTTGTGGAAGTAAATGTTGAAAACTAAAAGTAAAAAAAAAGAATGAAAAAAATTTAAAAAATTTATAATTTTTACTTTATGATCTCCCTGTAGAGGTAAGAGCATTTATGATCATAACCATGAGCAAGTCCCTGAATTTCTACATGCTTTAATTCTCTCATCTGTTAAATAGGAATAATAATATCTCACAAGTTTTGTGAGGATGAAGTGAGATAATATTTGTTAAAACACTTTGCAAAACTTAGAGTTATATATAAATATCAGCTATTAGTATGATGATACACTCCAGAATGGTTAGAGTTCAAAATAAGCTAATTCTAGCTGGAAAAATTAGAGAAAATAACAAAAAAGGGTTTTTTTGTTTGTTTTTTACTATCTTGGAAGAAAGAAAAGGATCAAAGAAAATTAACCCTGTGCTGGGATCAATTAAACGATGATAACTCAAAGAACAGGCAGAGCTACACAAATCTTATTTTGTTTCTGTTTTCTCTATCTAGGAGAATGGTAAAAGGTAGAACATAAATGACTAACAGGGAGCAGATATAAAATATAAATATAGAAGAATAAGAAGGCACATAATTTCCTTTACTGAATTCAAGTCAGCAAGCTCAGGTGAACTACATCTGAGAGAAATGATATGGTGAGAAGACATGATTGCTGGTGAGTGCCGGTAATATCTGAATGATTATAGAGAACAGAAAAGACATTACAATACTGGAATAGGGTGTACATTGTTTTGATTCTTGAAAAAGGGAAGTAAGCAGGGTTGCTAGGTGGCAGTGGATAGAGCACCAGCCCTGAAGTCAGGAGGACCTGAGTTCAAATCCAGCTTCAGACCAAACACTTGACACTTATTAACTGTGTGGGGAAGTCATTTAACCCCAATTGCCTAAAAAAAAAAATAAAAAAAAAGAAAGAAAAAGGGAAGTCAGTTGGCTGCAAATGATACAGTGTGTTTGACTTTGATTTTGGGCAAAATTCTACAAAGAATCATTAAAGAGATGACTAATTTCTATCTAGAGAAGGAAACAATTGTCACAGAGAATCAAGAGGGCTTCATATAAAACCATTTATTTTATATTAAAAAATGAACAGGATTATTAAACTAATAGATAAAAATACTTTCATAGAGCTAACCTTGATTTAAAGGAATCATTTGATAAAGTACCCCAATAATATACATGTGGAATATCTGAGAGATAGGGGTAAGATGATAGTACAGTTGATAGATTCAGGACTTGCTACATGACTGGACTCAAAGAAATTGCATTGATAGTTCAATGTCAAAGAGGAAAGATGGACTCAGTGGAGTATCCCAGATATCTGTCTTTGGCAATGTGGGATTTGGTATTTTTTTCCAATGACTAGGATAAAATTATAGCTGTGATACTGACCAAATTTTCAGATAACACAAAGCTAGGAGCTATGCTAGGACATAGTTCATAAACTAGATGATAACATCAAAAATATTTTGACAAGTTAGAAAACTGAAATGAATCTAATAAAATGAAAATGAATATAGAATCTTCTCTTCAAGTTCTTGAATTTCGGTTTAAGAAAGCAACTTCACAACTAAAAGATTGAGGATTTATAACTAGATAACACTTTTTCAGAAAAAAAATCTGAATATTAAAAAATACATTAACATGATGAATTGTAATCATTTAATTACACTAGTAGAATAGTGATGTTAAAAGGCTGGTCCATTGTTTCTGGAATAAGTTTGAATTCATTAAAGAAACTTTGCAATTCCTTGAAAATAATCTAGCCCACTCTCTTCCCTCTGTTTGTGGGAGAGAGAGAGAGGTACAGACACATATCTATAATTATGCTAATGTGTCAATATCTGTATAGTTATAGTTATACACACACATATACATACATACATATACATACATACATATACATACATATATATATATATATATATATATATATATATATATATATACACATACAAAAAACAGTAGCAGAGCCAAGTTGGTGGAGAGAAGCAAAGAAGTTGCCTGAGCCCTTCCCAGTATCCCTCAGAAACAATGTTAAATGAAGTCTCTAAAAGAACTCTGAAGAGACAAAATCCACAAAAAGACAGAATGAAACAATTTTCCAGCCCAAGATAACTTAGAAGGACTGCATGAAAGGTCTATCTCACTTGGGTAAAAGGGGAGTACATTTCCCTGCAATTTCTTTTCATTAGTTCCCCTGATATTCTGGACCTAGTGCTATAATAAATGATGAACAGGCAGACCAGAAAAACCTAGTTCAGGCACAGTCCAGGAAAGTCAATAGGAGGCTCTTAACCACAGCACAGATCAGCACCTGAGGTCCCACAGTCTTAGATCAGCAGGCCAGTGGTACAGCAGACCAGAAATGAGCCCTTCAACCCCGGTGCAGCAGGAAACCCAGGGCACAACAGGTACAATGAGGCTGGCCACCCTAGCACAATGGGCAAGCTTCCCAGACCCATATGCCCTGGTGCAGAAAGACAGTGACCAGACACCTAGCCCCATGCAAGAAGTTTGGGACAGTGCCCCTTGTGTCCCAGGAACAGAGCTCAATTTTTAAAATTAGTAAGAAATTGTAAAGAGCCAACTTTTCTATTTTCCTTCTAATCTTGGTTGCATTGACTTTGTGCAAAAACTTTTCAATTTAATGTAATCAAAGATTCATTTTGCATTTTGTAATGTTCTCTATCACCTGTTTGGTCATGAATTCTTCTGTTCTCCATAAATCTGATAGGTAAACTATTCCTTGCTCTCCCAGTTTGTTTACAGTATCAGCCTTTATATCTAAAGCATGACCCCATTTTGACTTCATTTTGGTATATGGTGTGTTATTTTTGTCTATGCCTAGTTTCTGTCATACTCTTTTCCAGTTTTCCCAGCAGTTTTTGTC
This sequence comes from Vombatus ursinus, assembly GCF_900497805.2. NCBI lineage: Eukaryota > Metazoa > Chordata > Mammalia > Diprotodontia > Vombatidae > Vombatus > Vombatus ursinus. The sequence goes on from NW_020949351.1 coordinate 23,989,596, forward strand.
AGAGTGAGTTCTTAACCCAGAAGTTGGTGTCTTTGGGTTTTTCAAATAGTAGATTAATATTGTCATTGACTACTATGTCTTGCATACTTAACCTATTCCACAGAACCACCACTCTATTCCTTAGCCAGTACCAAGCAATTTTGGTGATTGTTGCTTTATAATACAATTTAAGATCTGGAATGGCTAGGCCACCTTTCCCTGCATTTCTTTTCATTAGGTCCCTTGATATTCTGGACTTCGAGCTAAAAGAAATGATGAGCAGGTAGATTTCAGAAAAACCTGGCAAGACGTGTATGGTCTGATGCTGAGTGAAGTGAGCACAACCAGAAGAACATTGTACAAAGTAACAGCCACGTTGTGTGATGACTAATATTGATAGACTTAGCCCTTCTCAGCAATGCAAGGATCTACAACATCTCCAAAGGCCCCATGATGGAAAATGCTATCCACATCCAAAGAAAGAACTATGGAGTTAGAATGCAGATTAAAGCATACTATTTGCTATTTTGTTTCTTCTGTTGTGTTTTGTTTCCTTTTTCTGGAGGTTCCTCTTATTGGTTCTAATTCTTACTTACAACATCACTAATGTGAAAATATTTTAATAGGAATGTATAATGTATACATAATATATGATATATTACAATTACATATACACAATAATACATATTATAACTATGTATACATAATATACATGATAATGTATAATAGGAATGTATAGCCAATATCAGATTGTGCGCTGTCTTGGGGAGGGAAGTGGGGAGGGAGGGAGAGAAATATTTAAAACTCAAAAGCTTGTGGAAGTGATTGTTGACAAATCAAAATAAATTAATAAAAAATACGTAAAATATGCAAAAAATATATAATTGCCCAAATGGGAAAAAATCCACTGGAAAAAAATCTCCTTTTAAAGTGGAATTGCCCAAATGGGGGGTACAAAACCTAACTGAAGAAAATAATTCCTTAAAAATTAGAATTGGGCAAGTGGAAGCTAATGACTATGAGACATCAAGAATCTGTCAAACAAAATCAAATGAAAAAATAGAACAAAATGTAAACACCCCATTGGAAAAAACAACTAACCTAGAAAATAGATTGGGGAGAGATAATTTAAGAATTATTCAACTACTTGAAAGCCATGATCAAAAGAACAGCCTGGAAAGCATCTTTCAAGAAATTATTAAGGATGATATCCTACAACCAGAGGATAAAATAGTCATTGAAAGAATCCACTGAAAAAGATCCCAAAATAAAAACTCCAAGGAATATTTTAGTCAAATTTCAGAACTACCAGGGTAAGGAGAAAATATTGCAAGAAGCCAGAAAGAAATGATTCAAATATTATGGAGCCACAGTGAGGATTACACAGGACTTATCAGCTTCTACATTAAAGGATCAGAGGGCTTGGAATATGATATTGCAGAAGGTGAAGGAGCTTGTATTATAACCAAGAATCAATTATTGAGCAAAATTGAAAAGAATCTTCCAGTGTGAAAGATGGACGTTCAATGAAATAGAGGAGTTTCAAACTTTCCTGATGAAAAGATCTGAGTTGAATAGAGAATTTGATCTTCATATACAAGATTCAAGAGAAACATAATAAGATAAACTGGAAAGGAAATAAAAACACATGGTATTTAAAAACCTTAAACTGTTTACTTCCCTACATAGGAAGATACTTCTAACTCTTTAGAACTATATTTCTATTAATGCAGTTATAAGTATACTTAGACAAAGGATGTGACGTTGCTGTGATGATAAAAACAAATTATTAAGAGGTGAAAAAAAAGGATTGTACTGAGAGAAGAAGAACGAGGGAGGCAAGAATGGGATAAATTTTGTCATATGAAGAGGCACAAAAGACCTATTACAGTATAGGGAAAGAAGGGGGGGAGCATTGTTTGGAAACTTACTGTCATTGGATATGACTCAGCGGGAATAACAGATACACCCAGTTGGGTAGGGAAATTTATCTTACCCCACAGGGAAGTATGAGAGGAAGGGGAAAAGAAAAAGGGGAGTGATAGAAAGGAGTACAGATTGAGGGAGGTGGTGGTCAAAAGCAAAACATTGGTGAGAAGGGATGGGGTGAAAGGAGAGAGAGAAAAGTATAAACAGAGGAAAAATAAGATGGAGGGAAATACACAGTTAGTAATCATAACTGTGAATGTGAATGGGATGAACTCTCCCATAAAAAGGATGTAGACAGCAGAGTGGATTAAAATCCAGAATCCTACAATATGTTGTTTACAAGAAATATATTTGAGGGAGAGTGTACACAAAAAAAGTAAAGGTAAAAATTTGGAGCAGAATATATTATGCTTCAGCTGAAGTAAAAAAAATAAAGCACTGGGGTAACAATACTGATCTCAGACAAAGCAAAAGCACAAATAGATGTAATTTAAAAAGACAAGAAAGGAAACTACATCTTGCTAAAAAGTACCATAGACAATGAAGTAATATCAATAACAAACATATATGCACCAAGTTGTGTAGCATCCAAATTCTTAGAGAAGAAGTTAAGTGGGTTTACAGGAAGAAATGGACATCAAAATGATACTAATGGGAGACCTCAACCATCTCCTTTCAGAACTAGATAAATTTAATTTAAAATATCAACAAGAAAGAAGTTAAGGAGGTGAAGAGAATTTTAGAAAATTTAGATATGATAGACCTCAGGAAAAAATTGAAGGGGAATAGAAAGAATGTACTTTTTTTCTCAGTGGTACATGACACACACAAAAAAATTGACCATGTATTAAGGCATAAAAAAAACTCACTCCAATGCAGAAAGGCAGAAACATGAAATGTATCCTTTTCACATCATGATACAATAAAAATTACATATAATAAAATCCCATGGAAGATATATCAAAAATTAACTGGAAACTAAATAATATAATCCTAAAGAATAAGTGGGTCAAACAACAAATCATAGAAACAATCAATAATTTCATTGAAGCAAATGAGAATAATGAGATAACAAACCAAAATTTATGGGATGGAACCAAAGTGGTACTTAGGGAAAATTTTCTATCTATAAATACATGAATAAAATAGAGAAAAAGCAGATCAATGAATTGGGGATGCAATTTAAAAAGCTAGAAAAAGAACAAATTAAAAATCCCTAATTAAATACCAAATTAGAAATTCTGAAACTTAAAGGAGAGATTAATGAAATTGAAAGTAAGAAAACTCCTGAAATAAATAAAACTAAAAGCTGGTTTTATGAGAAAAACAATAAAATAGAAAAATCTTTGGTTAATTTGATTTAAAAAACAAAAAAAAGAAAACCAAATTACCGATATCAAAAGTGAAAAGTGTGAATTCACCATCAACAAAGAAGAAATTAAAACAATAATTAGGAGCTATTTTATCCAACTCTAGGCTAACAAATCTGACAATTAAAGTGGAATGGATAACATTTACAAAAATATAAATTGCCCAGATTAACAGAAGAGAGAATAAAATACTTAAATAACCTCATTTTAGAAAAATGAATTGAATAATCCACCAATGAGCTCCCTAAGAAAAAAATCACCAAGGCCAGATGGATTTACAAGTGAATTCTACCAAACATTTAAAGAACAATTGATTCCAATACTATATAAAGTATTTGGGAAAATGGACAAAGAACGAATCCTACCAAGTTCTTTTTATGACACAAATATGGTGCTGATACCTAAACCAGTAAGAGCCAAAACAGAGAAAGTAAATTATAGACCAATTTCTCTAATGAATATTGATGCAAAGAATTTAAATAAAATATTAGCAAAGGGATTACAGCATTGTATCACCAGGATAATACTCTATGGCCAGGTGGGATTTATACCAGGAATGCAGAACTCGTTCAATATTAGGAAAACTATTAGCATAATTGACCATATCAATAACAAAACCAATAGAAATCATATGATTATCCCAATAAAAGTAGAAAAAAACTTTTGACAAAATGCGGCACTTATTTTTATTAAAAACACTAGAGATCATAGGAATAAATGGAACTTTACTTAAGATGATAAGTAGTATCTATCTAAAACAAAGAGCAAGCATTATCTGTAATGGGGATAAACATTTCCAATAAGCTCAGGGGTGAAACATTGATACCCATTATCACCACTATTATTCATTATTGTACTAGAAATGTTAGCTTTAGCAATAAGAGGAGAAAAAAATTGAAGAAATTAGAATAGGCAATGTGGAAACAAGACTATCACTTTTTGCAGATGATATGATGGTATAAATTAGAGAATCATACAGAATCAACTAAAAAACTCCTTGAAATAATTAACAACTTTAGCAAAATTGCAGGATATAAAATAAACCCACATAAATCATCAGCATTTTTATATATTACCAACAAAAGAAGAGATAGAGAAATTCCATTGAAAATAACTGTAGGGGGAGGCTTCTGGGAAGATGGCAGAGTAGGTTAGAAAATTTCAAGCTCTCAAGATTTGCCTCCACAAAGAGATAAAATAGTGCCTCTGGGTGAACATAGAGCTGTGAAAACAAATAAGAGTAGGGGCAGAAGAGGGGTTCCTCTTGGGACAAATGGAGAATATCTGAAGTAAAATACTGGATGAGATTTCCTCCCTATGAAGAGTAAACACATCCAGGCTAGCATCCCCTTTAACACCAAGGGGTGAGCTGCTTAAACAACAAGTGACAAACCCTGGGATTAGCTGGTTTGGGAAGCTGCCTGGGCCCCAGCCACAGGAACTTTTACCCTCAGGACAGTGAGGGGAGGGAACTTCTGCTGACAAGGAATGCCAGACCCAGCTGTCCTGTGGAGAGCTGCGGTGGGGGGGGGAATGGAGGGGGAGGAGAAGGAACCAGCACACCCCCAGTGAGTGCTGAAGCAGTGGGGTGTGGACACCTCTGCTGTGGTCACTTAGTGGAGGCTGAAGATCTTGGTTTGAGTTCAAGATTTAAAGAGAGAAATGAAGAGGATTAGAGGCACCATCCCCCATAACACAGGACTAGAGATGATTAAAAAACCTAAATTATTACCAAAAAAAAAATGCACAGGCAAAGGAGAAAGAATCCAGCCTTAGAGAGCTACTATGGGAATAGAGAAGATTAAGGTTCATCTTCAGATGAGGATACTGAAGCAAAGAAACTCTCTTCTACCCCAAAGAGTAATGTCAAATGGTCGCCTGCCTAAAAAGAACTCATTGAAGAACTTAAAAAAGACTTTAAAAATCAAATGAGAGAGACTGAGGAAAAACTAAAAAGAAAAATAAGAACACAACAAGAAAAACAAGATTATGAAAAGAAATAGAAGAGAATGCGAAACATCTCATAAAAAAACAATGGATCTAAAGAACAGATCAAAAAGAAAACATAAGAATAATTGGACCACCTGAAAGTTTTGATAAAAAAGAATGTTGATCCAATAATACAAGAAATAATTAAAGAAAATTGTCCTTAAGTATTAGAACAAGAGGGAAAGTAGAAATAGAAAAAAAAATCCACCAATCACCACTTGAAATAGATCCTACAAAGAAAAGTCACAGGAATATTATAGTCAAATTTCAAAACCCCCAGATCAAAGACAAAATATTATGAGCAACAAGGGAAAAAAAACAATTTACATATAGCAGTACCACAATTAGAATCACGCAAGACCTAGCAGTGATGACACTAAAAGATTTCAGGTCTTATAACACTATATATTAAAGAACAAAAGAGTGGGCTTTTGGCCAAAAATATCATACTCAGCAAAGCTAAGCATAATTCTGAATGAACCAATGAATGAACCAAAAAAAGGACATTTGGTCATTTGTCAGACTTTCAGGTCTTTATTTAAAACAACAACAACAACAACTGAATTCAATAGAAGACTTAACATATAAGAGCCAAGAGATATATGTACCAATGACCAATTACAAGGGACTAAATAAGGATAGAATGTTTACCTTTTATGAATGTAAAATGTAAAACCTATGTCTAAGATTATTACTAGTAATTAGGTAACTTATAAGGAAGATTGGGGTAGACCTGAGTATGAGATGACTTCAAAAAGTAAAACCATTTAAGTACAGCTAAAAAAAGTAATTATCTTTTACAAATGAGGTGGAAGAGGAAGAACTAATACAGAGGAATTACATGGGGAAGGGAACTGTTCTGGAAAACTACTCTCATCAGGAATGGGTTTAAGATGGGAAAATACACATACATTTAGAAGAGTATAAAAGTTTTCTAAATTTAGAGAGAAATAAAACTCTAAGAGATAGGGAAAAGGGAGAATATAAAGGAGGGATCATTAGAGGGGAGGGTGTGGGAATAGGTTAAAAGGGAGATTGATTTAGAAGGGAGTTTAGTTTAGAGGAATGGGAGACTAAAGGATGGATTGCTGGAGTGGGGGTAGGTTAAATATTCAGAGGGTAGGGTTGCAGGGAGAAGTAAAGTAGAGGATTTAGGAAAGATAGGAAAAAATGCACAAACATAAAAACAGAGATTAGGAGTAGAATCTCTTAGACAAAGTATATGTGTATACATGTATGTATATATAGGTGTGTGTATGTACATATCAATACCTATATATAAATATGTCCATTGGTCAACTGTAGCTTTGGGGTGGTGGGTAGGGAGAAGGGAGGGGAAAAAAGAACAAAGCAAAAAGTGTACAGCAGAGAATAAAAGAAAGCCTACAAGGAAGCAAAGAAAAGATGGACAGATTTCAACATAATTCACAGTATTTAATATACCGGCTTTCTTGAAATGAAAAGTTATTGCTATATATTTTTAATCCTCTCCTATGTTCTGCTGTGCACGTGATGTTTTTGTTTTTTTTCTTATTTTATATTTAAGTTTATAATGTTTCTTTTTTCTTCTCTTATATATTTGTTTTAGCATTTGCCTAAAATTTAAAAAAATTAAGAAAAAAAGAAAATAACCATAGACAATACAAAATATTTGAGAATCTACCTGCCAGGACAAACCCAGAAACTACATGAACACAATTACGAAACACTTTTCACACAAATAAAGTCACCTATAAGCAGCTGAAAAATGTCAATTGCTCATAGGTAGACCAAGACAATATAATGAAAATGATAATTCTACCTAAATTAACTTACTTATTTATTGCCACACCAATCAAACTACCAAAAAAGTATTTTATAAAGTTAGAAAAAATAAAATTATCTGGAAGAATAAAAGGTCAAGAATATCAAGGGAATTAATGAAAAAAATGCAAAGGAAGGTTGCCTGGATATACTTGATCCTATATTATACCTATATTGTAAAGTAAGAATCATGAAAACTATTTAGTACTGGCTTAGAAATAGAATGGTGGATCAGTGGAATAGATTAGGTACACAAGACACAGTAATAAATGACTCCAGTAATATACTTGATAACTCAAAGACTTTAACTTCTGGGATAAGAACTCACTATTTGACAAAAATTGCTGGGAAAACTGGAAAATAGTATGGCAGAAAGTAGGTATAGACCAACATCTTACACTGTATACCAAAATAAAGTCAAAATGGGTACATAATTTAGACATTAAGGGTGATAGCATAAGCAGATTAGGAGAGCAAGGAATAGTTTATCTGCCAGACCTATGGACAAGGGAAGAATTTGTGACCAAACAAGAGGTAGAGAAAGGCAAAATGGATAATTTTGATTACATTAAGTTAAAAAGTTTTTGCACAAACAAAACCAACACTACCAAGATTAGAAGGAAAGCAGAAAGATGGGAAATAATTTTTACAGCAAGTATCTCTGATAAAGGCCTCATTTTTCAGATGTATAGAGAACTGAGTCAAATTTATAAATACAAATCATTCCCCAATTGATAAATGGTCAAAGGATATGAACAGGCAGTTGTCAGACAAAGAAATTAAAGCTATCTATAGTGACATGAAAAAATGCTCTAAGTCACTCTTGATTAGAGAAATACAAATTAAAACAACTCTGAGGTACCACATCACATCTATCAGATTGGCTAATATGACAGGAAAGGAAACTCATAAATGTTAGAGAAGATATGGGAAAATTGACACACTAATGCATTGTTGGTGGAGTTGTGAACTGATTGAACCATTCTGGACAGCAATTTGGAACTATGCCCAAAGGGTAATCAAACTTTGCATACCCTTTGATCTAGTAATGCCACTACTAGGTCTGTATCCCAAAGAGATCATAAAAAATATTTATACACGTACAAAAATATTTATAGCAGTTCTTCATGTGGTAGCAAAGAATTGGAAATTTAGGGAATGCTCATAAATGGGGAAAGACTGAACAAGTCATGGTATATGAATGTAATGGAATACTATTGTGCTATAAGAAATTATGAGCAGGCAGATTTCAGAAAAACCTAGAAGGGGTTATATGAACTGATGCTAAGTAAATTTAGTAGAACGAGGAATAAATACATAATGCACAGCAACAGCAACATTGTGTGATCAACTATGATTGACTTAGCTCTTCTCAGCAATGGAAAATACCATCCAAATCCAGAGAAATAACCATGGAATATGAGTACAAATGAAAGCATACTATTTTCACTTTTTGTGTATGGCTTTTCCCTTTTTGTTCTCTGTCTCTGTCTCTTCTCTCTCTGTGTCTCTGTGTCTCTGTGTCTCTCTGTGTCTCTCTGTGTGTCTCTCTCTCTTCTTTCCTTTACAGTATGACTAATGTGGAAACATGTGTATAATCTATATCATCATCTTGGGGAGGGGGGATGGGAAGGGGGAGAGAGAAAAAATTTGGAACATAAAATTCTATTAAAAATGAAGGTTGAGGGGCAGCTAGGTGGCGCAGTGGATAGAGCACCGGTCCTGAAGTCAGGAGGACCTGAGTTCAAATCCGGTCTCAGACCAAACACTTGACACTAACTAGCTGTGTGATCCTGGACAAGTCACTTGACCCCAATTGCCTAAAAACAAACAAAAAAATGAATGTTGAAAACTATCTTTAAAGGTAAATGGAAAAAATAAAATACTATTAAAAAAAGACTAAAGTCATGTCATAAGGTACCTAGAGATCTGGATCCTTTTTAAAACTATGATACCGTTTGCAATGTTCTAGGTCTGAGGTAAATGGGGATTATCTGTTCAGAAAACCTCATAGTTTTATTACTTTCCTGTGGGAAGACTAAAGAGTTCAATGGGCTCTATGAGTATACGGTAATATATTGTCTGTTTATTGGGGCTAGGGCAATTTCCTTTCACAGATTAAAAGAGTTTTCCCTAAGACTTGATTAGTTCTGAAAACCAACAGGAAAAAACCCCCAGCATATTTAGAGTTGGGACTCTAAGTGGTTAGCAGAATGCCAGCTGCCTATAGGGATGTGTTTCTGCCTTAGCATTGCCATCAATATGTGGAAAATGGTGTCAGGATACTGGTATTTTATTTGAATTAGTTATAAAAAAAAATGTATCTTTTTCAGTCTTATTATCAATAAAGTTGCTTTTATTACATTTAAAGAATTTATTAATTTATTTTAATTTATCAACAATCACTTCCATAAGCTTTTGAGTTTTAAATTTTTCTCCCCTTCCCTCCTTCCCTCCCCAAGACGGTGCACAATCTAATATAGGCTATACATATACATTCCTATTAAACATATTTTCACATTAGTGATGTTGTAAGTAAGAATTAGAACTAATAGGAGGAACCACCAGAAAGAGGAAACAAAACTCAACAGAAGGAAAAAATAGCAAATAGTATGCTTTGATCTGCATTCAAACTCCATAGTTCTTTCTTTGGATGTGGATAGTATTTTCCATCATGAAGCTTTTGGAGATGTCTTAGATCCTTGTATTGCTAAGAGGGGTGAAGTCTATCAAAGTCAGTTATCACTCAATGTGGCTGTTACTGTGTACAACATTTTCCTGGTTCTGCTTACTTCACTCAACATCAAACCATACAAGTCTTTCCAGGTTTATCTGAAGTCTGCCTGTTCATCATTTCTTATAGCACAATAGTATTCCATTACATTCATATATCACATTAACAATTATGAGTACTATCTGTGTCTTTCTCTCCATCCTTCCCCCCCATTTATGCTTTTATTTCTCCTTTCTCTTTTTCCCTCCTCACTAATGTTTTGCTTTTGACTACCACCTCCCTCAGTCCCACCTCCCTTCTATTAACTCCCTCCCTTTTCTTTCCCCTTTTCCCTCCTACTGCCTATAGGGCATGTTAGATGTCTATGCCTAACTGATTATATTATTACCTTCTTGAGCCAAATCTGATGAGAGTAAGGTTCAAAGAATGCTCATCTCCCTCCCTTCTTTCCCTCTGCTGTAATAGGTTTTTGTACCTTTTCCTGTGATGTAATTTACCCTTGTCTGCCCCCTCCTTTCCTTTTCTCTCAGTACATTTTCTTACTTAGATCAGATTAATTCACTTACCTGGATCCATTTAACCCACTTGATTAGATTTTTTTCATCATTACATCAAAGTCAATTTATACCCAAACCCTTTACGTATACCTCTTTAACATGGTGTAATAACAATACAGTACTCAAGAGTTACAAGTGTCAAAAAAAAAAAGAGTTACAAGTGTCATCTTCCCTTGTAGGGATGTAAACAGTTTGTCCTTATTAACAACATACTGTTTCTTTCTGTCTCATTTACCTTTTTATGTCTCTCTTGATTCTTGTATTTGAAGATCAAATTTTCTGTTGAGCTCTGGCCTTTTTATCAGGAAGGTTTGGAAGTCCCCTATTTCGTTGAATATCCATCTCCTCCCCTGAAAGATCATGCTCATTTTTGTTCAGTAGTTGATCCTTGGTTGTAATCCAAGCTCCTTTGCCCTATGGAATATCATGCTGCATGCCCTATGGTCTTTTAATGTAGAAGCTGCAAGGTCCTGTGTAATCCTGACTGTGGTTCCATGATATTTAAATTGTTTCTTTCTGGCTGCTTGCAGTATGTTCTCTTTGACCTGGTAATTTTGGAATTTTTGGCTACTATATTCGTTGGTGTTTTCAATTTGGATCTCTTTCAGGAGGTGATTGGTGGATTCTTTCTATGGCTATCTTACTCTCTGGTTCTAGTATCTCAGGGCAGTTTTCCTTTATGATTTCCTGAAAGATACTGTCCAGGCTCTTTTTTTCATCATGATTTTCAGGTAGACCAATAATTTTTAAATTGTCTCTCCTGGATCTATTTTTCAGGTCAGTTGTTTTATCAATGAGGTATTTTACATTTTCATCTATTTTTTCATTCTTTTGTTTTTGTTTGACTGATTCTTGCTCTCTCATAGAGTCATTAGCTTCCATTTGCTCAATTCTAATTTTTAACACATTGTTTTCTTCTATTAGATTTTGTACCTCCTTCCCCATTTGGCCAACTGTATTTTTTAGGGACTTGTTTTCTTCAGTGTACTTTTTTCCAGTTGGCCAACTGTATTTTTTAATGACTTGTTTTCTACAGTTAATTTTTGTCCTTCCTTTTCCAAGCTATTGACTCTCTCTTGCATACCTCTCATTTTTTTTTCCATTTTTTCTTCTACCTCTCTCATCTCACTTTTAAAATCCTTCTTGAGCTCTTCTAAGAAGACTTTTTGGGATTCAGACCAGTTCATATTCCCTTTTGAGCTTCCAGATGTGGATTTGTTGACAATGTTGTCCTCTTCAGAATTTCTGCCTTGATCTTCACTCTTCCCATAATAAGAATCTATTGTACATTTCTTTTTGCTCATGGTGTTTGCTTATTTCCTGGCCTTTAAAGAGATTGGGTTCTACTGCTGGGGAGCAGAGGGCAACAACCCAAGCTTCTTGTGTTGGGAGCCTAGTAGATGTCTTTGTGTGCTGGGGCCTCCAATGTTGGCAGTTGGAGGCTGTAGGATTCCGGCAACTTACCTTGTGTTGAGCTGGAGTCAGCAACACTGAAACTCTAGGGGTAGGATTGGGTAGTGTAGCTCCTCACTGCTGCTGCTCACCCAGGCCTTTCCTTCCTTTTGCTTTCTTCAGCTCCTTTCAGATGGATGTTGTAGGGTGTTTATCCACCTGGGGCCCCTTGGAGGGCTGCTTCCCTTAGTTTTGTTGTGGCACTGGAAGAGCTGGTTGCTGTGGAATGCCAAGGCACCTGGTGGTTCTCTGAGCTGGTTTCCACCAGCTCCCCCACCCTCAATGAGGCACTTGGGAGTCCAGGTGTTGGCGTCTGCCTGCTCCACCACCTGGACTTCAGGATCTCTTCCTGGTATGCTGAGGTAGGTCTTTCCACTAGCTTGCTGGGGTGCCTCCCATTCTGTACTGCTCCCCTTCCCCCAAGGTAAGAGGTGCCTTTCCAGTTAATTCCTCAAGCTACCTGGGCTACTGGAATGCTGCACCCCATCTTTCTTCTGCTTCAACTGTTCCAGGGTTTTTCCTGGCGTGATATTTTCTGGACTTTCAGGGTTAATAGGGGAGGGTAAGATAGACTCACCTTTTACTCCACCATCTTGACTCTTTTTATTGCATTTTATGGTTCATAATTGTTGTATTGCATTCTAATCCTGAACTCGAATCATTGGATTGTTTTCAGCTTGGCCTGCCCAAGAATACAGTGCTAAATTCTTCTACAGAAGCTTTTGTTCATGTTCTCTGGTGAATCTTCTTTTTTTTTAAATTTTTTGTGGTGGGTAGGATAAAGTCTGCCCTATAATCAAACCCTAATCCCTGAGTCCAGAGACTCTGAAGAGGCAGTGCTAGGTCATAGGTGACAAAACTGAAATGATTATTTTATAATGTTTAAGGCATTAATCATTGATTAGTGAATTTATGATGCTGCATAATAACATTTGCCTTCATTGAAGCAATTCTAGGTGGCTAGAAATAGGAATACATCATTTGCTCCAAAAAGATGACAAGGTTAGAAAAGGAAATACAGTATGCTTCTTGGTCATGTGACCAACAAGCTAGAGAACTAAACATTTTCTCCTTTCCTTAAAAACTCTCTCACTTCCCTTCTTACAAAAGCCAAAGTAATGACAGCTGTCTCTATAAATCAAGTATAACCAATAAGTCTAATAAAGTAACAACCTCATGTTGACTCAGCACCCCTGCTTCCCATCAGACTTCACATTCTGGCAAGATATACAACCAACCCATTGGCTTGTTTTAAGATATCCATTGAGTAATTTTATTGCTATTGTGGCAGTCTCTGCCAACATATCTAACCCTGCTCTTACTTCACAGTTCTATGGCAATAAGCAGCCAACCTCAACTCTGTCCACCTGCTTGTAGAGTATGGTAAATTATAAAGGAAGGCTGAAGTGTGCCTTGCCTGGGGTGGCAATATGCTGCAGTTCAAGGTTGCAAGTGTGTGTGTGGCTGTACCAGACCTGTAGGAAGGGGGACTGGAATCTATCTGGGATAGTTCTTCTACCCATCAACCTCCAGAAATCATTTAAGACAGGGACTGAGATCACTGAAAAGTGAATTTCCCTTAAATGGTGAAGAAGTTGAGACATTTTTTAGGTCCATCCCCAAGAGGAGTCACCATCAAAGGGGAAGGAGCCAAAAATTAAATAAGGGTGGAGGAGGAAGGTAAAAGTGGAGAAGGGTAAAACTACCAAAGATTATAGGAGGAAGAAAATTCATTTAAAACCCTAGAAAACAAGCAGATAAATCAGCATGTAAAATATAAAAACAGAAAGAATATGGATTAGGGAATAGAGAGCGTAAAGATAAATATAAAAAGGTAGAAATACCCAATAAATCCTTTACAAAATTTAAGGAAAGAAAAACAACAATGAGTTTAGGGAACCCAAACAAAACACATAGACTCAAATGGAGACTTAAAAGGAAATCCAAAATGTGAGTAGTGGATCAAAGAATAAATGCTAAAATTAATAATTATGAGAAAGACAGTGATAACAACAGTGATAACAACATTCCAAGATTTCTGATATTCAGCTTGCTTACTAGTCTTCAGGGGAAAAATATATTTATAAAATCATACATTAACAAAATAGGAAAGGAGATTAATGAAGTGAATATGTATTCTAAAATTATAAAGCCAACAAATAAACAAACACAAAATAAGAGCAAAAGTTGAACTATTAAAATTAGAGAAGGAACAGGTATTTAGATCAAAAAGTACTAGAGAAATGACAAATAAAACTAAAAGCTGTTTGAAAGGGCGATATAATTGATAATTTTTTTTAGAATTTTATTTTTTTCAACTTATTCATTTTTAGTTTTCAACATTCACTTCCACAAGATTTTGAGTTTGAAAATTTCTCACCATCTCTACCATCCCCCACCCCATGATGGCATGCATTTGATTACCCCTTTCCCCAGTTTGTCCTCCCTTCTATCACCCCCACCTCCTTCTCTTATCCCATTCCCCTTCTATTTTCCTGATTTCTATACTTCATTGTCTGTGTATCTTATTTCCTAGTTGCATGTAAAAACAATTTTTAACACTCATTTTTAAAACTGAGAGTTCCAAATTCTCTCCCTTTCTCTGTCCCCACCTACCCTCATAGAGAAAGCAAGCAATTTGATATAGGTTATACCTGTGTAGTATTGCAAAACACTTCCATAATAGTCACGTTGTAAAAGACTATATTTCCCTCCATCCTATTCTGCCCCTCATTTATTCTATTCTCTCCTTTGACACTGTCCCTCCTCAAAAGTGTTTGCTTCTGATTGCCCCCTCCTCCAATCTGCCCTACCTTCTATCATCCCTTCCTCTCTTATCTCATTCACCCCCTACTTTCCTATAGGGTAAGATAAATTTCCATACGCAATTGAGTGTGTATGTTATTCCCTCCTTAAGCCAAATTCAATGAAAGTAAAGTTCACTCATTCCCTCTCACCTCCCCCCCTTACCTCCACTGTAAAAGTTTTTTTCTTGCCTCTTTTATGTGAGATAATTTACCCCATTCTACCGCTCCCTTTCTCCTTCTCCCAGTACATTTCTCTCTCATCCCTTAATTTTATTTTTTAGATGTCATCCCTTCATATTCAATTCACTTTGTGCCCTCTGTCTTTATATATTCCCTCCAACTACCCTAATAATGAGAAAGGTCTCATTATTATGAAATTATTTTTCTCGTTATTCTCATATTATTATTTTCATAATAATGAGAAAGGTCTAATTTTACAAATATCATCTTTCCATGAGGAATGTAAACAGTTCAACTTTATTAAGTCCCTTATGATTTCTCTTTCTTGTTTACCTTTTTATGCTTATCTCAAGCGAGTTTTCCTTTTGGGACCTTCTTTTCCCCTTCCTCTTCCCCCTCACCATCTCCTTCCCTTCCTTCTCCTCCCCCTCTTCTCCCTCATCCCCCTCATCCTCCCCTTTTTCTCCTACTTCTCTTCCTCCTCAGTGAATTCTTTTAATTTCTATCTTACCCTCTGGTTCTAGAATATCAGGGCAGTTTTTCTTGATAATTTATTGAAAGATGATGTCTAGGCTCTTTTTTTGATCATAGCTTTCAAGTAGTCCAATAATTTTAAAATTATCTCTCCTAGATCTATTTCCCAGGTCATTTGTCTTTCCAATGAGATATTTCACATTGTATTCTTTTTTTTTCATTCTTTCAGTTTTCTTTTATAATTTCTTAAATTCTCATAGAGTTATTAGCTTCCATTTGCTCCATTCTAACTCTTTAAGAAATTATTGTCTTCAGTGAGCTTTTGGACCTCCTTTTCCATTTGGCCCCTTTTTTTCTTTTTTAGACATTCTTCTCCTCACTGGCATTTTGGGCCTCTTTTGACATTTGGTTTAGTCTATTTTTTAAGGTGTTATTTTTTTCAGTATTTTTGGGGTCTCCTTTAGCAAGCTGTTGACTCATTTTTCATGATTGAATTGCATCGCACTCGCTTCTCTTCTCAATTTTTTCTTACTTCTCTTACTTGATTTTCAAAATCCTTTTTGAGTTCTTCATGGTCTGAAATCAATCCATATTTTTCTTGGAGGCTTTGTATGTAGGAGCTTTGACTTTATCGTCTTCTTCTGATTGTATGTTTTTATCTTTCTTGTCACCAAATTAAGATTCTGTAGTCTGAGTTTATTTCTGCTGTTTGCTCATCAATTACTTGACTTAACTCTTTGTTAAGGAAGGCTCTGCTTCCAGTTAGAGGGTGTGCTATCCCTAGCTTCAGGGATTTTGTGCAGCTGTTTTCAGAGACATTTCGAGTGACCAGTAAGTTTTCAATTCTTCCAAGATGCTATGATCTTAGTAGACGTGTTTACTCCTCTCCTGGCCCGTGCTCTGGTTTATGAGTGACTGCAAGCAGTCTTTTCTGCCCTGGAACTGTGAGGAGGGTTCCCTCTCCACTGATGCCACGAGCTCTGTTGTGCCAGTGTTCCTCCTCACCCCAGGACAGCCACCACAGATCCAAGTACGGGCAAAGCAACAGAATCCTGCCTCAGTGACAGCAAAGAGATCCCCGTAATCTCCTTCTGATTAGTTGTTCAATCGCCCTACAGTTTGTGGGCTGAGAGCTCTGGAAACAGCTGCTACCACTGTTGCTGCCCTGGGGCTGCACTGTACTTCTAACTCGCTCAGGCCCAACAAACCTTTCCCACTGATCTTCTAGCTTTGTGGGTTGAGAAGTCTGAAAATTGCCACAGCTGCCCACGATTCAGTCCCTTGAGACCTGCTTCAGGTTTGCTGGGTCCTGGTCTTTGCCAGCTTGGCCCACACTGAACTGTGCTCCTCTCCCAGCCCAATGCAACAGACCTTTCCTGTCAACTATCCAGGCTGTTTTGGGCCAGGAATTTGTTTCACTCTGTCTTTTTGTGGTTTAGCCTGCTCTAAAATTTGTTTAGAGTAATTTTTACAGGTATTTGGAGGCGTTTGGGGGAGAGCACAAGTGAGTCTCTGCTTTTACTCTACCATCTTGGCTGTGCCCTCTAAAATCGATATTTAGTCAACCTAAAGAAAGCAGAAAACAAATTGACAAAATAACAAATGAATCAGGTAAAACAAAACTAGAAAAATAAAAGAATTATCAGAACTTACTAGGTACAGCTACCTGTGACCAAAATTGAGAACATAAAAGAAATTAATATCTTTAAAAATATAAAATGTCTGAACTAACAAAAGACCAAATAAAGGCCTTAAGTAATTCAGTGTCATAAAAAATAACAAAATTGGCTTCAAAGGAATAAAGAAAAAAAAGTAATAAAATGCTTGTTGCTGATTCATTAACAGGAGAATTCTATCAAACTTTTAATGAAAATATATGTAAATAGTATACTAGTTATTATCAAAAATTGAAAAAGAAAGCCTTACACCCAACTCCTTTTATGAGACAGATATAGTTCTAAAACATAAGCTAGGGAAAGACAAAGCAAAGAAGTGTAGACCAATATCATTAAAAATAGTTTCAAAACATTTAAACAAAAACCTGTCAGACTATAGCAATTCATTGAAGAAAAAAAATCATTATGATCAAACTGGATTTATGCTAGGGATGCCAAAATAAACCCTAACACTAAATAGGAATACTATTAGGAAAACAATCAACAGAATTACTTGTTACAAAACAAACACATTCAAGAACATGAGACTAACTGAGTTGATGCATGGGGAGAAATGTCTTTGACAGGGTACAAAACTCTTTTTTTTCTGCTAAAAACCCTATAAGGAGCAAGTATAGAAGTTTAAATATCATAAAAATAATATCAAACCAAAAATCAAGCATTGTATATAATGGGTATACAATGAAGCTTTCTCAATATATACAGGAGTGAAGCAAGGCTGTATAAACTTTTCTGATGGAATTCTAGAAATGTTAGTAATAGCAATGACAAGAGGAATTAAAAGAAATAAAGGCTGCAAAAAGAGTACATGAAATGATTCCTATTTGATGATGATATGAAGGTTAGAAAATATTAGGGATTCAGCAAAGATACTAATTATGAATTCATAACATCAATAGCTTTTCTATATAATAACAAAATCTAAGATATAAGTGTAATGGAAATTTCATTCAAAATAATTTCAAAATGCAAAAAAAAATTGGATATCAATCTACCAGAGCACACTAAATAATTAAATAGATAGAATTACAAAGTACTCCTTAAAGAAATAAAGAACACCATAAATATCTGGAGGATTATTCAATGCTCATGGATGGGACATACTAATATAATAAAAATGATACTACTACCAGAGTTATTTTACACTTTTATGCCATACCAATCATATTGATAAAAGGAAACTTTATGGAACTCAATAAAATAACTAAAAATCTATTTAGAGAAACCAAAAAAACTATAATATCAAGGGACATAATTTTAAAATGGCAAGGATAAAGGAGAGATACCAATTCCAGATATCAAATTATATTATAAAGCAATAGTCATCAAACCATTAGATATTAATTTAAAAAATAGTGAGGTAGATCAATGGAACCTACTAATGAGAAACAATAAAATTCAATAATTCAGTGTTTGATAAACTGAAAAAAATATAAATTACTTAGGAAAAAACTCCATATTTGATAAGAACTGCCTAGAAAACTAGAAAGTATTATATCAGAAATTAGGCTTAGAACAATATCTTACACCTAAATACAGAATATATTAAAAATGGATATATGACATTAATGTTAAAGATCATACCATAACAAAATAAGAAAAGAAGTAGGTCATATGTATTTCACAACTGAGTATTTCATTAATCAAACAAGAGATAGAGGCAATCATAAAAGATTCAGTTCTTTGTTATTCAGTCATTTTCCAGTTATTTCCAACTCTTCACAACCCCTTCTGTGATTTTCTTGGTAAAGATACTGAGTTGGTTTGCCATTTCCTTCTCCAGCTCATTTTATAGATAAGGAATTGAGGTAAGCAGGGTTAAGTGACTTGCCCAGGGTCACATAGCTAGTAAGTGTCTGAGTCCAGATTTGAGCTCAGTAAGATGAGTCTTCCTTACTCTCAGTCCAGCACTCCATCCACTGCACAATCTAGTTGCCCTTCTTATAAAAGATTGAAAAAAAGTTAATTTTGATTACATGAAATTGAAAACCTGCAAAAACAAAATTAATGCATTTAGAACAAAAAAGGAAGCAGCAAAATTAGAAAAAAAAATCAAGTTCCTCAGATAAAGGGTTTGCATTCAAGACGAACTAACAAATAGAAAACTAGATAGATATCTAGATAGATACAAAGATATATCTGAATTGTTTGTTCACATCCTTTGACCACTTAGCATTAAGTAATGCTTTTGGGTTTTAGATAGAGAAACAGATGTAGATACAGATAGGTAGATAAGATAGGTTAATAAAAATGGGAAAGAAGAAAATAAGCATTTATTTAATTCCCACTATGTTGCAGACATTATGCTAAGCACTTTTACAATATTATCCCATTTGATCCTCACAAAATCCTCCAGGAGATAGGGACTCAGATCTTCCTGATTCCATACCCAGTGGACTATCTACTGTACCATCCAGGTGCTGAAAGATGGGTAGATAGACAGACAGAAAGACAGACAGCAGATAGACAGGTGTAGATGGATAGATGATAAGAAAAGATAAAAGGCCATTCCCTAATGGATGAATGGTCAAAGGATATAGTATTTGTCATTTTTCCATGTGAATGAATGCAAGAGGTCTTCCTGCTTAGGACCAGAGGTCATTACTAGGAATTATTGGGAGGTATGCAAAGGAGTATTGCAGGATGGCAGATTTTGTAAAGAGGAATAATCAGTAAGGAAAAGCTTCCTAACAATTGGAGCTGTTATGTCAATAGCAACAACAACAATAATAATTAGCATTTATATAGATTGTGGTAGCAATAATAATAGCTTACAATTATATATGAGTTTAAAATTTGCAAAGTACTTTATATATTATCTCATTTGATCTTCACAACAATGTTGGGTAGTAGTATTATCCCTATTTTACAGATGAAGAAACTGAGACTCCTAAAGGTCATATGACTTGCCTAAGTCTGCATGGATAATAATGTGTGAAACAGGATTTGAAATATTCAAACTCACTCTTCTTTTATATATCTTTATATCTAAGATATACTTCCTATCACCCAGATTTGTAACCTTGAGATCTTCACTCCCTGCCACCTCACATATCTAGCCACTTGCCAAGTCTTTTTAAATTCTCTCTACAACATTTCTTACAGCTATCCCTTTCTTGCTGTTCATGCAGCCATCACCCTTGTTCATACCCTCATCACCTCTGGCCTGTACTGTACCATTGCAATAGCTTGCTAATTGGTCTCCTCACCTCAGGTCACTCCCTCGCCAATCCATCTTCCACACTGCTGCCAAAATAATTTTCCTAAAGCACAGGTCTGACTATGTCACTGCTCAGCTCAATAAATGCCAGGGGCTCATGATTGCTTCCATAATCAAGTACAAACTCCTCTCTTCATCATTTAAAATTCTTCAAAACCTGGGTCTACCCTACATGTATTTCCAGGCTTATTAAATATGATTCTCCTTCACACATTCTATGGTTCAGCTTAACAGATCTGTTAACTCACCTTTACATAGGATATTCCATCCTCCTTCTCTACATGTTTGCTTAGGCTGACACCCATGTCTGGAATGTCCTGCTTCAACATAGCTGCCTCTTAGAATAATGAGTTTCCTTTAAAGTTGACATAGAGGACCACTTTGTACATAAAAACTTCCCTAATACCTGCCAGGGGTAGCTAGGTGGCACAATGAGTAGAGTGCCAACCCTGGAGTCAGAAGGATCTGAGTTCCAATCTGACCTGACACTTGCTAATTGTGTGACTCTGGGCAAGTCACTAAGACCTGTTTGCCTCAGTTTCCTCATCATAAAATGAACTAGAGAAGGAAATGGTAAATCACCCCAGTATCATTGCCAAGAAAACCCCAAATGGGATCATGAAGAGTCAGACACGAATAATCAAATCAATAACAACAAATCCCCTTTAACTCTTTCCCCCACAAAATGATAATAACAATAAACCCATATGTATGTTGTTGTCTCTACTGATAAAATGTAAGATTCTTCTTGACAAGATATGTATCATTTTTCCTTTTTTATCCTCAGCACTTAGCCCTAGGCCTGGCACATTGTTGCTATTCAGTCTTTCAGCTGTGCCTCACTCTTTGTGATACCATGGACTTTTGTTTATAGGATTTTCTTGGCAAAGATACTGGCACGTAGTAGGGTGTCAATAAATGGTTGATAGATTGATTGATTGATTGATTGATTGAACTCAGGTCTTCTCCCTTCAGCTCCAACATATTAGCCACCATATATAATACCATTCTGCCTCTCAAGACTAGTGCCTGAAAGGATTCACTTCTAGCAGGTTAGGAAGCATCTGCAAACTCTCTTTTCTAAGGTCTTATCTAACAGGAGTAAAATTGCTGGATAGCAGCTGCCCATTCCAGTGCACTTCTCACAGGTAAAGCTTGATCAGTCAAGACACATTTGAGTAGAGTGGCTTCTTTGGGAAGCAACTCTGTGTCTATAGTGTAGATGTCTTCAGAAAAAGCACCAAATCAGTTGGAAATAGTCTTTCTTTCTATATTCAGAGCCTGCCTTCAACTTGTATTTTTGCCACCACTTTGATTTGTTTTGTTAGAATCTTTCGTGACAGGAAGAAGGTGAACAACCAGCTCGTCCTGGATGCAAAAGGTGACAGATTTGGTCTGATCTTGGCCAGCATAGCTGCCCTCACCCCATCAACTTTCTGTCAAGCCTATTCACTTATTGTGTGTTAGTTCAATTTTAAAAAATTAAACCAAACATGTAATTGTTCTTGATTTATAGAGCAAAGGCAATCATTCTTGTACAAATTGTCCTGAGAGCACAATTATCACCATACCAGCATTCGCGGAATTTGGGGTGGATGGATAGCAAGTAGCTAGAGTGACTTTTCTCTAATTTTATAACAAATATATAAAGACAAGGAAATAGTATTTTCCCCAAATAAAAATTTCAACTGGTGATATCCATAAAAGTTCACCAGGTAACGTTTCCCAGATGTGCAAAATGGCAATCTAAAAACACCATTCTCCAACTGTTTTGATAAGAATATAAACAAATAATGGAAAGACCAACACGGGAAGTCTTGTTTATACACACATATACACAAATGCATGCATCTTTCTGGGCAGTATGGGTTGTTTAGATTGTGCATGTGATTCTCTGATGTCCACGCTGCATCACTGCAACCAGCCTGCAAGGTCCAAGTCATACAAATGAGTGCAGCACTGTTTGCCCAGCTCTAGCATCCTTCCTCCCAATGATCACTAAATGCCTTCATGGTGGGTATGGTTAACAAGCCTCACCAGCTGGCATATCTGTACAGACATAATTGCACATGAATGGCAGGGGGAAAGGGGGAGTGGAGGAAGAAATAAAATAGATAACAAGCAAAGGGGAAAAGTAGCATTGTAAACAAACAGCATATTTTTTTTTCCTCTCCACAGAGTAAGCTTTTGTGACTGGAGGCAGTATCTGTGTGCAGCTTGACTCCTAATCCATATCGCAAACAGCTTCCAGATGCCTCAATCCCCAACTCTTTTCTGGCATTCCTGCCCTTCACAGATGCCTCTCTATGAGGGGGGTCTATAAGGAAAATTGGGTGTATTTTACTAATCATTCATTTCCAATCGTCCTGAAGGGGAACTTTTATTAATAAACTCCTTTCATCTGTCTCTTTGATTAGGAAGAAGATAATCACTTTGTCATGTCAAGGGGGGAAAAGATTGCTGGGGGTCATTTTGTGTGTGTGTGTGTGTGTGTGTGTGTGTGTGTGTGTGTGTTGGGTAGGGAATGGGAATCTTTCTCTCTATTTTTGCATGTGCTTGAGTGGAAGGAAACAAATAAAAAAAATGCAGAACAATGAGAACACTAAATGGTTCCAGTTGAGGTTGAGCAGTGGAGTGTGGTTTGCATAGAAAACTTAGAGGGTAGATTGGCCTTGTAAGGCAAGCATAACTAATTCTTCTGATCCCAGCCACTTCACTTCAAATGGCAGCAGCCATTTGAGCTAGGCCTGCTTGCTCAGTGATTGGCAAGTGTTCTCTAGGAGGAGTGATGGAAAAGTCAAAGTCCTTCCTCTAGACCGAGAAGTTCACCAAGCATTCACTGGATGCTTCAGAGATAGGAAAAAACAAAAATGAAAATGCTATATGCAGGTCAGGCAAGAAAAGCGTCCTCACTGCTAACATTTCTATTTTAATCAAATATCTCCAGTTTTCAATAAGAGTGAGAGCTATGTTTTAATGAAGTTAACATTAATAAATTGTTAGATTGTGTTTTTCAATTGCCATTTTGTTTTCCTCTAGACTCCTTCAGTATAATGATATATTCTGTTTTCTTGACTTTTTCATCTTCCATGGAGTTGTAGGAAATGAACTGGCTCAGTAATATGATGGTTTGAGTTTGAATTCTGCCTCTTTTGTTTACTTTGTTACCCTGGTAAAGACCTTGCTTCTCCTCAGTTTCCTCAATTGTGTAATGAAAGTATTGTACTAGATGAACCAGGATCCCTTTCAGCTCTAGTTTCATGATTCTATGACTCAGTGATAATTCAGTGATAACTAAACTTGGGCATTATGAATATTCATCACATCACAGTGTTGTAAATTTAGACTTGTAAGGTGGTTCTTAATCTAGTTCCAGTTCCTGAATGATGCATGCATTTCTTCTATAATAACTATGTGGCTTACTCATCATTCTTTGAGCATGTTCTGTAAATTTATGTTTCCATGTCTTTACTGACTTCATTGCCCTGGCCAGAAAGACTGACCCCACTATTTTCTACTTTGACTTAACCTTATATTTGATTGGGAGAATGTAAGCTCCCAGAAGGCAGATACTATTTAGTTTTTGTTGTTGAATATCCACCCCCTATTACAATATATGACACAATATTTTTCATAGAATTCTTCATGTTGTCCCTGCTTCAATGCCTCCCATATTGGGGAATTTATTATAATCATCTTTCAAAAAACAAATATACAAATAAGCAAGCAAATAATAAATAAGCAAAAAGTACATAAATAAATAAAGATGGCTGTTTATTAACACTACATAGTGCTACTCCTAATAAGTAAGGCCATGGTTTTGCTTTTGATTTCAAATTCTCACCTTGGAGCTTTGGGGATGATCTTCCTCCTCTTCATTTCATCTTAGCTTTCTTTTCCACCAAATGACCCTGGTGGGATGACCTGTTTTTCTGAACATTTGTGTACAGTGTAAAGAGAATTTGAGACACGTGGAATTGAGAGGCATATAGACAAAATGTTGAACTTAGAATCAGTTGACCTGGGTTCAAATCCTGCCCATTAGTAGCATACTAGACATGACCTATCTGTGGTACCGTAGGTGGGGCACTTAAAGTCTTACAGCTTCAGTCTCCTTATCCACAAAATGGTGACAATATTAATCACACAAGCATGTTGTGAGGAAAGAACTTCATAACTTCAAAGCACTGCAAATTTAAGTTCTTAATAAAAACCTTTGTTCATTTGACGTTGGAGATATTTATAAATAAAAGCTACTTAATATAGTGCTAACTCAGTAAGGGATTGTAGTTACAATGGTAGCTCACAAAAAATGTTAATATTCACAGAAATCATTATTTTGCCAATCTGCATACCATTTTCCTTTTTCATTAAAACCACCTTCCTAATGTTAAATTATACAAATGTCACTACTTTTCATTAATAATTTTGGGTCCACATTAAAAAAATACTCTGTGATGTTTTTCAATGTCTGAAAAGCTAGATATATAATTTTTATTACTTCAGTAGGTCTCTTTGGCAGAAGAGCTCTTTTCACAG
The DNA here is from genome assembly GCF_900497805.2 of Vombatus ursinus. Taxonomy (NCBI): domain Eukaryota; kingdom Metazoa; phylum Chordata; class Mammalia; order Diprotodontia; family Vombatidae; genus Vombatus; species Vombatus ursinus. The sequence goes on from NW_020949351.1 coordinate 24,014,305, forward strand.
GGGCATATTACAATCTGTTCGGGTTTCCCCAATTCATACAATTTCTTCTGTCTTTAATACACTGTATGCTTCCCTTGTTTTCTTTTAGTATTTTTAAGATAAGAGGCAACATTTGGGCCAACCATCTTCTATCCCTCACTCTTTTTACATGCTTGCCTCCTTTTTCTGGTCACACATATAATCAAATTCATTACTTCACAAGATAGCTCACTATATTCTGAGTCACTTTGATAAAACACACCATGATTTTTTTTTCTCAAATCAGGGAAAAAAAACTAACCAAACTCAATTGCTTTAAGTCACATTTCATGCTTTGAATCTCAGGCTTGTTATAGACCTCCTAAGAACAATGCAGTCATGCTACAGACAAAATGACTAGTTTCTGATTTTTCTTCTCTGGTTAAGGATTTTTTTTTTACATAATTTCTTATACTCTAGTCCACTTTGGTCACTGTGATTTTTTTTATTCTTTGAGGAAAACAATAATGGAGCATAAGGAGTAAAAAAATAAAAACTCTAATAATGGGGGAACCTCAATTTATTCCCATCAGCCTTAGATAAATCTCAACAAAAAAAAATACAAGAAAGAATGATGTGAATAAGATTTTAAAAACTAGATATGATAGATCTTTGGTGATTATTTAATGGAACCAGAAAGGAGTATGCATATTTTCATCTGTTTGTAGTACCATTTTGATTGATCATATCTTAGGACACAAAAACTTTACAAAACAAGGCAAAAAAATATGAAATATAATACACATTCTATACTGACCATTATGCATTAAAATTAAATAAACAAATATAAAAATAAACTTAATTCTAAAGAATTAGTGGATAAAAAATAAAGCATAGATATAATAATTTCATCAAAAATAGTGATAACAATGAGACAACATAACAAAATTTTGGAGGATGTGATAAAAGCAATATTTCGGAGAAATTTTATATCTCTAATATTTATTTGAGAGAGAGAGAGAGAGAGAGAGAGAGAGAGAGAGAGAGAGAGAGAGAGAGAAAGGTGTATAATTGCCTGCATGACCTTGGGGAACTCAACCCTCTGGGCTTCAGTTTCTTTATCTGTAAAATGAAAGCATGATCTAAATGGTTTTTAGGGTCCCTTGTAGCTCTTAATCTATAGTTCAATGAATTTATGATAACTTTAGAGACAGGAAAACTAAGCAGAGCAGTTAAGAGTTTTGCATACAGTCAAGGAAAGAGTCAGTACTAGAATCAATCATGGTATCATGATTTCTGTGTCCAATGTTCTTTATACTTTTTTGCTTTCTGATGTTTTTTTCTTATATTTCTGTCACATTTCAATGACCCCATGATTCCCAATACAACTCTGACTTGTAACAAAGTGTTATAATGAAACTGGTCAAATCAATACATATTTAGCAATGAATGTTTCCATCTCCATCTGTAGTCTGCCATTTCTTCCCCAGTGTAAATTTCAGTCTCAGTTTCAGAAAGACAATCTTTTCTCAGAAGTGATATCTTAATATTTGGAGACTCTGGATAGTTGGAATAAATTTGGATTAAAAACATTTAGCTATATGAGTTATTAAATGTTCCTTAACAATGATTTAAGTGGCTCTCTTGTTATATTGGCCTTATTTCAGTTCATGTATCATCAAGTAATTTTTCCTTGTATTGCATGTTTAATCCACATATATTTCAAAACAAAGTCTACTTCAAAGCTTTAAAGTCAATTTCAAAGTAAAAAAAAAATTACTTTGAGGAGAAGTAACTGATAATTGTATTTAAAAAAAAAAAGGTAAAAGAAAGTGAATAGAACCCAGTGACTTGAGCCTACTTGGATTTGCCCAAAGGAAAAGGGAGCTGATAAAAATCATCCCAATTTAAGTTTTAAGGAAAACATTTTTAAGATTAAATGATTATCAAAGATATCCAAAAATGGAAAAGGACCTATTTGTACAAAAATATTTATAGCAGGTCTTTCTGTGGTGGCTAAGAATTGGAAATTGAAGATATGTCCATCAATTGGGGAATAGATAAACAAGCTGTGGAATATGATTGTAATGGAATATTATTATACTATAAGAAATGACAAACAGGATGATTCCAGAAAAACCTGGAAAGCCTTACATGAACTGATGCATAATGAAGTGAACAGAACCAGGAGAAGGTTGTACAGAGTAACAGCAATATTATTTTATGAAGGATTGTGAATGACTTAGCTATTCTCAGCAATACAATCATCTAAGACAATATCAAAGAAAAAATGATGAAGCATACTATCCACCTCCAGAGAAAGAACTGATATTGTTTGAATACAGATTTAAGCATGCTATTTTTTTACTTTCATTTTTTCTTTTGTTTGAGTGTTATACAAAATGACTAATATGGAGATGTTCTATATGATTGCACAGGTATAGCCTTTATCTGATTGTTACTACCTCAAGGAGGGGGAAGGGGAAGGATAAAATTTGGAAATCAAAATTTTAAATAAAAATGTTTTTTAAAAATTGAAAAAAATAACAGTTTAGGTAGTTTTTTTTTTTTGGAAGGGTATGGCATGGAGGGTTGGGATGATAACAAAAAAAAATGTTTTCTGTGGTGCAATGAATAGAGTGCTGGGCCTGGAGTCAGGAAATCCAACCTCAGACATTTTCTAGCTTTGTGACCCTGGGCAAGTCACTTAAATTCAGTTTCCTCATCTGTAAAATAGGGATAATAATAATACCCACCTCCCAAGATTGTCATGGGGATCAAATGAGATGATAATTGTAGAGCATTTAACACAGTGCCTGGTATATAATAAGCACTATGTAAATGTTAACTATTATTATTATTATCATTATTTAAAGTTACACAGACATTGCCAAATTCTTTAGTAAGTTTTTTTCCAGTGAGCAACTCCTACAAATAAAATTTAGCACTTTTGCTACTTAAGATTCTTAGGTAATTCATTGTATAGTATAAGAGAGAGTTTTCCTATGCAGAACTAATACTTTGGAGTTGAGAAACATTCACGTCATCCCATTCCCATATTATCTTTCTTTGCTGTTTTGTTCATACTCATACACTCCCAATAGATGTTGAAGCATTACCTTTTCTATGCTAAATATAATGGCTTGAAAGAAAATGTCTACCCAATAACATTTGAATGAGCATAACATATGACTTAGAAGGCCCTTAAATCATCACCCTTCATCAGATGATAACTGTGGAATAGTGAGCTGACTGTGAAAAACAGTGGAATTTTCATGGTTCCAATGTGTAAAATGTGTCTATCTGTAGACAGTTAGGCCTAAATGTTGCCTTAATTGCTAGTTACCCAAGTGAAAGAGTTGTCAAAGTAACTACCCTAAAAGGTCATTCAAAACCACAAAATCTATTAACTCCAACTTCAATTTAGCAGAATAAAGAAATCCTTGCCCAAGAAGGAATTAGTTCTGCTACCTAGGCCATCAAAAGAAATTTTCCAAAACCTTAATGTCTAATATGTACCTTCTATTGGGTTTATTATTTTGTTCTCTCCCCTCAGGTTCATGGTAAACACTTTTATATTAACGATGACTTTCTTTAAATTTGAATAAACTTTTTTTTTATTTTGAGTAAATAAAATTGGTTCCCCCAAATTGAGCAGAATCTAGAAACTGGAAAATGGACATGTTTATATGCAAATGAACAATTTTTACATATAAATGGTAGTGGACATACAAGTACTCCCCTACTTTTGAATATTCACCTTTCAAACAACCTCTACATACAAATGACCAATACATTCCTCCTTCCAATAGAAATCCAGTCAATGTTATCTTAGGGATTTAATTGATGAACACTACTGATATCTTATGAATTTGATATCTTCAAATCTTTTTTCTCCTTCCCTTGGAGAGTTTCTACTTTTATGAAATCATGGTAATCTAAATCCTTCCTTATTTCCTCTCCCATTTGAACTCTGAGTCCATCTCAATCAAACTCAGTAATCATTGTAAGACATCCCACAACCACAGTACTTGCCTTTCCTATTTTTTTCTTTCCTTCCTTTTCAATCTCACTAGGGTAATAGACTCTCTTGAAATGAAAAGAATCTCAGATTCACATGACTATAAGATCCCTCATCCTCTCTTTAGATTAGTACTTTTTATTCTAAGAGTCTTCTCAACGTGCAAATTCAGAATTTCAAAGAGGCCACTTAGGAAAACAATTTATGCTTATTAATATTCATTATTAATATTTTATTTTATTAATTAATAATTTATTATTAACAGTGTTACTTATTTAATGTTAATAATATTATTAAATATTTATACTTATTAAAAGCAATACATTAAAACAATGCATTTATGCAAGAAATACTTTTGATTATTTAATTCTGTCTATAGGATCTTGATTCTTTGTATCATAAAGTTAGAACTGAAAGAGTCATTTGAGGTTAGCTAGCACAAAAACAACATTTTACAGGTGAGGAAAATGAGACCAAGGCATTAAATTTTTTGCCCAAATGCCAAAACTCAGAATTGAAACTGGGCCCTCTAACTCCAAATACTGGGTAATTTCTACTACCCTCTGCTGCCACTTTTGTCCCTAAATGTATTATCTATCCATCCTTTCTTTGTTCTTCCTGAAAATTTGTTATGCCCTCTATGATTTCATTGGTAAAATGCTAAATAGAATTCAGGAACTTTCTAGGAACATGGACTGATTTCTGTGTCTCTTCACTATTGAATTCTTTCCAAATCAACATGAATTCATTAATCACTGTCTTGGTGATTTGTTGTTCAAATAGTTCAGATATTGCCTAACTAAACTGTCATTTAACCTATATATCTTCATTTTGACTGCAAGTATACGTTGAGAGATTTCATTAATTTTTTACTGAAATTAAGGTGTTCGACATCCACTGAATTCCCTAAACTGGTCAATCTAATGTTCCTATCATAAAAGGAAGATGGTTTTATCTTTCATGATTTATTTTTGATGAACCCTTCAATCTGTACTGTGTCATAGTTTTTGATGAACCCCTACTCTCTCAATAATCCGTGAGACAGATATTTGTCTCATAGAGTGTGGTTCTCTATAATTTTACTAGAATTTTCTGGTCTAGTGGTTTGAAAAAATCTGCTTTATTCTCCGTCTTAAAAATCAAGGCACCAATTGCTTCTTTTCAGTCCTTTGTCACCTCTCTCTTTCTCCACAATTTTTCAAAGATCATTGACAATGGTACAGCAATTAGAACTCTCAGTTCTTCCAGGATACTGGGACATAGTTAATCAAGGCTGGGTTTCATGAACTCAGCATGGATTGCTAGGGACTCTTAATATCTCCTCATTTATCTTGGGTTTCAATTCCCTGTTAACCAATTTTTGTCTTATATGTGCTAGCTTTAGGATTATTCTCCTTGAGAGAGAAAATAGAAAGACAATAGGAAAAGAATGCCACACAAATCTGACACATTTCTAAGACTTTGAAAGGTCAGTTTTGAAAGAGTTCAGGGAAATGGCACAAGACATTCCATAGCTTAAGGCTCTGCATGAAAATTCAACTCAAGAGAAATAGTTCATCTCCCTTCTCTCTGTTATCTGTTACCATTGACCCATCCAACCTATATAGGGTTCTCACCTTTTCTTTTAACTAAAATTCATTTTAATATAGCTTTAAAAGACAATTTCTTGCCTTTAGTCTTCATTGAAAGTTTCATCTCAATCTTTATGTAAATATCCCTGACAAAGTTTAATTACTTATCATTATTTATTATTATTTATTACTTATCTCACCACCTTTTGTATTTATCCTGTTGCCTGCCTTTGTTTTGAGTATGTGGGGCAGGAAGGGGATTATCCAAACTCCTAGTGCAGTTACATTAATGATTTTTTTTACACTCCTCACTTTCTCATTTTTCTTCTACATTGGAGTTTTTGTGCTTATACTATCAGAATAAATTTCTGACATATTTTATACTTTCTCTCTTAAATTCACTTCTTGTTAGAATTTTAGGTCATGGGATCCTATGTATTTACTTTCTAAACTCCAAAAAAAAGGTTTCCAAAGTTCTCACATATATGTAAGATTATCAAGTCCAGTTCAAATCATTTTTTAAGCAATCATGAACTTGAATGTTATGGAGTAACTGCCTCCCAAGGTTTTAGTTGTTCCTACTTTGGCTAGCAGATTTTCAGAATTGTGTCCTAAATAGGTACTTTACCTTGTTATTGCCTCTACTTTCTAAAGCATGAAAGCATAATTTATATAAGCTAATAATAGCTTAGCTAGTCTGCCTTTGTCACATTAGAGAGTTGAAGTTCTCCATCACTATTTTTTTTTTTTGGCCAAGCAGATCAAATTTATTAGTAAAGCATGAATTTACCAATAAATAAGATCTCAGCTTCCTCCACAAACCTGCAACCTTAAATGAAAGGGATATCTCTCTTTTATAGTTTTGAGGAGTACAGAAAGTAGGAAGGTCACATAATAGATGGAAGAAAATATGATTGGATGAGAATTGGGAAAGAGGTTAGCAACAAACAACCCCTTCCTTCCCTCTTATGACTAAGAAATATTCATTGTTTGGGTCCATCTGTATCTTCAAAGACAGAGATAGCAAACCAGACTTCTTTGGATAACAACCAAGAAATTCTTGACACAAGAATAGAATAATGATTAACAAGAGAACTGGATTTCTAAACTTAACTTATTACAGGATAGCTGAATTTCTGAACTAAGTTCAGAGACAAAGAACCATGACTCAGGCAGTTACAGGACAAAATTGATCAGTTGCAAATAGGGGCAATTAAAAAATGACACAGAATCAATCTGATTATTTTAATCCCTCCCCCTTTGATCAATGAGAAACTTGTATGTCCTTGATAGATCACTTATCCATAGGAATGTTTGGTAATTTAGTTCAAGAAAGGACCTCAGTGTCTGGTATCATATATGATAATTCTATAAGATTTTTAACATAGTTTTTAAAAAAATTTTTAACATATTTATTCTTAACAGTATACATTGACAATAAGTTTTTTTTTTCTGGTACAACTTTAGAACAAGCTTTAATATAGCAACTAATACAAAGTCTAAAAAGGATTGTAAGGTAGAGGGTAATTAGTGCCTATTCACCAAAGCTGGCTAATAGACCATTTCCCCAGAGTCAAGTGAACCCTAAAGAAGGATTCCACCAGGGGTCACTTGGCTTGGGTACCCCATCAGTATTATAGCCTACTTCTGTGTCATCTGTAATAGTGCCATTCAGTCAACATGTATTGCTTATGCCCTTACTATGTACTAGGACCGTGCTAAGTACTACAGAGAAGAAGACAGGTCAAAGGTCAAAGCTAGTTCTTTTTCTCAAAGTGTCCACAATCAAATAGGAAACAATACATGTACACAACTATGGACAAATGAGAAATAAACATGATAAATTGGAGACATTCAACGGAAGGAAAAAAATAAAGTTATTACTAAGGGGGATCAGGAAAGACTTTTTGTAGAATACTTTGTGTTAGCTAAGACTTGAAAGAAGCTTGGGAAGATAGGAAATAGAAATGAGGAAGGAGATTGCTCCAAACTTGGGGACAGCCAGTGAAAATGTCCAGGGTCAGGAGATAGAATATCTTGTGTGAGGACTAGCTATGAGGCCAGTGTCACTGGCTCCCAAGTACATGAATGAGGAATGGGGAGACTGGAAAAGTAAGAGGGATCAAGGTTATAACTGGCTTTGAATACTAAGTAGAATTTTACGTTTGATCCTGGAGGGGTGTCGAGAGCCCCTGAAGTTGATTGAATGGGGTGTGTGTGTGTGTGTGTGTGTGTGTGTGTGTGTGAGAGAGAGAGAGAGAGAGAGAGAGAGAGAGAGAGAGAGAGAGATGCTCATACCTATTCTTTTGAAGGATCAGTTTGAAAGCTGAATGGAGGATAGACTGGAGTGTGGAAAGACTTGAGGCAGGGAAAACAAACAAGAGGTTATAACAAAGTCCAAGAATAAAGTGATGATTAGTGGGGTGAAAGATAATGAGGAGTCCAGTAGGATGCAAGCCTAGGTGACTGGGAGGATGATGTATATTTTATTAGTAATAGCAAAGGTCTAAAGAGGGAAGGGTTTGGAGGCAAAAAATAATGAGTTTGGTTTTGGACATGTTGAATTTAAAATGTCTACAAAACTTGGAACTCAGGAGAGAGGGTAACGCTGGAAAAGTGGGTATGAGATTCATCAGCAAATATATGATAATAAAATCCATGAGAGGTGATGAGATCACCAAGTCAAATAGTATAAAAGGAAAAGTGTATATGCCTTAGTTGGGTCTCCTTTTCCTCTTTTCCCTTCCCTTCTCTTCCCTATTCCTGCCTCCAACAGCAATATACCTTCATACTGGAGCATCTCCTTTCATGCTGAATGGACCAGTGTCTTTGTGCTCTCCAAATTAAATGCTGTCTTTACATGAGTTGTACTCTATATTTGTGTATATACCTGAGTTGTATGTTTAGTCTCCCTTTCCTCTCTTCCCTTCCCCTCTTCCCCATTGCTCACAATAAAGCTTTGCATTGAACTGATTGCCATTGTTTTACATATTCTTAGCACCTGAACTCTTTAAGAGATTCTTTCCCCCAACTTCTTTGGCTGACCTAGGGGCCTTTCCTTAGACATAAACTGGGTAACAGGACAAGGACTTAACCTATTAACAGCCACACCTACATTGGAGGAGTATGAGGCTGTGAGACCAACTGCCAAAAACCAGGGTCGATAGAGGAATCCTACATCCTACTACATCCTACATCCATCGGAGGGACTCCTTAATGCCAGAAACAAAACAAGTGGCACAGTAAGCATGGTCCCAAAATTCATAGCCTCAATTTCTTTTAAGTGAAATATGAGGCAAATTCTCAGCTGAGAGGAGGGAGGGAGGAGTAGCTATGGGAGGTAAGAAGAGGAAAAAAATTGTTTGTAAGGCTTCTTTGGTGATTTTGGTGAGTCAATTAGGGAAGTATAACATAATTGCCCTACAGAAGTGAGGGCCCAGTAGGGTCACATAACATAAATTTGTAGTGAATCTAGTCAGCACAGTTTCAATGCTTTCTCCAGCTTTGTTCTACAGCAAAGGAGTAGAAGATAAGTTTGTGGGATGGTAGAGTAGTCCAAGACTGAGGTTTGGCAGGGCAAGATCAGTGACAAGATAAGGGGCAGGAGACTTAAGAGAAGATGGAAACATAGAGTTAAATTGTTTCACCAAGGGGTGAAGATGAAGAAGTGAGGAGACTGTAGCGAGTGTATGGCTGATGACCTAGGACATAAGTGAGGGATCAAGAGATTGGAGATTATGGTAAGGACAAGAAATTGGGTTTGTTATTTCAAGACAGAGGGACTGGTCATCACAACAGATTGTGATCAGAGAGGAGAACTTCTGACTTCATGAACATGGAAATGATACATTTTGGAGTGTAGCTAAGGTAGAGTGAAAGAAGGAAATGGTAAATGAGTAAAATTTAAAATTTAAGTTTAGGGTGTTTGCGGAAGTATTAATATGTATTTTTAAGTACTTAGTATGAGGGCAAGAGTTGGGGAGGAGAGAAAGATTGTTGACCAAGCATTAAATTAATTGCTGAAAGGAAAGAATCTTGGAGGTCAGTAGACAAGAGCTATAAGACTTTTGATTGGGTGGTGGATATGGATTAAGTGCAGAGGTGTCTGAGGGATGGAAGTAGAGGGAAAGCTTGAAGATGGCAGTTGGAAGAAAGGAGTATTCCAACTCCTCCACCTTGACCAGTGAGTTGGATGACTAAGTTGGATGCAACCCATGCTGAAAAGGATGGCTAGAGGGGTAGTGTCTTCAAACACGAGTCAAGTTTTGGTGAGAACTAGGACATGATAGGAGTAAGAAAGATAAGATTTAACATTAAAGTTAGTTTGTTTCCTATTGAACAGACATTCCAGAGAGCATAGAGGAAGGGGCCTTAGAATGTGGCATTAAGGAGGGAAGGTTGGGTTGAGGAGGCTGAAAGTAGGGAAGTAGCTAGTGGGGAATGGAGAATAAGGTTTGAATCTAGGAGGTCAAAGTCAGCAGGATAGCGAGGGAATGACCTGTCAGACGTTTGTTAATAGTGTCTGGTAGGTATATAATATGTTCCAATCTCATTATATCTTCTGATTCTCCCATGATTGATCCTCACCCAAATGTTTTTGTCCACATATCAGTCATGTTGGTAGTAGGTACACAAAATAAGATGTCTTCTTTATATACTCTGATAATACCACTCTACTTACATGTAATTGGTTCCTTTGAAGAAGGTTTCTCCTCCTACTGCAGAATTCCAAATATTAGTCACATTCAACATTCTCAGATAAACCTGTGAAGTTACATTTGCTCTATTTTTATTAAGATAGCAAGTTCACTTTATTTTTACTAATATTTCTGCATAATTTGTTTTGACAACTGAAGCTGTGAATAAAACTTTCTCTTCCAGGACAATATATATACATACATATATACATATACATATACATATACATATACATATACATATACACATACACATACATATACATATACATACATGTGCATATATATATATATACACTTTATATATATATATCTACATATATATATGAAGATAATGTAGTCAGACTATAGACTATTATGGCAATTAATTGCCAAGTACTATCTTTAAGAATATATGTGAAGGTACAATTTTTAGGTTAGTTCATTGATTTGATGATGATAAACAGACTTTACTAATATGGTGATAAATTTTGCTGATACACAACAAAACATCAGATCACAGTACAATATACAATGTTCTATATGATTTTACTTTAATATCTAACAATTGGTATGTATAAATTAAAATCAACAAAAAATATTTGATCAATTACATCTTGTGAAACTTTATGTCATCATTTCCTGATTAATTCATTAATATCATACTTAAGTACTTTCACACAATATAGATGTAGGGACTGCTGGTCACTCAATTCTATTTCTATTCATCCTATATCATGGCTCCTTGAAATGCCTCTGCTTAAGATCCTTACGTTTTGAGAATCTGCCCTGCTTCTTGGGTAGATAGAGTCTTAAATAAAATGTGACCTTTAGAGTCTTGAGTAAAGTAAAAAAAGGAATATGGGAGAAAACAAATTTATGGTTATTCTGCAAGAGTATTTTGTTCCCATTCCAGATGTTTTATGTTCACTGAAGAAACCCAGGTTAACCTATATTCCATAAAATAAGGTATGAGAAAACATCCATTTGCCTTCATCATGGACTAGATGCTGCACATAGCAATCAGAAAGGTCCCAATCCATCCAGGGAGCAAATCAAAGAAGGCAGGATTCCAGACTTTTTCCTTCCTTCCCAATTCCATACTCCTTGGGTTTGCTGTAATCAAAGAGGGCTTAGTCCACCTGGGGAGCAGATTGGAGAGGGCAGCTCGCCAGGCCAACATTCCATGTTATGAGTACACTAATTGGAACTTTAAGTCTGGTTAAAATTCTACCCACAGAGCTTTACATCCCTCATACTTTACCATCTCTGCTTTCTTCTTGTCCTAACCAATTCTGTTCCTCTCTAATTCAGCTCTAGAATATTACACAGGTTTCTCTTCTTCCAGTATGATACTTGGAGCCCTACTCACTTCACCCTTAAACATTTTCTTTGAAAGCTCCTTTTGCCTCCTTGCCTAAATAGAAACCTCTCTTTTCCCTGGTTAATCATGTTAGTTATTGTTATGGGGAACAAATGAGTTCATATATATAACACTTCGCAAATCTAAAAGCATTTTCTAAATGTTAGCTATTATCATTAATATGAGCAGTAGTATCTACCAATCTCCAGTTCGCTCATATTCTTCAACTACTTCAGCAACTGAAGCATATAATATTATGTATTTTCCTTTCTACATTGTTCAATCATCCTAAAGGAATTCAAAATTTACCTAGTCAGTCATTTTTAGCACTCTAACTTCATTGTTCTTTGATGTACATGACTTTTATAATCTTTATCCCCATCTCCACTATACCCATGTACAAGAACAACCATACCTTAGACCTGTCTGCTACCTCTGAAATTCTGAGCTATTAAATTATAATCACTAATAGCAGCCTCATCTTCTTCCACTTACCTGATTTTCTTCCTCTCATCAAACTTATGATTTGTCCATTTCATGACCTCTAGACCTTCAATTCCTACATAATCTCCCAGGCTATCTTCCTTTCCTCTTTTCCTAGGCTTGAATTTGTAGTCAACCAATGGTTCCACAGCTACTGTCCTAAGATCACCAGTTCTCTTGTCCTGCTGTTATTGTCTTGCTAATCCTTAACCTTAGGTTTTCACTAAAATCTAATTTCCCTAATCCAGTCCTGCTTTCCTGGGGAAAGTCTCATTTAAGCTTATTTCATTCACAAACTACAGAATGACTGAATATACATTACAGAAATTCATCAAGAGACCCACTAATACTCAGCAGTGCTTTATTACTCATTAACTCCCTTTCTCTTCCCCCACATTGACTAGTCCAAAACATTACCTTTCTTCTTGAGAACCCAAATAATCTCAGACACTTAATGCTCACAAAAGATGACCCTATTTCCTATTTTTTCTGATAAGATTAAAGCTATCTTTCATGATCTTCCTCAACTTCACTTCTCACACCAATTTTTCCTTCAAATTTTCACTCATTCTTTTGTCCTCTCTTGTCCCCCCCAAAAAAAGATAACTATATTATAATGCAACCACCATCACCACCGATATTACTTCCAACCCCAACCTATTAATTCCATTCCTCTGACTTCTATAACGACCTTGACTCAGCAATCACTTCAATTCTCAATGCAATTTCAGGGATTTCCTAACCACTGAATGCTTCACAATTGAAAAATGTCTTATTTTAACCCTGTATTCAAGATGTTGAAGAAGTGAAATTGATAGGATTTGGCAACAGCTTGGAAATAGGAGGTGAGAAATAGTGAGGAATCCAAGATGACTCCTAATATATATCTGAATCACTACAACACACATATATATGTATATATGATAATATGTGAATATAATTAATATATGTGAAGAGAATATATATTTATATACATGTATGTGCATGTATATATATACATACACATATATATATATACACACAATATATTTATATTCATGGAGAGAGAGAGAGAGAGAGAGAGAGAAATTAAATGGGAAGAAAACATTTTTTCCCATTAGGCTTTGGGCCTCAAGAAGGAGCCTGATCAAAAGTCCAAGAGTTCAATTTTCATGACATTTGTGCTTAGACATAAGCTAATTACATAATGAAAGTAGTAGAGGAAGATAATATGAATTGTTTGGGATTTGTGATAGCAAAATGACAGAGATAAAGTGGAGCATCAGTGAGGTGACTATGATCAACTAAGCCAGTAGGACTTGGAACAAGAGTGACATAGTAATGACTGTATAGTTTCCCTCACACAGATTTTTGAAGGAACAATGTATGTATGTAGTACCTGAGAAAGACCAGAAAAGTTTTACTAAGTGAAAAAGAAAAGCTCATTTGAATATCATTAAGTTACATTTTCATGTAATATAAGGAAATTATAAAACATTTAATGATTTTTGTTTTGTGGTTCCTTTGTATTCATTTTCTTTTTAATTCTTTTGTTAGATCTATTCAGAAGACTCACGCTCTTGATCAGACTCATTTTAATGAAATCAGCGACAATGGTAACAGTTTTCCCCACTGACCATCATAGTCATTACCTATTCTAACGGAATGCAATGCAGCTTGAAGGAATTGCTAATAAAAAAATGGGCAAAGTGTAGTATTTTTTGATATGAAATTGATGCAGGTAATCACAAGTAACCTTAGTAAGTATCTTAATCATGGAACAATGATCCTTGAAGCCAGTTTTGGAAAGAGTTCACAGACTAAAGAAGTTGATTCCTAATTAGATGTGAATTATACTGTCTTCTATATTATGTTTAATTAAAGAATGAGCAAATAGTTGTGACAACTGGCAAGATGGTTATTTTGTACCATCGCGGGCTCAGCTACAGCTACAAAAGGGGCATGCAATCAGCAATTGTCTTTAAAAAGAGCAGTTAGAATAAAATGATTAGTTTCATCAATTTAGACCTATTTTCTTAAACAAATAGAACTACTAGAATAGCTTTGTCTGTTCAGATTGGAAGACCTTTTATAACTGAAAAGGAGGACTATTTAGATACCATCCGTTCATCTTAAGGGGGGTAAATCGCCTCATTTCACATGATTAACATTTATTACATTTGCCATGGCATTTACAAAGTTACTGGGCTCTTATCAGTCACTAATTTGCCTGACTTTAGTGTCCTGCTAAAAGTATATATAATGCCCACATACATGTATCTATATACACATAGCTTGTACATACAATCATATGTTATTTAATCAGACATTTTTAAAATGTTGACAATTATTCAAAAGAGGTTTTATTAAAATGTAAATTATTGATAAGATTTTGATAATCAGAAAAAAATCACTGTATGCATAAATGGAAGAAGGGGGTAAATTGGATGTTTGTTTATGTTCCAAACTGACCTTACTCAAATAATTTGAAGGTATAAATATAATAATATTTCTCATAGCAATCACTTGATAATTTTTCTGTAAGGTCAAAATAAGGAAGTAAAGGACTTAAAACATATTGTTACAAGCATTTGAATTTCACACCATAAATTACTTGATCTCCAAGTATGCTTTGTGTGAATATGTAAAAATAAAGTTGATTTGTTTCAAAGAGAATTATCATCATCTTCATCAAAGTGATTTCATGGCTGTAGCTTAAAACTTAAGATCACAGTTCAAAATATCAGAAACATCTCTTTCCTAGATAATATACAGATTCTGACCTTTTTTGAGGGATAAGGATAGAGAGTGGACCTATTATTTTATTTAGAAAACTGCCAGACAGAGAAACTTCCTCTACCAATACAGGCAGTCAGTCAGTCAAGAAATGTTTATTAAGCACCTTCAATGTGCTGGGCACAGTGCTTAAGTGCTCGGGATACAAAGAAAGGCAACAATGGAGCCTTTGTCCTCAAAGATCTTAAATACTAATAGAGATGGCATGCTAATAACTATGTATGTACAAGGTGAGAGTTGTCTAGACCAATAAGAGATTAATTTGCTTATGATCAGACAGAAAGGATGTATTGGAAAGATGGATAAATGACTTGAACTGGTCTTCTTGCCTGCAGAGCCAACTATCTCCAACAGGTGATTTTTTTAGGCAACCTTACTTAGATTAGTCACCCTGTTTTGCTTTCAATTTGTATGGCATTCACAGAGAATGTACGGAGAATCTAATTGATTTGATTGGTATGTTAGTAAGGCATTCATTTGAAGTACTCTCAATTTTTTACAAATGCCTCAATAGACAAAGAACTCTTATCAGTACTCATGACATTATGATGGAAGACATTGATTAAGATGCTCTTAATGTATTATCAGATATTATCTTAGGTGTAGTTCAGAAAGAATTAAGTTAATAATTTTCCAATCTTAGTTTCCAGAAAATCTGATTTTCTTTAATAAGGCATGATTTATTGCCAAGACAAATAATTGCTTTTCTATGGGGTCTATGTATTAAATTTATAGATCTTTTAGTTGCATAAGAATAAAGCAAAACACATATTGAATTAATATCATTGGAAATGCCTTGCCCATGCAATACTTTTACTGTGTTGAAAAGTAAATGCATATGACAAAAATATGTCAACTAATTTTATAGATAATATGTGTTTATAAGGAAGATTTATTCATAAGGGTGTTGAAAAAAACTTGTAGCTAGGCATTTGGTAGGAATATAAATGCAAACAGACAAAAATATACAAGGGATCATATTATCTGAGTTGGTAAATGCTATTAATTTCCTATGCTGAATTAACCTTAAAAGAGAAGGCTTTACTAAAGAATGTTGTTACTCCTCTATTGTATCTCTCTTTCTCAGATTGTGAAATAGGACACTTTAAAAAATAAGTATATGTAGATATATTTAGAATAAAAATATAAATTATAATATAAATCTATAATTTTTGCAAAGATTCAATGTTCTTAACATTCGAGTTACAGTTTTGTCTCAAATATTTTTTCACCTAATCCCAGTTCATTTAAACTAAAACGACCCATGAATTTAATGACTATTTTGGAAAATATAGCTCCTGATAAATTTATAGCAGCTACACCTCATGGCTCTTTATAAAAGATATCAACCTGTATAATCATAACTCCTTCTGAACTATAAATATGTAGAGCTATATTTATAAATTGATTAGGTCAATATGGTAGAACTTCATAATAATGAGCATGTCAATCACGTTATTGTTTATTTTAGTGATATATTTTAATTAACTTTTTGTTTCCCTGAAAAATGTAGGCTACATCTAGAGAATGCCAAAACATCTGGATGAAAAGTGAAAAAAAATTAGGGGATCATCTGGCTATTTGGGGACATCCAGATGTCTTGCATTGAATAGACCAAACATCTGGATGATTGACTTTTTTTTTAAATTTCACCTGGAGGCTTTTCCATCATTTAGACACAGTTCCATTGTAGTGTCATTGTCACAAAGGTGAAAAGTCACTACCTGTTTTGTTTTCTCCTTAAAATGCTTAATTTAACATAGCAAATACATATGTGTGTATCACATTATGTACTCATATTTGGGATAGCTAAGTGGTGCAGGGAAACAGAGCCTAGCCTGGAGTCAGGAAGACCTGAGTTCAAATACAACATCAGACACTTACTAGCTGTGTGACCCCGGGCAAGTCATTTAACCCTGTTTGCCTCAGTTTCCTCATCTGTGAAGTGAGCTTGAGAAGGAAATGGCAAATCACTCCAGTATCTTTGCCAAGAAAACCTCAAATGCGGTCACAAAGGTTCGGACACAACTGGAAACAACTGAACAACAACAATATATATTTAAAATAGTTTCTGAGTTTATTGAACTATCTTAATAGTACCCCTTGCTGAGCTATAAACAGACTCCAAAACTTGTCCAGAGAAATGTAATTGACTGGAACACTATTAGAATGCTCAAAACTATAATGGGAAGAAATGAATTGAATAGAAACCTAGAAAGCAGTTGAAAGTCATTGGGCTCATTTAGAGAAAGTAAGTATCTTCTCTATTGCCTGCATTTCCCAACAAAGGCTCCACTGTTGAGCCTAATGGTAAATTCTTGGTGTGAATTTGTGTCCTTTAATGTTTTCACTATAGCTTTGACTGCAAAGCACTCACAGAAAAAATGAAAGCTTGTCTTTGGAAAGTGTGATTACTCCAAACAATTGATTCAACTCTAAACATCTGAAACAGTATACAAAACGACAGCTGCATTTGGGTAAATACATCAAATATACAGAAATATATAAAACTTAATCATGTCATTTATAGTGTGGCCGTTAAGCTGCAAATTGCATTGGGAAACATGTTTAAAAAAAAAGTCACCTTAACAGTCTGCCTGCCCTGCTCCTTTACATTAAGCTGAAACTAATTCTGCATCAGCGTGAAATGAATTGGATTTGGTTCATAACCAGGACTTCGTTGTTATTTAGATCTTTCCCGGGCTACATACGTATAGAGTTAGGCAAGTGTCAGTCATAAATCATGTTTGTTAATGGACTTACTCAGAGCAGAGATATTCTTCTTAGATAGCTATGAAACCAAACTGTGACTTAATCAACTTAGTATGTCACTGACTTTCTAGTCAAGTTATTATGAGGGGGAAAATAAACCTCATAGACACACAAGAAAGATTAAAAAGAAAAACTATGTAGGTTATTGACTAGGTTTATTTATTTATTTTTATTTATTTTTTGTAATCATTGTAGGAAGGGTTGCCCAGGAGGGAGGGTGGAGCCAAAAAGGAAGATAGAGTTCAAGAAATTTTGTTAAACTTACATGCAAACTCTGGCAAATATATGCCATATGGCACCTCTGTCTCTTAACAGAACTATCAGATTCCTTCTTGGGATGGAGATGAAATTCTGGCCTAAAATCATCCAAAGCATATATACAGAGGACAAGACTCAGAATGCTATAGCACCAACCGGGTTCAAGTCTGCATTCTAATTATCAAGTCTTGTATGTATGATAGCATAACTTAACCTCCTCTGAGCCTTAGCTTTCCCAGCTATAAAATGGGAATAATAATATTTGCACTACTTGCTTCACTGGCTTTATTGGGTGAGAATTACTTTTCAAATGCTAATCATTTCATAAACATGAACTAATCGGACCTGAATGCAATCAGAATTCAAAGAAGAGAAGGAAGGCTAACAAAGGAATAAAAACAAAAAGCTTTTAATGAAAAGATATTATTGGAAAATTATGGCATACTCCCAGTAACTTGAACTGATCAAGGAATACAGAGGAAAGAAGAGAATTATGGTCAAAATGTTTTCAAACTGAGTTTAAATTATCAGAAAGTTAGCTGATATGGGGAAAACTTGTATATGTTATATGTTGAAATCTTTTACTGATCCTACAATTATGGAACATTCGAAGAATAATTAGGCCTTCATTAGGCTGAAATAAGGGCAACTAGGTGGTGCAGTCAGGAAGACTCATCTTCCTGAGTTCAAATCTGACTTCAGACACCTACTGTCTGTGTGATCCTGGGCAAGTAACTTAACCAAGTTTGCCTCAGTTTCTTCACCTGTAAAGTGAGCTGGAGAAAGAAATGAAATGGCAAACCACTCCAATATCTTTGCCAAGAAAAGCCCAAATAAGGTCACAAAGAGTTGGAGATGACTGAACAATAAGAACAACCAGGCTAAAATAACCCCAGATAAATTATTGAAATCAGCTTGGAGGCCTTCTAGTCTAACTTTTCCATTCTGCAGATGAGGAACTGAGGTCAAGAGAATTTCACTGATTTGTTCAAGTTTACAAAGCTAAGTGTCTGAGGCAGGGTTTGAACCCAGGTTTTACTTATTCCAAATAGGTAACAGCAGCAAATAGATTACCTTGGCACATTTTGCTAATAGGTATATTTCAAAGGTAAAACAGAGCTGGTTAAAGTATAAAACAATCCAACCTTTGAAAAATTATTTCTGTTTTTTAATTTTGATTTTTTAAAGGAAATAAAATAATATTCTAATATAATGAAGCTTACTTGTATGATTTATCATAAAAACTTCCATATATAATTAGATTTTATAGTCTCTTGCATAATCTTAGGAAAAATAAATTGAGAATGTAGATATTGCAGCTATAGTTTCATTGTTAATTTAATAATCCATCCATCCATGATAAATCAATCAATAGACATTTATTAAGTACCTACTATGTGCCAGATTCTACTGTCAAGGAGCTTACAATCTAATTCATTTAGCAAACATTTACTAACTTTTAAGAACATGAAAGGTACTTTAAAAGATTCTATAGAAGATGGCTTTTTATGGTCCTTTGCCTATTTCTGTGACTATTCCTTTTCTATTGATCCATTCTTTTTCTGAATCTTAAATATATATATATCCTCCAAGATTCGGTCCTCAGTTTCATTCTCATTTCCTTTTGAACTCTCTCATTGAGGTTATTTCATTCATACTCACAGCTTTATTTATCACTTGTCTGTAGATTATTCCAGTCCCATTTCCAAGGGTGTGCTAGGTGTCTACCTCATTGCCTTCTAGTACTACAGCTCAACACTTCAACCAAATAAATTAATCTTTGGCTCCCCCAAAAGTTTTTAATCCTCCTAATCTATATCAGCCTCTCATTCATAGTTATTGATTTAGAACTGAGGCATTTGAAATATCTAATCCAACCTCATCACTTCATAGATAAGGAAACTGAGGTACATGAAGGTTACATGATTTGAGATTTAAAATTCCAGAATGAAATCTCACATCTTCTGACTCCCAAACCATGACTCTTACCACTATACCATACTGTTCTCAGGGCTCTTAACCCCCAATTTGTCTTTGATTCTTCCTTCCTCCTTACCTCCATAAAAAAGCCAAGTCTTGTTGATTCTATCTTAGCACTACCTTTCATATCTATACTTTTCGTTGTCTACTCTCTTCGCAACCACCTTCAGTTAAGACTCTCATCTCTTCTCCCCTAGATGCTTCTAAAAGCCTTTTAATTAGTGTTGTTGCCACCAATTGATCCTTTCTCCATGTCAGTCAACCCTTCACACTTCTAGGAAATTCATCTTCCTAATGTACCAGTCTTATAACATCACCCCCCTCTCAGAAACTTTCAGTAGCTCTCCACCATCCTCTGAATAAAATGAAATCCCTTGAGCTTTTTATTCAAAGCCTCCACAAGTTGGCTTTCTCCTGCTCTTTCAGTATTATATGAGGTTGTTTCATATACTCCAGGTTCTTACCAAATTGAACTACTCTTTCCATTCCATTCTCATACCAATGTTTCCCAATTCCTTTATTCATTCTATCTCCCATTCCTGTAAGGAATGCTACATCCATCCTTTTTTATTCTAATTCTAGTTCTCCCCTTCTTTCAAGAGTCAACTCAGGTTTCACCTTTTCCATGAAGGATTCTTGCAATTCTTTCCACAGGTAAAAATGTTCTCTCCTTCCTCAACTTTCTCCTAGCGCTTCTCTTGGTCCTCCCACCTGTATTTATTAGCTATGTATGACCCTGGGCAAGTCACTTGACCTCTGTCTCAATTTTTCTCAACTGTAAAATGGAGATAACAATAACACCTACCTCTCAGGGTTATCATGAGAATCAAATGAGATAATATTTGTAAAAGTGCAGTGTCTGACACATAGTAGGCACTTAATAAATGATCATTGCTTCCCCCCACCTTCCCTTACCTGAAATACCACAACCCATTATACTTCTTATTTTGTGTGTGCACATACATTTATAGTGATTTACGTACCCTTCTTAGATCCCATACTAGAATCTAAGTTCATGAGGTGTGAAACTATCTTACTCTTTGATTTTCAACAAATTAAGTTCAGAAAGTATTTGTCAAGCACCATCTATATCCAAGGCACTGTGCTAGACAACAGAAATAAGCAGATATCCGCTCCCATTCTTAGGGAGTTTACAATCAAATAGAGAGAAAGCCCTTTGTACAAATAACTGAAGCAAGAGAGAATGTCATAGAATGTGGTATTTCAGGTAAGGGAAAGTGGGGGGAAGCAATGATCATTTATTAAGTGCCTACTATGTGTCAGACACTGCACTTTTACAGATATTATCTCATTTGATTCTCATGATAACCCTGAGAGGTAGGTGTTATTGTTATCTCCATTTTACAGTTGAGAAAAATTGAGACAGAGGTCAAGTGACTTGCCCAGGGTCATACATAGCTAATAAATATCTGGAGCCTGATTTGAACTTAGGTCTTTCTAACTCCAGAGCTAGTGTTCTGCCATGCCACCTAGTTATGGTAGGAGTGGGGGATTTATGGGGAAGGGGGAATTTAAATAGAGAAAACTTTAAGAAAGCACTGCCTTTTGAATTGAATCTTGAAAGTAGGGTAGCAATCATATTGGAAGATTGAAAGTTAGATTACATCTTAGAGATCATCTAGTTTGACCTCTTCACTTTGCAAATGAAGTCCATAGCTAATAAACATCAGAGCTGGGTGTTTGCTTCAGGTCCTCTGAATCTAAATCCCAGAATCATTCTACTGGAACATTTTACCTTTTTTAGGAAGAATTCACAGGGAAAGATAGAGAGAGGTTCTGTGAGAAGTCTAAGCAAAATCTTAGAAATGGTTTAAAAAAATAGCATACCAATTCATATTTTCATTCATTCTACAAACCAACCAAGATAAAATAAAGAGGCTGAAATGAATTAGTCTAAGTCTGATCATAAAGTATAATAATATGATTAGAAATCAGACACCAACTTTAGTTTGGGCCCTCTTAAACAATTCTTACCGATTAACATATCTAGTAGGTCTAAATATTGAATTACGTTCTCATGAAATTTAGATTATGATAAAATTGCTGTTTTGTGAAGAGATTCTAACAGCATTTTAGCAGCTTCCTTCTCCCCGCCCCCATCTTGTCTATTGGAGCCAGTGCAAAATATATACAGCCATCTAAACTTTGTCTTAGTGGTCTCATGTCACAAATGTCATAATGAGGTACATTTTGGAAAAACTGTTCATTGGACAATATGGACAAACTCATCTTTATGATACATTTCCAAGATTATTCTACAACCTCACTGATGGCCTTGACCATTTTCATCAGTTGTCCCTGAAATTTTGAAATAACACAACTGTGTGTATGTCAGGAAATGTGAGAGAGAGAGAGAGAGAGAGAGAGAGAGAGAGAGAGAGAGAGAGAGAGAGAGAATTCCCCAACAAAAACAGTGCACATCATGCAGAAATTGCCTTGGCATGCAGGTCATTGGTGATTTCATTTGTAAGTAATGTTTTGATTGTCACAGATTATATGTTGCTCTCATCCCCCTGACATTTGTTGTACAGCGGGATTGATTTTTGTGCTCCAGTATGAAAAGGTCACTTTGATCAATGCAGTGTAATTGGCACTAAATTAGGATCATATCAGGTTATTTTGCTATTTAATGATGAAATATTAAAGAATAGCATGGGTAGATTGCAGGCACTAAAGTGCACTTTAAACCTGCTGTAATGATGTTTTATTTTGTAAGAAAAACGGAGAGAAAAACAACTAAAGTGCAGAAAATGACTGTGATGTATTGGAAGAGTGGCCTGGAATTATATATTTTCACTTGAGATAGACTGAAAGCCCTAGACACAAAACGCCAGACCCAGCAGTCAGTCCTGCATCTGTTATATAGAATGAAACCTTATAAGGAAGTCTAATGATGATTGTGCTCATTACATGCTAGTTAGAAGTGTTAAGCCTTTTCATTCTGCATATGGTAATTATGTTTAAAAACATTTGGGTGTTCTGCATCCATTTATTAGACAAACCTCAGCTTTTGAAAATCTGCAACTTGGTTATGGTCCCCCAGGTTCGAATGCTTTTCTGCTTTTAGAGAATATTTTAAGGACTCTGCTTGGTTTTCAGGGTTGGGTCGCAAGTAATTATAAGCATCATAAGCAGTGTTAAATACTGTGTGTTATTTTCTCCATTGTAAATAGAAGCATTCTCCCATTATTCTGAAATGTTGTTGAACAAGAGAAAGCTGCATAAGATTATACTTTTAAATGCAGCTAATGTTGCAGGAAATTTGTTTGGTGCTCTACCACCATTAACTATATTATCTAGCTGCAGCAGGAACTTAAAAGGCTATTAAAAGATGTTAACCTTTTTAACTGCTAGAAATATGGCACTACAAATATTGATAAAATAATCCTGTATATTGTTTAATGGGGAAAGAAGGGAGGAGATGGCACATGTGTGCCATGACAATGGCATAATAAAGCACAGTACTAATGAGAGAGCACAGAGATCAGGACTCACTTTTGACAAGTACACTTGGGTAACACAGAAGAGGAATGAGGGTGAGTCATAGCTTACTCTCTCGCATACATTCCTCACTCACAGAAACTCAGACTTACAATAAATAAGTAAACAAACAAATAAAGAGATGGATGGATGGATAGATAGAGACATAAATAAGTGAATAAATGAATGAATGAATGAATTACCAAATGAATAAATAAATAGATGAATGAATGGATGGATAAGTAAGTAAGTAGAGAGGTAGACAGATGATAGATAGATAGATAGGTAGATAGATAGATAAAACATAATTTCTCATGGAATTGAGACTTAGAAAGGAAAAACTAGAAAGCTGGAATTAAGTTTATGAAGAGGAAGGGGGAGGACATAGTAAAGAGAATATCTACAATGAAACATTAATTAATATAATTTTTATTTCCTGAAATAAATTCCAGTTCATCTAGAATTTTCGTGGAAGTAAGAAAAAAAAGTGTTTTGCAAAGTTTGTATTTACTAAAGTTCTCCACTAGGGATAAGTTGAACTGTTGGTCCCTGCTTATCAGAAGTTTTGTAAAAGTGAAAATTCTTGTTTGAACAGTTGTTCACTATGGTTAGAACTGAACATGTTGGGAGGCGGAGCCAAGATGACAGAGTGAAAGCAGTGACTTGCTTGAACTCTCCCCCCAAACCCCTCCAAATACCTATAAAATATGACTATAAACAAATTCTAAAGCAGCAGAACCCACAAAAAGACAGAGTGAAACAAATTTCCAGCCAAAGAGAGCCTGGATGGTTGATCAGAAAGGTATATCGCACTGGGCAGGGAGAGGAGCGCAGTTCTACGTGGGCGCACAGGCCGCAGCGACCCTGGAGCAGGCCTCAGAGGACTGAATCACAGGCAGCTGTGGAGGTTTCTTGACTTCTCAACCCATGAACACCAAAGACAATTTTGAAGGTCAGTGGGAAAAGTCTGTGACTGTGGTGAGAGAGGAGCTAGGTCTTAGTGGCAAGTCCCCAGTGTGGGGCCACAGCTGTTTCCTGAGCTTCCAGCCCATAGATTGAGGGGGGAATAAAGTGGCTGATCAGACGGGGATTGCAGAGTTCTCTTTGCCAGTGCTGAGGCAGGAATCTCTTGCTTTACCTGTGCTTGGATCTGGGTCACAGTTCTGAGGGGCGGTCCTGGGGTGAGGAGGAACGCTGGTGTGGTGGAGCTTGTTGTGGTGGTAGAGAGAAAACACCTAGCCCCTTATTGCACCTTGGAAGAACTGAAAATTTTCAGGTCCCTAGAAGTATCTCTGAAAATAGCTGTACAAAGCCCCGAAGCTTGGGACAGTACATTCTCCACATTGGAAGCACGCTTTTACCTTAACAAAGAGTTTAAAACTCAAATAATTGGCTGGGATCATAAGTAAGCAGCACAAAAAGAGTCAGACTATATTATCTTACTTTGGTGACAAAGAAGATCAAAACATTCAACCAGAAGAAGACAACAAAGCCAAAACGTCTACATCCAAAGCCTCCAAGAAGAATATGAATCAGTCCCAGGCCTTGGAAGAGCTCAAAAAGGATTTTGAGAAGCAAGTAAGAGAAGTAGAGAAAAAACTGAGAGTCCTGCAAGAAAATCATGAAAAACAAGTCAACAGCTTGCTAAAGGACACCCAAAAAATACTGAAGAAAATAATACATTAAAAAATAACCTAACCCAAATAGCAAAAGAGGTCCAAAAAGCCAATGAGGAGAAGAATGCCCTAAAAAGCAAAATTGGCCAAATGGAAAAGGAAGTTCAAAAGATTAGTGAAGAAAATACTTCCTTAAAAATTAGAATAGAGCAATTGGAAGCTAGTGACTTTATGAGAAATCAAGACACTGCAAAACAAATCCAAAAGAATGAAAAATTAGAAAACAATGTGAAATATCTTATTGGAAAAACAACTGACCTGCAAAATAGATCCAGGAAAGAGAATTTAAAAATTATTGGACTATCTGAAAGCCATGATCAAAAAAAGAGCCTAGACATCATCTTTCAAGAAATTATCTAGGAAAACTGCCTGATATTTTAGAACCAGAGGGCAAAATAGAAATTGAAAGAATCCACCGATCTCCTCCTGAAAGGGATCCCCAAAGGAAAACTCCTAGGAATATTGTAGCTAAATTCCAGAGTTTCCAGGTCAAGGACAAAATATTACAAGCAGCCAGAAAGAAACAATTCAAGTATTGTGGAAACACAATCAGGATAACACAAGATTTAGCTGCTTCTACATTAAGAGACTGCAGGGCATGGAATATAATATTCCAGAGGGCAAAGGAGATAGGATTACAACCAAGAATCACCTACCCAGCAAAACTGAGTACAATCCTCCAGGGGAAAAAATGGTCGTTCAGTGAAATAGAAGACTTTCAAGCATTCTTGATGAAAAGACCAGAGCTGAATAGAAAATTTCATTTTCAAATACAAGACTCAAGTGGAATATGAAGAGGTAAACAGGAAAGAGAAAATCATAAGAGACTTATTAAGTTCGAACTGTTTACATTCCTGCATGGAAAGATGATACTTGTAACTCATGCGACCCTTGTCAGTATAAGGGTAGTTGGAGGGGAAAAAATTATATGTATGTATATATAGAGATAGATAGATAGATAAATAGATAGATAGACAGATAGATAGGGGGCACAGGGTTAGTTGGAGATGAAGGGGTCATATCTGGAGAATAAAATTAAGGGATGAGAGATGATTATATTGGGAGAAGGAGAAAGGGAGGGGTAGAATGGGATAAATTATCTCACAAAAAAAAAACAGAAAAGAAAAGGCTCTTACAGTGGAAGGGAAATGGGGGAAAGTGAGAGGGAATGAGTGAATCTTATTCTCATAGAATTTGACTTAAGGGGGGAATAACATACACACTCAACTGGGTATGGAAATCTGTCTTACCCTACAGGAAAATGGGGGGGACGGGACAAGAGAGTAGGGAGATGATAGACAGGAGGGCAGATTGGGAAAGAGGGTAATCAGAAGCAAGTACTTCTGAGGAGGGACAGGGTCAAAAGAAAGAATAGAATAAATGGGGGGGTGGGATAGGATTAAGAGAAATAGAGTTAGTTTTTCACCACATGTCTACTATGGAAGTGTTTTGCATAACTGCACATATATAACCTATATTTAGTTTCTTGCCTTATCAATGAGGGTGGGTAGGGAGGGAAGAAGGGAGAAAATTTGGAACCCAAAGTTTTAAAAACATGTTTAAAAAAAAATGTTTTCACATGCAACTGGGAAATAAGAAAAACAGGAAATGGGGTACAGAAATCTATCCTGCCCTACAGGGAAATTGAAGGGGAAGGGGATAAGAGAAGGCGGGGAGAGATAGAAGGGAAGTCAGACTAGGGGAAGGGGTATTTAGAATGCATGCCATCTTGGGGTGGGGGGAGGGGCAGGATGGGGTGAAAATTTGGAACTCAAAATCTTGTGTAAGTAAATGTTGAAAACAAAAAAATAAATAAAAATGACCATAAAATAAAAATTAAAATTAAAAAGAACTGAACGTGTCACTGAGGAATTCAATGGAAATCATGTTTTGCACGTTCCAAACCCAAGAACAATTGCAATGTTTGTAATCTGAGGACAACACTGCAGTTTTCAATTTATCTGAATTCTATCCTTTATCTGAGGTCCAGCTCAAGTCCCATCTCCCACTTGTTTATTCATTCAAAAATTACTTATGAGATGCTTCAGTGTACGTATTTCTTTGCTCATCCATCCCATACTACTCAGTCCCTTATCTGAACTCCTACTGCACAAATAGCATCGCTAATAGTATTACAAAGTTTGGCATTCAATTATTCTCTAATACATTAATTTTGTCCCCTCATTGCACTATTATTCATTGTAAATATATTTCAACATATAAGACATGTATCTCAACATATTGGAATATGACATTTTTCTTTGTCCTCTAGCATATACTTTCTTTGAATTTAAGTAGAAATTTTTTGGATTGAGGACATAAAAATAAATGGTAATTCTTTTGCCAGGCATAATTCTATGCCTCATGACAACGTGAAGCAGATAAGTACTTTTCTATGACCATTGGGTGGTTAATACTAATAGAACTAAAGGTAATATTATGATAAATCTATGAATAGCACATTTCCAGATATGTTCTAGTACTTATGGTAGAGTTTTCTTAGGGCTGCAATTTCTAGCTTCCCAATTTGAGTCAAAACATATGAGGTGGGGAAAAAAAGGAAATTGAATTTTGAATCAGACCAAAATGGTAAGAACACTATAGATTTATGTTATGCAATTTTGACTGGGCCAGAATTAACAAGCCTTTTTACCACAACAGCTTTTCCAAATATTTTCATCCCTCTTTCAACCTCCCATGGCTTCCCCTCCTCCAATCCTCTTACCTGAGAACATTACCTCACATTTGATGAAAAAAAAATTGAAGCCATTTAGAGAGAGCTCCATTTTCTCTCCTTTCCCTCATTTCACATCACTTGATGCTTTTTGCACAATCTCCTCCTTCAACCCTGTTTGACTTGAAGAATTGACCTTCTTTCCAAGGCATATCCCTCTACATGCACAAATAATCTCATCCCATCCTATCTTCTCCAGTAGATTTTCCCCTCTATCATCCCCACTCTCTAAATAATCTTCATTCTCTCTCAGTCTACATGCCACTTCCCTTGTGTTTACAAAAAATACTCCTCTTCCCTCCTCAAAAAACCTTCATTTGATTTGTCCATCCCCACAGTCTTCATATATATCTTTCCTCCCTTTCATTGCTAAATTATTTTTAAATTAAATTTATTTCATTCTGAACTTAAGAAATAAAACAAATGTTTCCATAACATAGAATACAAAAAATAGATGATTGTACATGAAACTGCAATGTGTGTGTGTGTGTGTGTGTATGTCTAATGGTAGTCATCTCTAGGGCAGGAGGAAGGGAGGGAAGAAAAAAAAGAAAGTTACAGGATAACTTTATCATATATTTAAAAGGTATAGCAAATTGTATGTAATAATTTGCCCTTTCATGTAGTCATTTTTTTTCCTATTCTACTATGTTATGGAAACACTTGTTTTATTTCTTAAGTTCAGAATAAAATAAATTGCAATTAAAAAAAAAAGAAACTGCTCTTTCCAAAGTTAATGATGATCTTTTAATCACCAAATCAGATGACCTTTTCTAGGTCCTCATCCTTCTTGATCTCTTCTCAGCCTTTCACTTCATCAAGCACTCTTCTCCTTGACACTCTTTTCTCCATAGGTTTTCAAGGTTTTCATGACTTAGCTCTCTCTTGGTTCTTTTTTTACCTGTGTAATGGCTCCTTTCCAGTTTCCTTTGCTGAAACTTCATCCATACCATGCCTACTAACTATGGGTGTACCCCAGGTTCTGCCTTTAGCCCATTTTCTTTTTCTTTTTCTTTGATACTACTCTTCTTGTCAATCTCATCAGCCCCCTTGGATTCATTGATCATCTGTATGCTGGTGATTCCAAAATCTCTTTGTCTAGTCTGACCCTCACAATTGACCTATATTCTCTCATCTCCAACTATAGGACACCTTAAAATGGATGACCTGTTGAGATCTTAAGTCCAATATATCAAAACTGAACTCATTTTTTCTCCCCTCTTCAGAACCTCCCTATGCTGTCAAAATTACCATTGGTCAATGAGACTCACAATTTAGGTGTCAATCTCAATTTAATCTCTCTTATCCTTCATATCCAATCAGCTACCAAGACCTATAGATACAACCTTTGTAATATCTCCTAAATATATCCTATGTGGTACAATGGGTAGAGTGTTGAGACTGAAGTCAGGAAGAATTGATCTCAAATCTGGCCTCAAATACTTGCTAGCTGTGTGGTCCTACGCAAGTCTATTTGCATCTATTTGCATATTACTTACATCTATTTGTCTCAGTTTGCCTCAGTGCAAACTGTTTGGTTTCCTTGCCACAAGTCTCTCCATAGTGCACTTCATTACCCACTCAGCGGTCAAACTGATCTTCTTAAAGCACAGGTCTGACCATGTTTCCCTGCCTTTCTGCTCTGCCCCACCCCCAGCAATTAAATAAGCTTCACTGGATCCTTATTAACTAGAGCATTTAATATAACATCTTCTATTTGGCTTTTAAAGCCTTTCATAAGTTTGTTTCTTACTATCTTTCCAGTCTTCTTACACATTACTCCTTCCTACATACCCTTTAACCCATTGACACTGGCCTCCTTGTTATTCCTCAAATATCTCCCAACTCCAGGCATATTCACAGGCTATTTTCCTTGCCAAGAACTCTGTCCCTCCTCATCTCTATCTCCTGTCTTCCTTTAAGAATGAAATAAAAATCTCACCTTCCATAAGAAGCTGGGTTGAGAAGTCTGGAAACCACCACAGCTGCCCACGATTCAGTCCCTTGAGGCCTGCTCCAGGTTCGCTGCGGCCTGTGTGCCCACACCGAACTGCACTCCTCTCCTCACCTAGCGCGATATACCTTTCTGATCATCCATCCAGGCTGTCTTTGGCTGGAAATGTGTTTCACTCTGTCTTTTTGTGGGTTCTGCTGCTTTAGAATTTGTTTAAAGCCATTTTTTATAGGTATTTGGAGGGGTTTGGAGGAGAGCTCAAGCAAGTCACTGCTTTTACACCGCCATCTTGGCTCTGACCCTTTGATTTTGTCTTTTACATCCTCAGCACCTATTCCAGTGGTACAGTGTCTTGCATATGGTAAATGCTTCACAATTTTTTTTTTGTTTTTCGGGGAACACCATTGGCCTATTTTATAGGATTGGAAAGGTGCAAATAGAAGATAGAAAAATAAGTTGATACTGTTTTTGTCAGAAAAATGAGAACTTTAGTATGTGGCTTAAAATGTAGTTATTCATTTTATTTCTACTGTAACTATTTCATCTTCAAATTTTCTAAATTTATTTTATGCTATAACTTATTTTAAACTTACATAGCTCACTGGACCTGAGAAAGGGATAATTATATTAGGTATGTGTAATTAAATAACTACAAAAGCATTGATCTAATAATCTACACAGGAAAAACAAAATGGATGAAAATTAAAATTTGGAATTCTATGTTCAGTCTATTGAGTTAATTTATCAGCACATTTATGTTGGGTAGGCAATACATATAGACAATGAGCTGCTCTTAGTCACTCATCATTGCCAGTCAGTCAATAAGCTTTTATTAAGCTCTTACTATGTGCCAGTTACTTAATCTCTACTTTTCTTAATCCACTGGAGAAGGAAATGGCAAACTACTCCAGTATCTGCCAAGAAAACCCCATGGATTACATTGATGTGCTACAGTCCACAGGGTCATGAAGAGTTGCACATAACCGAACAACAATGTGCCAGGCATTGTACTAAGCCTGGGGATATAAAAAAGAAGTAAAAGACAGTCCCTGACCTCAAGGAACTTATACTCTAATGGGAGCAACAAGAAGCAAACAAATATATATAAACAAACTATATACAGGGTATATAGGTAATAATTAACAGTGGGAAGGCACTAAAAGTAACAGGGATTGGGGAAGGTTTCCTATAGAAGGTAGGATTTTATTTGGAACTTAAAAAAAAATTCAGGGAAGCCAGGAAGCAGAGATAAGGTAGGGAGAGTATCCCAAGCATGGAGGACAGTCAGAAAAAATGCCTGCAGCCAAGAGATAGAATGTCTTATTTGTGAAACAACAAGGAAGCCAGCATCACTGAACTGAAGAGTGTGCAGAGAGTGAGCAGCTCCGTGGCACAATGGATAGAGTGCCTTAAACCAGGATGACTCATCTTCCCAAGTACAAATCTGGACTGTGTGATTTACTAGCTATGTGACTCTGGGCAAGTCACTTAATCCTGTTTGCCTCAGTTTCCTCATCTGTAAAATGAGCTGGAGAAAGAATTGGCAAACCATTCTAGTATCTTTGCCAAGAAAACCCTATATGGGGTCACAAAGAGTTGGACATGATTGAACAACAACAATAAAAAGGAATGTAAGGTGAAAGAAAACTGGAGGGGAGGGACAGGTTATGAAGGATTTTGAATGTGAAACAGAGGGTTTTTATATCAGAATCACTGCTACTCTTATTGCTGCCCATTGTATTGTTTTGGCTGTTCTCACTGTTTATCCTATGGAATAAGATCACCCACTCAGAGAATCGGTGAATGTGGGGACAGCAACACTGAGGAAATTACTGCCAAAGTCAGACAGGAGTGCAATTTCTTTAACAGATGTTTTTATCATCAAACATCTGTTTGAAACTTCACAACTTTAATCTCTGCTCCTTTTTAAAGAATAGAAAGAAGATACAGAGGAGCCTTGTTTTTAGCAATTATTAGATTTACTGTTGAATGTTTCTGTGACTACTCCGCCTTTAGAAATTTCTTACTAAAACTTTTCTTTTAATACAATTGATTAAGCAGTTTTGAAGATATATTTTGTACCAAGCATTGTTCTAGGTGCTAGGAGTACAAAGCCAAAAAAAAATCTCTATCTTCATGAAGCTTACATTCTCCTCCATCCTATGTAGGTCCTAGACCTAAGCCATAGTTGAAAAAACACTAAAAAAAAGTATGTGACATAGTTCTAATCTAGAGCCAAATTTTCTCCATAACTTATACTTTCCTATCTCTCTCTCTGTTTGTGTATGTATATAAACATGTTTATGTATACATGCATATGCATATACACATATTTTCAAGAATACATAAGCATTTATAAACATATTTATACATATGTGTGCATTTAAGTGTATGTAAACAACTTGAAGTAAAAATAGTTTTTCCTTCAAAAAGAACTCAGTTCAATTAGATGATAAGACTATTTAAGTGTGGGGGACACTTCGAAATAGTCTTGAACTCTGATCAGTGCAAAGACCAACTATGAACCCATAGCATCACAGATGAAGACACAATTCACCACCCAACAGAGACGTTACAGACAAAAAATTCCTAACGAGTCTACCATTTTCAGACATAGCTAATGTAGGGATTTTTGCTTGAATTTTTATTTGTTTTGAAAGTTTTCTTTTTTTTCTTTTTTTAATTATTCAATTTTGGGAGAGTGGGAAGGACAGAGGATAAATTATTGTTCATCAGAATATGTATATATTATGTATACACATATCTATATACAAATATTCTAAGAGACTAATGTAGAAATGCAGCTATATCTGTAGTATCCTCTAGTGTCATCTAGCATAATAAAATTATAGAATGTTTGAATTTTAAGGGACCATAGAGGCTTTCTAATTAAGACCTATCATTTTACAAATGAGGAAATTGAATCCATCTCTTCTTCTATATTCCCAAGCATATCTTTTTAATAGCCTGTTAAATGTTCTCCCTGATTCTGACCCCTTTCCCCGGTTTAGTTCCCATTCCCTTTCTTTTTCTAGCTCTGTCTCTGTGACAATTCAGTTTCTGGTTCTGTCCCTACCTCACCTCTAGCCAGTCTCTGGCTGACCTTATTTCCAGGGTTTGGGGCCTCATCTCTCTCTACATCCACATTATGTCCCCTTCTTAGCTAATCATCTATTTCCTGGGTCTCATTTCCCTTGGCTTTTCTTTGGTCTGAGCCCAAGATTCTTTGGGTTATCAGGCTTCATTAAGCATATAGTAGGTACTATACATTAAGTAACACTTATTATTAATTATCTATAAATAATAACTATTATTGAGCATTATTAATACTAATTATATTGAATCTCTTAGTTTATGATCACAAAATGGAACTCCACTGTGACATATAAATCATAATGACTTAGTTTTATCTATAGCATGTCAAGTCATATTATTATTAAACTAAAACCTTTATATAGTGAAAACAAGACCTAAAATGACTAATCTTGAATGTTTGTTACTACTGTCCTTTAATCAGCATTATCAAAAGATTTTAGTGAACTCTAACTTGGAAAATATTTTTCACTCTTTTGTTTGTTTATCTGTTCTTTTTTTTTAAGGTCTGCATGGTTGACTTTCCCAGTATTTTCAAGGTTGAAGCAAAAAGGCTAAGGGAATAAGAAAAATATATGCTTAGAAGTCTTTGGATGAAAGTTCCAAAGTACATGTTCAACATTATAATTATAGCATTATAAGACATATTCTCTACTATCTCCTGACAGTTGTAAGTGACTCATTTAGTGTCATAAACAAATTAGAAACACATAGTAATTTTTAAAGTGGAAATTCTGTTCTTGTTTATAGCCTAAATAATTCCCAGGCAGTTAACACAGCACACACACACACACAAATAATTTTTTAAAGAAATACTTTTTAACTCTTGCGGAAAATAAGGCTTTATTTAAATTAGGAATCTCACTGGTGATAATGCAATATTGGAAATTTAATATTTGAGAACGGCTTTCTTTAACATTTATGAAATTATATTCCTTAGAGTAAATTGATTCCTTTTCATTAAAAGCATCCTTCTATTAGGATTTTATCTTATTTATTAGGAATTTACCTTATAGACTAGAAAAATGTTAGGCATTATGAAGATTGATTTTCTGTGCTTCCAAATTAAAAAGCAAACAAACAAGTGTTAGTTAACTATTTAAAAAGAACTTTGGTAACTTATGGCAATCAACAAGCATTTATTAAGTGCCTACCACAAAGGCAGGCCTTCAGTAATACAAAGATAAAAGTAAAACAATTCAGCCCTACAGGAGTTTATAATGTAGCTAGGAGAGATCACATGTAGATATAAAATAGGGATAGGGCTTGGACTATGATTGTATAGTATGGGGTGAGAAAACTTCCTCTACTAATGTAAGCCCACATCATCTCTGAAACATCTCTTCTTGAGTGTCTCCTAGAGCATTAAGAGGTTTAGTGACTTGCCCACGATCACCCCACCAATATGTGACAGAAGATGGACCAAACCCAGGTATCAGGGCCCAACACCTGTAACTTACTTTACGTGGGGTGAGATAATTGCCTAGACTAATCCTTCCATCATCCACTGGATAAAAATTCATCTTACTTGTATCAATGAAGCAGATATTTGAAGTAGGTGTAAAAATGATCTGGATACCGTCCTTGGTACAGCTCTACCATAAATTCAGAGTGGATGAGGAAACTTGGACACCCTATGAAACACCAAACAGTTCAGAACCAAGAGTTTCATATGAATGGTGAGCCAAGAGGGAGAATTTTATTCAAACCTCTGAGATGAAATTACTTGTTAGGGATATAAAGAAGGAGGAAGAAAAGGAAAGCCCCTTAACCTCTCCATCCTAACCCTAAACCTTGAATGGTAGAGGTCCTAGTGAATTTCAGAGGATCAGAGGGTTTAGACTTTAAACAAAATATTTTTACTGATGCCATTTTTTTTATATCATCAAAATTTTCTCCACCATATATCTATCTCCCATAGAGCCATCCCATATAATAAATTATATTTTAAAAAATGAAAAAAAGAGGAAGACATTAGTATAACTGATCAATACATAGAAAAGTCTGAAAATATGTTCAGTGTTCCAACTCATGGATCTCCTACTTTTGCCAAGTAGAAAGGTGCACCTGCCTTCTAACATCTCTTCTCTTAAGCCACTCTTTTTGTAAAGAATTTTGGAGAGGCAGCTAGTAGCACAATAAAGGCAGCTATGGTACAATGGATAGAATGTTAGGCTTGGAGTCAGGAAGACCTGAGTTCAAATTTGACCTCAGAGATATTTACTGCCCGTGCAACCCTGGGCAAGTCATATAACCTCTGTTTGCCTCAGTTTCCTCAATTGTTATATAGGGATGATAATAGCATCTACCTTGCAGGGTTGTTGTGAGGATCAAATGAGGTAATACCTGCAAAAAGCACTTTGGTTAGTGCTTGACACATAGTAGGTACTATATAAATGTTTATGCCATCTTTCCTCCTATATTCACTTCTAATTTTTTTGGTAGTTGTTCTTTCCATTTACATTGTAGATGTTGTTTTCTTAGTTCTGCTTACTTCATTCCATATCTATTCACGTAGATATGTGTTTTCTTTTCTGTATTCATCATATTCATCATTTCTTAGACACAATAATATTCCATTACATTTATTTACCTCGATTTGTTTGACTATTTCCCTGTCTATGGACATCTACTTTTCTTTCAATTCTTCAATATCACAAAGTATGACTATAAATATTTTGGTATATATGAAAATTATGTTTTTATCAATGACCTCTTTGGGATATAAGTAAAGTCTCTGTGTTAAAGATTATGGAACTTCTAATCACTTTTTTGCATAATTCCAAATTACTTTCCAAAAGGGCTATATTGATTTACAATTCCACCAACAATAAATTAGTATTTCTATGTTGTCACAACCCATCCAATATTGGTAATTCCCATTTTTTTTTGTCTTTTCATTTGGTGGATATGAAGCAAGACCTCAGAGTTATATATCTCTTGTTATTAGTGGTTAAAATTCTTTCATAAGGTTATTAATAGTCTATATTCCTTTGAGAACTGCTTGTTTATATCTTTAGAACATTTATCCATTGGAGACTTAATTTATATGTTCATAATATGTCAATTATTTTTTGTGTAAGTGGATGATACTTATTGATTAAACAATTTTCCCTCATTCACCTGCTTGTCTTCTTGAATTAATGTTGTTTGCAGGAAAACTTTTACTTTTCATGCAATCAAAATTATTTTTATCATTTCTAATTGCCTCTATCCTTTGTTTTATTAACAATATTTTTCCCTTAAAATCTGTGAAAAGTATTTGATGTTCCTCACTTCCACTTTTTTATAGCATGATTTTTTAATATTAAGGCTGCATATCCATTTAGCAAATCTTGTGGAATATGTTGTGATATATTGGTCTAAACCTAATTTCTGCCAAATTAGTTTCTAGTTTTCCCATAGGTAGTTTATTCCTCAGTAATTTATGTTTTTCTATTTGTTGAACAGTGGGTTATGGAATTACATTATTTCTGATTCTCTCTTATATAGGCTGTTCCATTCATCAACTTCTCTATTTTTAACCCGTACCTGATAGTTCTGATGACTATTGCTTTATAATATAGTTTGGGATTTGGAGGTGCTATTTCCCCTTTGTCCATATCTTTCTTCATTATTTCCTTCAATATTCCAGATTTTTTTTTTCATGAATTTTATTATTTTGTGTTCTGTAAAGCAGAGGTATCAAACATATGTGCTATAGACTTAAGTACAGCTGAAGTAGATTAAAAGGTAACTAAGAAATATTTAACAAAATAAATGAAAACATAGTAAAACATAATATTACATTTTAAGGTAAGTCAATATGCAACTTACCAAGATTGTTATAATGGATTAGCAGCTCCCATTACAATTTGAGCTTAACACAACTGCTAGGAATTATGCCTTTTTATAAGTTGAAAAATTACATCAAAGCTCTAGCAACCCACCTTGCCAGTATAGACATGGGTGTTTAATAAATATTTGTTTCCTTCCTCCTAACCCTCTTTTATACATGAGAAAACTAAGGCTCAAAAAAGTTAAGAAAATTACAAATGTCATATGAATAGTAAGTACCAGAAATTGGTCAGGTAACAAGGATTTATTAAGTACTCAGTGTCAGGCACTATGTTAATAATTGGGGATTCAAAAAAAAGGGGGGGGAACAAATATATTCTCAAGGAATTCACATTATAATTGCAGACACAACATGACACAGACTTGGGAGATGCATTGTGCTATGTGAGGAACAAGTAGTTCCTCACAGATTCAACAAATAGTTGAATCATATCGTTCATGGAGGAAAGTAATGTATAAAAGTGGAAAGGTAGAAAGGTCCAGGGTGTGAACTCTGGTGACTTAAAGGCAAAACAGAGGATTTTATATTTCATCCTTGAGGTCACAGAGAGACACTGGAGTTTCTGGGGGTGAGGGGATAAGGGTGTAACATGGTTAGACCTGTGCTTTAGGTAAATCACTTTGTGATCTATTGACTGGAATAAGGAGAGATTTAAAGTAAGGGGACCAATTATTGCTATTGCAAAAGAACAGGTGATAAGTAATAAGGGATTGTATAGGAGTAGTGACTGTGTGAGTGGAGAGAAAGATACATGTATATGAAAGATGTTGGGAAGGTAAATACAATAAGATTTTATAACAGATTGCATATGTGAGGTGAGTTTGAATAGAATTGATTATGGTAGCAATATTTCCAACTTAGATGGCTGGGAGGGTGATTGTGCCCTCAACAGTAATAAGAAATTTGAATAGAGGGTACAGTTTGGGGAGGAGAAAATAAAGAGTTTTGCTTTAGATATGTTGAGTCTGAGATACTGCTAGGATATCTAATTTAAACTATCTAGAAGGTTGTTGGTGATAGAGGACAGACAATCAGGAGGGAGATTAGGACTGGATATACATAGACACAATCATATAAATAAATTTATATATATGTGTGTGTGCATGCCTATGTGAATACAAACCCATATATGTACACATACAAATATTCACGAACATACTCATGCAAATATAATAATAATAATAACAATAACAATAGCATTTTCCCCCTACTATGTGCCAGGCACTGTGCTAAGTGTTTCTTAAATACAAATATTAACTCATTTGATCCTCATTGTTAAGAAAACTGAGGCAGAGGTTTTGACCTGCCCAGGGACACAGTTACTAAATATCTAAGGCTAGCTTTGATTTCAAGTCTTCTAGACTCCAGGTCTAGCCACCAACTGCTAAAAAGGAATTATGGTTAGATAGCAATTTGTCCGATAAAGACCTGGGAGTTTTAGTGGATTACAAACACCATATGAATTAACAGTTTTATGTTGTAGTCAAGACTAGTACTATCTAAGGCTAGATTAAAGGAGACATAGTAACTGGTAAAAAGGAAATTTAAGGCTTTGTGTGTATGTATATGTATATACCATGTATGTGTGTATGTATGTGTACATGTGTACACATACATGTATTGCTGTTTTGTTTTTCAGTTGTTTGAATTTCCATGAGCCCATTTTGAGGTTTTCTTGAGAAAGATACTGGAGTGGTTTGCCATTTCTTTCTCCAACTTATTTTACAGATGAGGAATTCAAGCAAACAGGGGTAAGTGACTTGCCTAAGGTCACAGAGCTAGTAAGTGTCTGAGGCTGGATTTGAACTCATGAAGATGAATTTTCCTAGTTCCAAATCCAGCTCAAACACACCTTCCTCCCATGGGGAGATCAACCTCCACTCTATGTACATGGAGTCATTATTGGTACCAGTAGACTGAAAAATCCCCTTTGCCCTCCATTTTGGGCAAAAGCTACATTCTCAGTTCTTCATTGCTATTTTTTTTAATAAATTCATTTATTTTTAGTTTTCAACATTCACTTCCTCAAGACTTTGAAATCCAAATTCTCTCCCCATCTCATCCCCCTTTCCCAAGATGGCATGCATTCTGTATACCCCTTCCCCAAATCTGCCCTCCCTTCTATCTCTTCCCCCTTTCTGTTATCCTCTACCCCTTCTATTTTCCTGCAGGGCAAGATATCTGCCAATACCCCATTTCCTATATTTCTTATTTCCCAGTTGCATATGAAAACAATTTTTAACATGTGTTTTTAAAACTTTGGGTTACAAATTTTCTCCCTTACTCCCTCCCCACCCACCCTCATTGAAAAGGCAAGCAACTCGATATAGGTTATACATGTGTAGTCATGCACTACACTTCCATAGTAGTCATGTTGTGAAAAGCTAAGTATATCTCCCTTCATCTTATCCCTCCCCCCATTTATTCTATTCTTTCTTTTGACCCTGCCCCTTCTCAGAAGTGTTTGCTTCTGATTAGCCCCTCCCCCAATCTGCCCTCCCCTCTATCATCTCTCTGCTATCTTGTCCCCTTCCCCCTCCTATTTTCCTATAGGATAAGATAGATTTACATACCCAATTGAGTGTGTATGTGGTTCTCTCCTTAAACCAAATCCTATGAGAATGTTTCCCTCATTCCCTCTCACCTTCCCCCATTTCCCCTCCACTGTAAAAGCCTTTTCTTGTCTGTTTCATGTGAAATAATTTACCCCATTCTACCTCTCCCTTTCTCCTTCTCCCAGCATAATCCTCTCTCACCCCTTAATTTTATTTTCCAGATATCATCCCTTCATCTTCAACTCACCCTGTGCCCTCTATCTATCTATCTATCTATCTATCTATCTATCTATCTATCTATCT
>NW_020949351.1:24053825-24078187 GCF_900497805.2 Vombatus ursinus
TCTATCTATCTATCTATCTATCTATCTATCTATCTATCTATCTATCTATCTATCTATCTATCTATCTGTCTATCTATCCATCCATCCATCCATCCATCTATCTATCTACCTATACATACATGCATATATTTTTTTCCTTCCCACTACCCTAATACTGACAAAAGACTCATGGGTTACAAATATCATTTTTCCATGTGGGAATGTAAACAGTTCAACCTTAATAAGTCTCTTATGATTTCTCTTTCCTGTTTACCTCTTCATGTTTCACTTGAGTCTTGTATTTGAAAGTTGAATTTTCTATTCAACTCTGGTCTTTTCAGCAAGAATGCTTGAAAGTCCCCTGTTTCACTGAATGACCATTTTTTACCCTGAAGGATTATGCTCAGTTTTGCTGGGTAGCTGATTCTTAGTTGTAGTCCTATCTCCTTTGCCCTCCAGAATGTGATATTCCAAGCCCTGCAGTCTGGAATTTGGCTACAGTATTCCTAGGAGTTTTCCTTTGGGGATCTCTTTCAAGAGGTGATTGGATTCTTTCAATTTCTATTTTACCCTCTGGTTCTAGAATATCAGGGCATTTTTCCTTGATAATTTCTTCAAAGATGATGTCTAGGCTCTTTTTTTTTTTGATCATGGATTTCAGATAGTCCAATCATTTTTAAATTCTCTCTCCTGGATCTATTTTCCAGGTCAGTTCTTTTTCCAATGAGATATTTCACATTCTCTTTTATTTTTTCATTCTTTTGGATTTGTTTTACAGTGTCTTGATTTCCCATAAAATCACTAGCTTACAATTGCTCCATTTTAATTTTTAAGGAAGTATTTTCTTCAGTACGTTTTTGGACATCCTTTTTCATTTGACCAGTTTTGTTTTTTAGAGCATTCTTCTCCTCATTGGCTTTTTGGACCTCTTTTGCTATTTGGGTTAGGCTATTTTTTAAGGTATTATTTTCTTCAATATTTTTTGGGGTCTCCTTCAGCAAGCTGTTAACTTTTTTTTCATGATTTTTTTGTATCACTCTCAGTTTTTCCTCTACTTCTCTTATTTCTTCTCAAAATCCTTTTTGAGCTCTTCCATGGCCTGGAACCAATTCATGTTTTTCTTGGAGGCTTTGGATGTAGGAGCTTTGACTTTGTTGTCTTCTTCTGGTTGTATGTTTTGATCATCTTTGTCACCAAAGTAAGATTCTATAGTCTGACTCTTTTTGCACTGCTTGCTCATGCTTCCAGCCAATTACTTGAGTTACAAACTCTTTGTTAAGGTAGGAGTCTGCTTGCCGTGTGGAGAAGGTACTGTCTGAAGCTTCAGGGTTTTGTGCAGCTATTTTCAGAGATACTTCTAGGGACCTGTACGTTTTCAGTTCTTCCAAGGTGGTATGATCAAGGGCAAGGTGTTTACTCCTTTCCTGGCCTGTGCTCAGGTCTATGAATGACCACAAGCACTCTTTTCTGCCTTGGAATTGTGAGAAGGATTCTCTCTCCAACACCACTACAAGCTCCACCATGCCATCACTCCTCCTCACCCCAGGACCACCACCCAGAACTGTGACCCAGATCCAAGCATGGGCAAAGCAACAGAATCTTGCACCAGCAAAGAGATCCTGCAATCCCCCTCTGATCAGCCACTCGATTCCCCCTCAGTCTATGGACCAGAAGCTCAGGAAGCAGCCGCCACCCCAGGGCAAGGCTCAGGGACTGCAGTTGAGACCTTCATGCTTCTCTCTCTCACTGCAGAAAGAGACTTTTTCCACTGACCTTCTAAATTGTCTTTGGCATTCATGGGTTGAGAAGTCTCAAACCACCACAGCTGCCTGCTATTCAGTCCTCTGGGGCCTACTCCAGGTTCATTGATGCCTGCCATGCACACATGCCAAACTGTACTCCTCTCCAAGCCCGGTGCAATATACCTTTCTGATCAACCATCCAGGTTGTCTTGGTCTGGAAATTTGTTTCACTCTATCTTTTTGTGGATTCTGCTGCTTTAGAATTTGTTTAGAGTCATTTTTTATAGGTATTTGGAGGGGTTTGGAGGAGAGCTCAAGCAAGTCACTGCTTTTACTCCACCCCTTTTACTCTTGGCTCCACCCCCCCAAACAATATCATTTCTTTCTCTGGAGGAAGATAGAATGCTTCATCATTTATCCTTTGGGATTGTCTTGGATCATTATCATATCATATCATATCATATCATATCATATCATATCATATTATATTATATTATATTGTATTGTATTATATTATATTATATTGTATTATATGCTGTGATTTGATATTATATTATATTAGCTTAAAATTATATTAGCATTGTATTATATTAGCTGAGAATAGCTAAGTCATTCATAGTTCTTCATCAAACAGTATTGCTGTTACTGGGTATGACGTCCTGGTTCCATTCACTTCACTATGCATCAGTTCATATAAGTCCAGATTTTTCTGAAATGATCTTGCTTGTCATTTCTTATAGCACAATAATGTCTATCACAATCATATACTACAGCTTGTTTAGTCATTCCCAAATTTATGGGCATCCCTTCAATGTCTAATTTTTAGCCACCAAGAAAAGAACTGCTATAAATATTTTGTATAAATAGGCCCTTTTCCCTTTTTTTTTAATATCTTTGGGAGATAGACCTAGTGAAGGCTTTGCTAGATCCAAGAGTATGCACATTTTTATAGTCCTTTGGGTATAGTTCCAAATTGCTCTCCACAATGGTTGTGTCAGTTCACAACTCTACCAACAGTGAATTAGTGTCCCATTTTCCCACATCCCCTCCAACATTCATTATCTAACATGAGATACCTAGAACTGACTATATACAAGATGTCTATGCATTAGGCCTATCACCTTCCTTGCTCTGGATACTATGCTTCTACTGCTGTTGTCTAAAATCACATTAGCTGTTTTGGTTATTATTTCATACTCATTTTGAGATTGGAGTCCATTAAAATTCCTAAAATTCCTTTTAGGTGCACTAAGACACTATTCATTGAACTATGAATTTTTCCAGCCATTCTGGAAAGCAATTTGGAACTATGCCCCTGAAGTTACAAAATTCTGCATATTCTGTGATGCAGTTAAAACTCTAGGAGGCCTATACCCCAAAGATATCAAAGAAAGAAGATGATACATTTGTACATAGATATTTATAGTAACTCTTTTCAAAGGGGATAAAACCTGAAAATCAAGGAGATGCTCATCTATTGGGGAAGGGCTAAACAAAATATAGTATAGAATTTAATAAAATATTATCATGGCATAAGAAATGATGAAATGGGTATTTTTAGAGATTGGGAAGACATCTATGAATGAAAGCAGAATGAAGTAAGTAGAACTAGGAAAACAATTTATACAGTGAAAGCAATATTCAAAAGAAAAACAGCTTTGAAAGACTTTAAGAAAACGTTCAATGTAATGAAAAACTACTAGACCAGATGACTGTAAATGAAACATGCCAACCATCACCTGCCAGAGAACTGATATCCTTAGAATGCAGAAATAAGATATATATTTTTGGTCATAGTCAATGTAGAACTTTGTTTTGCTGCACGATGTGTGAATTTTTTATCAGGGTCTTATTTGTCTTGTGTTTTATTGTTCAGTTGGTAGGGCACAATGGCTAGGAGAAATAAATGCTTGTAATAATTAAAACAAAACAAAATTTTCTGTATTTCTAGATTTCCTCTGAGGTCCTTTTTAACAGTAAGTCTGACTGTGATTCAAACAGTGATATTCATAATAGAATTCAATCTACCTTTCTAGTCTTACTATATATTATTCCACTTCACCTACTGAACCTTCCATCCAAGGTGCATGACACTCTATCTCACATCTTGCTGCCTTTGAATGGGTTGTTTGCCCTTCCTGGAATGAACTCCTAAGCAATTCAACATCTTAGGATATCTGATTTTCTTCAAAACTCTGCTGTAGTGATGAGATGCCATTTACATGAAGCCTTTCTTAATATCTCCCAGATACTTATGTCTTTCCCCAAAAAGAACTTATATTTATATTATACATATTCCATATATGTGTGTATC
The DNA here is from genome assembly GCF_900497805.2 of Vombatus ursinus. NCBI lineage: Eukaryota > Metazoa > Chordata > Mammalia > Diprotodontia > Vombatidae > Vombatus > Vombatus ursinus. Next base: position 24,057,861 of record NW_020949351.1, read on the forward strand.
CATATATATGTGTGTGTGTATATGTATATATGTGTATGTATGTGTTTACACACATACATACACATGTATATATATTTACACAGACAGAATTTTAGATACTTGAGGTCAGGGCTTCTTTTTTTACTTTTGAATTATGAATGTCCAATATAGTGGCTGGCACATGGTTAGCCCTGAATGTTATTGTTCAGTCGTTTCAGTCCTGTCCAACTCTCTGTGAACCCATTTTGGGGTTTTCTTGGCAAAGATACTGGAATGATTTGTCATTTCCTTCTCCAGCTCATTTTGCTGATGAGGAACTGAGGCAAACAGGGTTAAATGACTTGTCCAGGATCACGCAGCTAGTAAGTATCTGAGGCTGGATTTGAGCTCATGAAAATGAGTGTTCTTGACTCCAAGCCCAGCACTGTATCCACTGAGCCACCTAATTGATTGACCCAGTGACCCAGAAGATTGCTAATCTTCATTAGTGGCAAAGTTTACAAAAAAAAAGAGCTCCAAAACTATTAAAATAATAATTTTAGACCAAAACTCAATCTAAAACAAAATGTAATCCCCATCTGACAGGATTGTTGTGAGAATGAATTAAAATAAAACATATGAATTTGTTTTGTAAGCAGTAAATCTATTACATTCTTAAGAGTAATTGTTTAACCTGTTACTTTTAAGAATGAAAATTTTAGATATGTTATTTCTACAGTATGACTTTATTATTTTTGTTTCTGAGTCAGCCACTTAATGATTAAAAGTCCACAAAAACAGCTCATTCTAGCTAGGGGAGGGTAGTCTTAACCTGGCATTGTTTTTTTATTTTTAATTTTTATTTTGTCTTCCATAAAGTAGAATCTTGTGCTTTTATTAACTTTTTTAGGTACCCTTCATAAACTGCTTTATATTCAATATCTTTTTTATTCAAAATGTGATTATTATAGGCTATAAAGTATAAAGCTCTACCCTGCCCATATCCACTAGTTCTACCTAGAAATAACGCTGTTTTTGGTTAGCAACTTGAATGTCTGACTGTAAACCAATTCATCACCAATTAGTCTTATTATCAATGCAGAACGAACTATATGTTACAAAATGGAAACATACACATGCACAGAATTTGCAACATATCTAACCTAGTTCAGCAAATATTTAATAACTCTCTGCTATGATTTTGGTCTTCCTTAATTTTCCTGGAATGTCTACTCTGCCTTCCTCAAGTGATTGGTATGTATACAAATTAATTTCTAAGACAATTTGAAATTACTTTTTTTTCCTATTCAATTCTTCTGATCCATAGGGTCAAAAAGAAAAAGGTTTTTTCATTGAATTAAATTTAACAAGGATTTATTGTATACATTTTATGTGGGGTACTGTGGTAGGCACTTAAGATACTAAGAGAAAAAATAGTCCCTTTCCTCCAGGAGCTTCCATTAAAGTAAGGGAAAATTACATGTACCAAGAGAAATGTTTAGAAAATGTGTCATGCATGAATCCAGCTTCATACAGTAAATTCAGTCTCAGAACCTTGAAATGAACAGAAGAGTGAATGAAAGGTTTGTTTTTTTTTTTTTTCTTCAGGAGATATTCACCATTTCTACTGAATCCATAAGCTCACACTGAATGCATTTCAAGTACTTTTTATCATGGACTTTTAGAATTGGAAGGGACCAGAAGAGCCACCTTGTATAATCCATTCCCCAAATATGCTTCTGTTCTATAACATCGCTGACAGCTAGTTATTCAGCTTGTTCTTAAAACCTTAAATGATGGGAAATTTACCAAGGCATCCTTATCCATTTTTAAAAGCCCTAATGACTATGATTTTCTTGTTCTGATCCTTGTTAGAAACAAGATTTTAAAAAATCTTTTTAAAGAAAACATGTACACTATAAATGATATTAATTTACATCTAAACTTAAATGTAAGCAGGATTTCACTAGTATATTTTGTTTCATTATCTGTTGGCTATGTGTAGACTAGCAGTAGTGGTAAAGTTTGGTTTGATTTTACAGTAAGAAAAGGAGATCTTGGCCAAATCACTTTTGCTCTATGGGCTTCAGTTTTTTCATCTGGAAAATATAGATTTAAATCAAATGACTTCTGAGGAACCTTCCACATCTACATCAGTGAACCCATCATACTATATAGATAAAAAATAAAAATTAGTGACTGGGCTCATTATATTACTCCCTCTTTCCCTCCATCCTTCTGTTCCTCCCTCCTCCCTCCTTCCTTCATTCTTTCCTTCCTTCTCAGTCTCTCTTAAACTTTTAAAAGTATTGTATATTATTGACATCAGTAGTTTTTATATCATATTTGTTTCAAATTTGTCCACCCCCACACCCCTACACACACACACACACACACACACACACACACCCCTACCAAGGCTATCCCACACTAATTATCCAAAGACAATAAGGTGGTTGTGGCAAGATTCATGAAGTTGATACTAGAAATTGAAAGATATAAACTGAGTTCCTGCAAGTGAACACTTGAAATATTAGATTTTAATATTTCAACCTATTTCAAATTCAATGTAGAATCTTCTTATTTTACACAGATACAACATGATCATCTTTAACATAATATAATATTTGGTAGAGTATGAAACTTATATTTGGCAAGATATATTTATAAAATCTGCAATATTCACTAGCTCCCATGGGACACACATTTTATTTGCAAAAATATAATACTTATTAACTGATATCATATCTATAAATATGAAATCAGTACCTTGAAAATTGTTAATTGAAGGTAATGGGAAACCATGTTCAAAACAAAAAAGTTCAGCCACAATGACATTAAGAGAACACTACTACCATCAGTATATTATTTTTAATATAGTTTCCACAGTATGCTGCTTGTTAATTTAGCAAAACATAAACTATGGAAGCCCTTTTCCATAATTTGAACAGTATTTTCACCTTACAGAGGACATTGCACATAATGATAATCAATATTTGTTAAATAAATGAATGAATATTAAAGAAAAGAACAAGTGACATCAGTTCTATAATGTTTGCTTATGTACACTGTACATAACAGAACACTAACAATGCATATTTATAGATAATTGTGTGTATGGAAGTGCACGTCAGTTTTACCTAGAAGCAAATCTTATTTCAGACGTAAATTTAAAAATCTATGAACCATGATGATATTAACCCCAAGATGTATGACTTCCCCTCAAACAAAAGGAGAACTTAGTGGCCGGCTAAAAGGATTCTAATGATGCCTTTGGACTCTTGTGTTCTCGTAATGATAGGAAGAAGATTTATATGCTCTGTATAGGTATAATTAGACACCCACAAACCCATTTGACCCTTCTGAGGTGAAGAGCTCTTCTGCTTTGGGTTTCAGCAGATGAATCAATACTCACACGTTTTACCACTGTGGAGTGAAATTGAGGAAATGAAAACCTGATAATTTTGCTCCCAGTGCAGTCTAGACAGAGGACAGCAGTTTTAGTCTTTGACAGGAAGATCTATTTCCAGTTTCTCAAAAGGCTAGTGTCAATTTTGAAACTTCTTCTCTTATTGATTTTCAGTTTTGTTCAAATGGATGTTTTATTAGGAATATTAGTCCCAGTGACCATGTAAGCTCATATCTATTTCACAAACAGATGAAATCGTGTTTTAATTCTGGGTTTAGGTGGGTTTGAATCACCGAGCACTTTGTCCAATTACTTTACAGCAAATGTACAGTTTTCAAAAGCCAACTATACCTTCACATTTGAAAAAAAAAAAATTCATGTCAAAATACCTCAGGGGCATGGCAATACTTATTTTATATCTATTGGAAGAGGCTCCAGTTTTGCCAAAGGATAAGCTCCTATTGCATTATAATAGTGTCCTAAGCATTGCCGAATCATTTTGCTAGCATTTTGTCTAATACTGTCTATATTAATGTGCTATAGCATCCAGAGAAATTGGAGCTAATAAGCTTTCTGGTTTGTAACAGTTTAATAACAACCTAAGGGCCAGCTCAAAATGATGCTGCACCAGCAAGTACATTGGGAAGAAATGCTAATAGTGCTTATTGGGACTTAATTCAGTCATAAAAGTGAAGCAGATCATAAAGTCCAGGTATCGTAATTCCCCACTGTAGGGCAATTTGTACAGTTTATTTGTGATTTATTGAATTGCTCATTTTTTTTTGTGAAAATGATTTTTTTTTTCCTTGTGAAAACTAAATCAGCGCATGGCCACAAGTCTTTTGCATAGGCCATTTGATCAAGGACATTGAGCGGAACCTTGAGTTCTCCATGCTGTGGTGTGTGGAAAGGGGGCAGCCTCAATTTTATAACCCTGTTAGTGACAACTATCACAATTGTAGAAGCCAAATATTTCCTGCAGTGCCTGTATCAGCTCCATTTCCCAGTGAACAGTTTAGGCTAAGAATGCAAGTCAGAGGTTTCAGATAGTTGCTCCAAATGTTTTTCTGTACAGAACACTGTCAATAAGTCTTCTTTGAGAAGGAAGATTTACATGCTCCTTTGTCAGCTCCTCTTGCAAGGAGGAAAAGCTTTGGTGGCTGCAGAAATGAATATGAAATACGTACCACTGAACAGATACCTTACGTGCCTTTTACAGCTACATTTCTTGCCAATGGAATTTTATTCATGCACAAATTAATGAAGCCTCTGGAAGCTCACGGCCTTCTCCCATAGGGCTAGTAAAAGTTAAATTATTTTTTACTGCAACACTTACACAGTGGCAAAAAAGAAAGAAAGAAAGAAAGAAAGAAAGAAAGAAAGAAAGAAAGAAAGAAAGAAAGAAAGAAAGAAAGAAAGAAAGAAAGAAAGAAAGAAAGAAAGAAGAAAGAAAAAGAAAAAAGAAAGAAAGAAAGAAACAACTTCTGGATGTTGTGTGAAGCTACAGTGGAACTTTGTGCGTGAACTCTATTGATTTCCTTCGTTTGGATTTCGTTGAAATCATAAGCGTGCTATGATGCCTTTGGTAACATGCGGTTACTGACAAGCTGCTGTGAATTTATGTTAATTAAAAACTCTAAACCCTGCTCCTTTAATCACATCTATTTATTTACCTAATGTAGTGACTAGTGAGGATATTTCCTCTGAAGTCCTGAGGTGAAACAAAATCTAACTAATCCTTGTTTTTGTTTTGTTTTTTAATTTTCCATGCTGCTGCTTGCAAGTGCTTCCAAATCATGGTCAAATTATTTTCAACACATTAGCACTTAAAAGGTTAAGTGTGCTTTCCCCCCAGAGACACATTAAGGCAGCCAGGGTGGTTTATATCTCATACAGAGTTCTGTGCCTCACCTGTATGCCATCAAAGCACCACTGGGGCATGGTAAATTACTGGTATGACATTTTCGATGTTTTTCCACTCCTTGTTTTCCAAAATAAGGGTATTCCAGCAAGCTGTTTTTACTGTGCCTTTTTAAACATCAAAAGTACAGATGAGCCCTGTGGATAAAGAGCCATATTTACATGAGGGTCACATTCTTTCAGCAAATTGCTGTCTGGCAATTTAAAGTGCACATTTTGGGGCCACGTGTTATTTGAAAATCAAAATATCACTCTAATAGCATGTGAAGGGGACTCTAATGGAAACACTTTACATGAAGCAATCTCCAAAAGACCACAGAGAAACTTCTCATTTTATCTGAGGAAAGATCATGTGGCTCACATTTTGAAACTGCAAAACTCAAATTTTCTAATTTGGGATCAGATAGATGTATAGATAGAGATATAAACATAGAGATATAGCTAGATATGAATATAGAGATGGACACACACACACACACACACACACACACTTTTTTTTTCTTTCCTGAGTTGTCATAGGATCACAAAACCTATAAGGAGAATTGTGATCTCTTCTCTAGAACATTTCTTCCCTCCTCAAAACATATGACTAAAACAACTCCTTGGCCAATTGTAGAAGCTTTTCTTGACTTTGGGAATAACAGAAAAATTAGCTTTGACTATCAGAGTAAACCTAAAATGTTGAAATTGAAAAGAAATACAGTCCATGAGCTAGATGCTTACCAGAGAAACAGGGAATAAGAGCTTTTACCTGCTTAAAAGAAAGCCAAGGTCATGGATTTATTTTCCAGGGCATTCTATGTTCCATGGTCACCCTGATCACTCCAGCTCATGGCTAGTCATCTAGCTGTTACAGATACTAAGAAGAGCCAGGTATGAAAGTTCTAGACAAAATAGGGAGAAATGAGAGGCATTACTGTGTAGTCAAAATATCAGGGGACCCAGAGTGAAGGCAAAGAGGATCTGGATAGAGTTCTGCTATTCCTTAGCTATACAGCCTTGGAAAATTCACTTCAACTGTCTAGGTCTTAGTTATAAAATAACAAGTTGAGTTAAGTGACCTGTAAGATCTATTCCAATTCTGTTTCCCATTGCTTGTAGACAGCAAGGGACAGTGGAAAGAGTGCTAACGTTGCCCTAAGTTTGAGTCCTGGTTCTGAGATTTTATTGCTCCAACTTGCTCCAACTTTTTGGATCTTATCTATAAAATGTGAGACAAAAATGGTATAGTAGATACATAGCTGACCATTGAGGCAGGAAGCTTTGGATTCCAGTCCTACCTCTGACACAGAATGGCTGCATTAGTTTGGCAAATCACTTAACCTCTCAGTGGCCCAGTTAACTCCATAAGAATGTATTTTGCAGATCTGCTTTGGTAAAAGAGTGTTTCCTCACTGGTAGCTCCCTATGTCAGTAAAATAACAAATCTGATCTCTAAACAAAAAACCTAATTCTTTCCATGTTGACCTCACAGGGTTAAAATGAGGAAAGTGCTATGTAAAGTTTGGAATACTATGTAAAAGTGAAAAATGTATTGTTCACTAGAAAAATAGCTCAAAAGCCATACTTTACTGATGTGATTGAATTCTTTAGCTATTTTTATATTCTTCACCATTGAAAAATTATAATGGACCAGCCCTTTCACTTTGGGATTGAGATAAATGATTTTTAATAAGCAATGATTTGGGAAGATCCAGAGTTTCCCCTTTTTCTATTCTCATTTCAAAAACTCTGTCTCTGAAGGTTGAACTAACATTCTCCTCTATCCAACCCCACTCAACCATTCAAGGAATCTCCAAACTAAGGTGAATTCCACTCAATCAAGCTTAGTTGGAGGTAGATCTTTTATCTAGATTGCCCTAGGCTGGTGGTGGTCTGGGCATAGGGATAGTCTCTCTGTTCAAGAGTGACATGATGTTACTCACAGTCCCTCATTGGAGTAAGCTCACTTCCCTTTGTAAAGTCCATCTCTCATTAATCATTTACTAATCAGAATTGACTGACTTCTGCTGGAACACCTTTCATCCAAGGTAATATAAACCTCAAGAAATGGTCATGCTTCCATTTTGATCATAGAAAGGATGATGAACCTTTAGTGTCAATCATTTGTTGGCCGTAATTGATAAAACTGGTTATAATTTATCCCAAAACTTTGTCTCTTGAAATTATTTTTATTCATCATAGGATAAAGGATGCTATAGAAACATATGGTATCTTTAAGATAGGCTTTTTGGGAGGAGAGGAGGAGGTTTTATCCTTTGATTTCATGTCCTTAGAAAATCACAGGTTAGCAAACACTATCCATTGATGCAAATCAATATCTCGCCTTAGCAAGTAGCCTGGGGCAGCGAGAAGTCAAATGACTTACACAATGTCACATACTTTGCATTTGTCAAAGGTCTTGGACTTATGCCTTCTGGTTCAGTGGAAAGAATACTGGATTTGATGTCAAAGGGCCTAGATTGGAATAGTGGCCTTACCATTTTCTATCTTGTTATCTTGGGGAAATCATTTAGGACTTCTGAGACTCAGTTTTGTCATTTATAAAAGCAGGATGTTGGACTAGGTGAACTTTCAGGTCTTTTTCCAATTCTAATCCAATCCAATAAGCATTTATTAAGTGCCCACTATGTATCAAGCATTATGTGCTAAATGTTAACAGATAATAATACATATAATTAATAAACATACAATTAATAAAAATAGACAATTCTTTTCTTCAAGCAGTTTACAATCTAAAGAGGAAAACAACACCAAAAGGAGGCAAAAAAGATGCCAGGGAGCATCTTGTTCCGTGAAATTAAAACCAGGTAAAGCAGCAGATAGAGAATGCAGTGAGCTGAGAGTCCAGTTTCTGCGCCCTATAAATGGAGGTATGAGAGAGTTTGGTATTCTGTCCTCCAGCCCTCCAATCAAAGGGGAGAGGAGAGTGAGGGAAGGTGATGTCAATCAAGACTTGAGTTAGTAATGTGGTGGATAGTATAAAAGTGATGAGCTTAGGGGCATCTTGTTACAATGAAGTTGAAGCCAGGCGGAGTAGCAAGATGTAAAGTGGAGATCTTATGAGTCCAAAGTCAGCCCTCTATTCACTACACAACACAGCCTCTCTTTATCCATTATGCTAACATTGAGGCTTTTGGGTGTCTGCGGAGAGAGTGCTAGGCTTGGAGTCAGGAAATCTGAATTCAAATCCAGCTTCTGACACTCATTAGCTGTGTGACTCAGAGCAAGACATTTAACTGCTGTTTGCATAATCCACGAAAGAGAGAAATGATGAACTATTCCAGTATCTTTGCTAAGGAAACCTCATACAGGTTCACAAAGAGTCCGACACAACAGAATGCCAACAATGTGTTTTAAAGATGGCAAATAAGGCAAAGGGCACATTTTATTTTTTTAAATCTTCTAAGAAGATTTGGAAGACAAATATAATGGACCCTTAGATTAAAGGTTGATTTAAATACTATAGATGTAGTTTTAAAAGAATCATATTAGTGAATTGTATATGTAATTATTTGGTATATATTTGAAATGATCATTATTCAAATGCTTGTTTCAGTTTATCTATTCCCATGTATATATAGCTTTTATTTTCTGTGACCAACACATACATTTATTCACTTATTTATTGAGGCTAGTTGTTCCTGCATCATCTGGGGCAAGCATAATGAATCTGAAGAAGCTATTGCAAGCTGGATCTACCAGGAACCAGCATATTCTCTAAGTACATCTTGACATGACAGACTGGAATGGATCAAACTATCGAATAAGTAATATGCATTTTTAAAAGTCCATAATTATACAACTGCACAATAGTCCATAACAGCTTCTTATGGACTATGGAGTAAATAATACACATTTCTAAAAGTCCATAATTACATAATTACATGATAGTCTGTAATTAAGGACTATTGGGTAAATATATAATTGGGGAGTTTTAAAAATCTGTTGTATAAGTACTTTAAAATACAGAGAGAAAGAAAGGAAGGAAGGAAGGAGAGAGAGCATAGCAGATTATATGTGACATTGATTTCAGAGGTATAGTCACATGAGTATAATCAATGCTTGAACTGGGAAGAAAAATAAAAGGGTCCAGTTTGGTGTGGGTGAAAGAAGGATTCCTCCCTCCCTTTTTTCTTCTGTCCTTTCCATAGCACCTGCTTTGCCAGAGGGCATCTAAGGAAGCTATTATTCTCTACCCCAACACCCCCCTACCACCACCTTCCTTTTAAATCCATCTTGCTTCTCTCTGGTAATAACCTAGATGAAGAAGAAAGGAGACCCAGGATGGTGTATCAAAGTACTACACTGGGATGATAAACAACATCAGGGTGGATTTTAAATCCTGCAGACGTGGAAAGATGAGAGTTTACCATTTTTCTCTTCCTGACACAAGCCTGGAGCTTTGGATACCGGGAAGTTTTGAACCTTATACTTGAAGTGTAAGTGTAGGTGATACTGCTCCAGTTTGCCTCCTTTCTAAAGAACAGCCCACATTCCCAACCTCATCCTTTTTTATTTCCTCTGATCCCTTTTTTCCTGCAAGTCCTCTGCCCTCATCAATAAGTCCTTCCTGTTCAGGTCTGAGGTATCCACTGAATTACCTTACCCATCGGAAGCCCATTTAAGCATCGGTAATGGTAGTAAAGCTTGGTCTGCACATGCTCAGAGAAATCTGATTCTTTGCCAGGATTCTTCACCCATACGCGAAAATATGTAATGCCCTTGTCGGTATTTGGTTGAAATCCAGTGTTAAGATAGTTAGAAATGAGAATTCCTTGCATCAATACCCCCTTTTCCCCTGAAACTTAAAAGAATAAAACACCAACGTGGTTTGAATCAGAGATGAATCTTTTACAAAAGAAATCATGCTCCCATTTCTTTTCTGACAATCTCACATGCTATCAGATCCTGCTGACATACCTGAAAACTGCATTAATTGTGACCCACTTTCTTAATTACACTGATGTGCCCAGCTACTTAAATAGCTTCGCAGCTAGACCCTGCCTACTAATTTTAGATGTTCTGTAGCTGACAGTGAGCTATAGGGTAGATAGCCCCAGGGTGCAGGAAATTAGGATTTCATGATAGTATTAAATAGGGTTCCAGAAAATTTGCCAGAGGGGTGATATTGGGCCTTTCTCAGGAGGACCAAAAAGGGACCCCCTTTACTATATCATTGGTCATTGGGTCATTTATTCTACATTTTGAATATTCCCATAAGAGTTTCTACACAATGTGTACACTGTAAAATCTATTAATGAAAAACAAACAAAAAAATCAGCACTTTCCTCTGAAGGTAGGTTGAAGGAAAGGTCAGAAAAAGGATATAAAATCAAATAAGTCTGTATTACTGATAGATCTGGTAAATATATGCAGATAACATATACATAAAATATATGTATATAAATATACATATCTGCATACATACATATATATGCATATATAGGAAATGTAATAAATTACTCAAGTAAGATTTTTAATCTTATTCCTAGATGCCAAGTAACATGGATATCAAACTCAACATGTTCAAAGCTAACCCATTAACTTTCTGTTTAGGGCATAACTATCTTTCTAGCATACAGGTTCATGATCTCCAACTTTTACTTTCCAAGTCCTCTCACTACAGCATTGCCCATAGCCAATCAGTTGCCAAACACTACTGATTCTCCCTCTATAACTTCTCTCACATCTGTCACTTTCTCTTCACTGACACAATCACCTTCCTACTATTTTAGTCTCCCTGATTCCATTCACTTCCTTTTCCACTCCATCTTGCAAATAGAAGCCCAAATGAAAAATCATAGGCCTGACCAGGTCATACCCATGTTCCCTCATTGCTCTGTGAGGAGCAAATGAATTAATGTTTGTAAAGTGCATAATAGGTGCCCAATAAATGCCTGTTTTCTTCCTTCCTTTCTTTCCTTCCTTGAAAAATGCTATTTTTTCGTTAGTGTTCTTACACCAGTACATCTTCTGCAGTTTTACAGGGTTAAACACAAATTTCTCCGACATTTAAAGTCTTTTACACCCTGTACATGTATAGTGGCAGAGGTATGTGTGCCTTAACACACTGTGATAGGAGCAAAGCCTGGAAGAAACCTTGAATTCTTGGTTTATTAGGCTCTGAGTATACTTTTAATGGTGTTAACACCTTACATTGTGAAGAAATTGTTCTTATGAATATAAGAAATATAAAGGGAAGTCATATAAGGTCATCATGGTACCTGTTTGACATAGAAGAAGGCAGAGTGATAGGCAACTTGAGAGCTATTAATGATTTATGTAAAGGCATTGGAAGATTACAACAATATCAAAGTCGTAAGTGTGATAGAAAGCTTAAATGCCATATTGCCCAATTAAAGAAAACAAAAAGGAAACATGCATAAAGGAATCTAGAAAACAGAAGCACAATGGAGATTTAAAATTCCTTTTGCAAATAAAACTTAAAAGGTTAAGGTGATACCAGATGTCTAAGCAACATGATAACAGAATAAACAATTTCCATCAAAAACTTTATTACAGATGATTGAGAAATGAAATAATTTAGAGGCAAGATAAACTCTGAAGTGTTTAGAAAATTGGGGGTCATCTAGAAGGTTATAAGAATTCTAATATGATGAAAATGTAAACTGGATCAATCTATAAACAGAAAGCTTATGCATAGTCAACATAATAAAAGACAAAACAATTCACAAAAAGAGATGATGGAAATTCTTCTCTGTAAAAGTAGAAGGTTATGATGTTAGATAAGGTCCATAATTATTAACTCAAATCACTCACAACAACACATGAATTACTAGCAAAGCGCTTTACCAGTTTCCTTTCAGACATAAGGTTGTCCTTCTCTTAATAGAAGAAATTACCTATTGCCAAAAGATTACAGCACCATTCCAAATATAGGCCACTTACATATTTATGTACTTCATATAATGAATTCATGTATTATTTTTTAAAAATCTCTAAATAGAAAAAATACATGTTGGTTGAGAAGCAAAAAAAAAAAAAAGTATGCCAGAAAGTCCCAGGGATGTAAAAAGTAACTTATTATCAGTTCATTATGGTTCTGAAACAATTATACTGTTTTTACTGATTGTTCCAGAACCTTTGACGCAGTTCCAGTCTCATGGAATATTCATTTACAACAAATATATGAAATAGGTCAAAGTATAAACTCAAATATAATAAGAAGAGTTTGATGCTCATATGCAGAATTGTCTCAAAAATTCAAAAGAAAACATTAACATGAAAATGTCATGAGCAATTGAGAGCATAATTTTTCAGGGAAGGAAGGAAAGGAAAGAAGTGAACAAGCATTTATTAAGCACCCATTATGTTCCAGGAACTTTGCTAAGCACTTTACAAATATGAATTCATTTGATCCTCCCAATAACAATTTAAATTCATTGTGATACTTCCTAACCTTAAATCCATGCCCCTATATATTTTTTAAATTAACTAAATCCACATCTTCATAAATACCACATTTCCTAAATATAATTAAGAATGCTTACAAAATTTAAAAAAAGGAATTGAACTAAAATATCCCACTCACCACTTTATGTACATGGATGGCATCAATTTGCTTGCCTCTTTTATTACTAGACATTAATTTATTACAACATTCCTTTGTTTCATGGAATCTTCCTTCAATGATATCAGAATGTCATTTAATTTCAATAAATCTAAGATTTTTAATATATATCAAAAAAGGTAGAAACTGAAGGTTTTTAACTTTATTTTAGAAGTCACATTGAACCAAAGGATGAAGATGAAGCCTATAAGTATCCTTCTCTTCCAGGCAGGACACAGTGAGCAAAAATATATCAAAGTGAGGACTATGGCTAAATATGTAGACTTAGAGGCATCCTACATTCAAATGGAAGGACACATTCAAAACAATACCCACTCAACACCAGTCTTAATGTACATTTTCAAAACAACAAAATATACCATTGGAACTCTGAACACTGACCTAAAAACAAATCCAAATAATATCAATGAAACGCAAGACCCATCATCCTAAGATGACTGAAGGAAAATTAAAGTTTTCTTGACACAAAGAGTTGGTGGATGTTTTTCTATCACATGACAAAAAAACTAACAGAAACAATTGTAAAACAAGCATTGAGCAGTAGTTAATATTTTCTCATTAGCTATATCATGTCCCTAAGGTAGACATTCTCCAAATTCCCCAAGGCTCTGGCCTAGTATCTCTTCTCTTTTCTTCCTCCTTGGTGACCTAATCAGCTCCCATGGGCTTAATTGTCATCCCTATACTGATGACTCATAGATTTATATACCCAATCCTGTTTTTTTTTATAATTTCTCTATTTAATTTTAAAAACCTTTTATAATTTAGCCCCAATCAGGGTTTCCAGCCTTCTTGTATGTTACTTTCCTCCATGTATTCTGCAATACAGCCAAAATAGTCTTCTCTCTGTTCTTCACATGTGGTACTCCATGTACTTTTTCTCTGCCTTTGCACTGGACATCTCCTATACCTAGAATATACTCCCTCCTCACCTCTGCCTCACAGAATCTCCCTCTTTAAGATTCAGCAAAAGCATTACTTTCTACCTAAAGCCTTTTTCGATTGTTCTATAACAGCAAATACTTTCTTTCTCAAATTACTTTGTACTTAAATATTTTCTATTCATTTTCTTTTTATTTACTTTTTTATATACCTGTATACATTGTTGTCTCCCCATTAGTGTGTAAGCTCCTTGAGAGTGGGGATTCTTTTTATTTCTATCCCCAGGACCCAGCAGAATGTCTGGCACATAGTAGGCCCTTAATAAATATTTGTTGATTAATTAATTGACTGATAACAGAAATACATCATTTCCTTTGCTGAATGTAACTGAAGGCAGTTTACTTCCAGATTGAGTCTATGAAATAGTTATGATGCAAGAATGGAATTAAAAAAAAAAACCCTCCAAGCATTACAACTGCATGAATTTAGTCAACAATATGTTGACAAATACACATCAAGCAAATGTTTGAGTCATGTAGTTTTGTGTGAAAATGGAGGGCTTTACAATGCCTAATCAAGACCAGCTCAGCAACACCACAAATTATAGAAAAGTTGTCCTTAAGGAGACCAGATTTTGCAATATAGATTATGAAAAGAAACTGTAGAAGTGTACAACATATCACAAATATTCAGCACCCACCAAAGACCTAGCAAGACATGGCACAAGGACTAGAATTATACATGAGGATTTTTCTGTCTTTCATAGATTGACAAAGAAATCTCCACACCACAAATTCTAAACTAAACATATCCTAGAGAACACAAATCCTTACTTACACTGTATAACAATATTAATGATAGAGCTGTTGTCTACAATTGCTTAGACATAGCATTCATCCATAAAATCTTAAAAATATTTTTTTAGATAACTGTTGCAATTAATTAAAACAACTATGAGGTATATCACCTCACACTTATCAAATTAGCTAATATGACAGAAAATAAAAGGAAAATGACAGATGCTGGAGGGGATGTGGGAAAACTGGGGCATTAATGCACTGTTGGTAGAATTGTCAATCTATCCAAGCATTCTGGAGAACAATTTGGAACTATGCCCAAAGGTCTATAAAAATGTGCATACCCTTTGATCCATAAATACCACTAGTAGGTCTAAATCCCAGAGACATTTGAAAAAAAAGGAAAAGGGCTTATTTGCACAAAAATATTTCTAGCAGCTCTTTTTGTGGAGGTTAAGAATTGGAGATGGAAGGGATGCCCATTAATTGGGGAATGGCTAAACAAGCTGTGGTATATGGCTGTAATGGAACATTCTCGTGCTATAAAAATGACAAATAGGATGATTTCAGAGAATACGGAGAGGTTTACATGAACTGATGCAAAGTGAAGTGAATCGAACCAGCAGAGTGTTATATACAGTAACAGCAATATTGTACGATGAAGAATTATAAGTGACTTAGCTATTCTCAGCAACACAATGATTCAAGACAATTTCAAAGGATTAATGATGAAGCATATTATTGGCCTCCAGAGAAAGAACTGATATTGATTGAATACAGACTGAAGCATGCTATTTTTCACTTTCTTTCATTCTTTTTATCTTATTCATGTCTCCTTGTACAAAATGACTAATATGGAAATG
The DNA here is from genome assembly GCF_900497805.2 of Vombatus ursinus. Taxonomy (NCBI): domain Eukaryota; kingdom Metazoa; phylum Chordata; class Mammalia; order Diprotodontia; family Vombatidae; genus Vombatus; species Vombatus ursinus. The sequence continues at coordinate 24,073,284 of NW_020949351.1, forward strand.
TTTTACATGATTGCACTTGTATAACCTATATCTGATTGCTTACTGTCTCAGGGAGGGGGGACAGGAGGGAAGGAAGGAGGCATAGATTTTGGATCTCAAAACTTTTAAAAAAATTTAAAAATGGTTTTAACATGTAATTGAGGGGAAATATATATGTATATATATGTATATATATATATATATACTCATCTCCAAACTACACTAAAAAAAAAAGCTTTCAAAGTCTAATAATATAGCAAAGGGAGTGAAGATTAGGCTGTAATAGGATGAGGTCTGCTTTTGGAGATGTACCAAAGATGTTTTCAGTGAGTCAACTGGGTTTGAGCTTACATCCTGAAATTTATATTCAACTGTAAAAGTCACTTATTTTATCTACCTATGCAATAGTCCACAAAAAAGTTAATATGAAAAAAATAAAGCAGGATTGTGACTTGTCACAGGACTGTTTCTATTTGAACCCCAAGAAAATATGATAATGAAATTACAATAATGATAAGAATAATTACATTGTTTCATAAAGATTTAAGAACAATTTTAATAAATGTTGCCCTGACACTCAATCTTTAAATAGAATTAAAAGTTTTCAAAATATAGCTACCTAGTGAAAGAAATATTTTATTATAGAAGAATACTTTTATTTAAGTATAAAAAGCAGGTCATTTTATTCACCTGTGTACAAAACATTAAACATAAAAGGATACTAGCAGGATAACAAGTCACCCTAGGATTATTTCTCTGCTGAACTCCATTAAAAAGAACAAGAATGAGGTTACAATTATTAACAGACACACATATATACATATATCACTTTTATAATGATGAGACTGTATTTTTCTATTTATATAGCATTTTGGTGTTTATAAAGCATTTTCTTCCTAGCAACACATGTGAGATAGGAACTTGTACGGAATTTTTACCCTCATTTTTTTTAAACAAACCTGAGATTTCAGCAGTATATATACAGATCTCAGTGGGAACTCCCTGTGCTGACTTGGATTGGTACCTGTCTACGATCTATAACTTTAGATAGTTACCTCAGTCGGTAAAAGGTCAAATGACTTGTCCATGGTCATATAGCCAATATAGGTGAGAGACAGGACCTCAGCTCAGGTCTGATTCTGAGGCCACCTCTATATCAAGTATACTATGTTGCTTCTTATCTCTGTTTTACAGATAAGGAAACTGAAATTTCAGAGGTTAAGCAACATTTTCATGGTCACACATATGGCTAGCATCGGAATTGAAATGCATATCCATTCTTCTGATTCTATGAAGAATCACAGTCTCTTTCTACCATACCACATTTGCATCAGAAAAATAACTCACATTTATGAAAGCAAATTAAAAAGCACTTATTATTTATGCTTACTCTATGCAAGGCATTGTGCTAAGCAGTGAAAATACAAAGAAATTTTAAAAAATAGTATCTGCTCTCAAGGAGCTGAAAATCTAATGGGAGAAGCAACATGCAAAAAACTATGTGCAAACAATTATATACATAAATTGGAGATAATCTCAAAGGAAGGCACAGATATTAAGAAGAACCAAGAAAAGCTTCTTGTAGAAGCTAGGAATCTAGCTGAAAGATGAAACAAACCAGGTAACCCAGGAGGTGGAAGAGAGTATAACAATCATGTGAGTTAAGTAAGACAAGTACTATTCCTGCTTTTAAGATGATGAAACTGAGTCGCAGAGAGATTAGAGAATCTCCCAAAAGTCACACAACTAGCAACTTTCAGAGCCAAAATTAAAATTCAAGTGATCTGATTCCTTTTTATTGCACCCAAAATACCTTACAAGAACTTTTAAGTCTCATAAGGGTCACATCTGTCAGCTTCAAAGCAACACAAATCCTATTGTGTTCCAGGAGCTAGAGAAGATTGTATGAGAATAAACTCATTCTATGGAAATAAAATAATAATTTTGAATTGTTTACCAAGAAATCCATTAAAATGTGATTCACAACCATCCTCAGTTTTGCCCCTGAAGAAGCACTGGATAAAGAATTGGGTTTGAATTCTGGCTCTGCCATTTACTAGCTCAGTGACATTAGGCAAGTTGTTTAATCTCTCAGTTTTCCCTTTCTCATCTACATGATAGAGATAATAATATTTATCATATTTACTTTACAAGGTTGTTTTGAAGAAAGCACTGTGTAAACACTAAATTGATATATAAATTGTTGTTGTTCATTTATTCTTGTTGTGTCTAATTCTTTATGACCCCATGCCAGGACCTTCTGTCCTTCACTATCTCAAGAACTCTGTCCAAGTTCATGTTTGTTGTATCTCTCTATCTAATCTATTTCTCCTCCTTACTTTGTTTTTAATCTTTTTCCAAATCAGGGTCTTTTCCAATGGGTCTCATCTTCTCATTATGTGGCCTAAATATTTAAAATTCAGCTTCAGGGGCAGCTAGGTGGCGCAGTGGATAGAGCATTGGCCCTGAAGTCAGGAGGACCTGAGTTCAAATCCGGCCTCAGACCAAACACTTGACACTTACTAGCTGTGTGACCCTGGGTAAGTCACTTAACCCCAATTGCCTAAAAAAAAAATTATTAAAAAAATAGAATAAAATAAAATTCAGCTTCAGCATTTGACCTTCCAGTGAATTAATTTCTATAAATGTTGACTGATTGGATCTCCTTGCTGTCCAAATGATTCTCAAAAGTCTCTAGCATCACAGTTTGAAAGTACTAATTCTGTGGCACTCAGCTTTCCTTATAGTCCTAATCTTATAGCCATACATTACTACTGGAAAAAAACATAGCTTTGACCTTTATCAGCAAGGTGATGTCTCTGCCTTTTAGTACAGTGTTCATATTTGCCATAGCTTTGTCCAAGAGCAAGTCTTTTAATTTCATGGCTGCAACTGTCACCTCCAGTGATCTCTGAGACTAAGAATATAAAATCTGATACTGCTTCCATTTTTTCTCCTTCTAATTGTCACGATGTGACGGGACCAGTTATCAAGATCTTCGTTTTTCTGAGGTGAAGCTTCACACCAGCTTTTATACTCTCCTCTTTCACCCTCACCAAGAGACTTTTTGGTTTTTCTTCATGTTCTGCCTCAGAGTGGTATCATCTGCATATCTGGTATTGCTGATATTTCTCCTGGCAATTTTAATTCTGCATTTAGATTTATTCAGTCTGGTCTTTCACATGATATGCCCTACATATAAGTTAAATGAATAAGGTGACAATATACAGCCTTGTTGCACTCCTTTTCCAATCTTAAACCAATCAGTTGTTCCATGTTCAATTCTGACTGTTGCTTCTTGGCTTATATACAGTTTCCTCAGGAGACAAGTAAAGTGATCTGGTATTCCCATCTCCTTGAAGACTTGCCACATGTTGTTGTGATTCACATGGTCAGAGGTTTTAGTGTAGTCAATGAAGCAGAAGTAGATTTTTTTTTTCCTGAAACTCCCTTGCTTTCTCTATAATCCAGCAAATGTTGGCAATTTGGTCTCTAGTTCCTCTGCCTCTTTGAAAACCAGCTTGCTCTTTCAATAATTTTTGGTTCACATGTTGCTGAAACCTAGTTTGTAGAATCTGAAGCATGGCCTTGCTGGTCTGTGAAATGAGTGCAACTGCTTTTAATTTGAATATTCCTTGATAATGACCTTCTTTAGGATTGGGACATAAACTGATCTTTTTAAATACAGTGGCCACTGTTGTTTTCTAAATTTGCTGGCATATTAGTGCAGCACTTTAACAGCATAATCTTTTAGGATTTTAAATAGCTCAGCTGAGATCCTATCACCTCCACTATTCTTTTTGTTAGCAATTCTTCCTAAGGCCCACTTGACTTCTTTCTCCAGGATGTATGGCTCTAGATCAGTAACTATATCATCATGGTTATTGGTGATGTTAAGATCTTTCTTATAGTTTTATATATTCTCAACACCTCTTCTTAATCTCTTCTATTTCTGTTAAGGTCCTACCATGGGTTCTTTTTATCATGTCATTTTTTGCATGAAATGTTCCCTTGATATCTCTAATTTTCTTGAAGAGATTTCTTGTCTTTCCCATTCTATTGTTTTCTTCTTTTTCTTTGTATTGCTCATTTAAGAAAACCTTCTCATTTCTCCTTGCTATTCTCTGGAATTCTGCATTCAGTTGGTTATATCTTTCCCTTTTTCTTTTCCCTTTAGATTTCCTTCTTTTTTCAGCTATTTGTAAAACTTCATCAGACAGCTTTTGTTGTTGTTGTTGTTGTTGTTTTGTTTGATTTCTTGTTCTTCTTTTTGTTGCTGGCTCCTGTACAACATTGCAAACCTCTGACTATAGTTCTTTAGGCACTCTATTTACCAGATCTAATTCCTTAAACCTATTCATAAGGATGTTATTTAAGTTATTAGGTTATTATAGTCTGATGGTTTTCCCTACTTTCTTCAATTTAAGTCTGAATTTTGTAATAAAAAGCTCAGTCAGCTCCAGATCTTATTTTAACTGACTGTATAGAGTTTCTCCACCTTTGGCTGCAAAGTATATAATCAATCTGATTTAAATATTTACCATCTGGTGATGTCCATGTGCAGAGTTGCCTTTTTGTGATGTTATTGTATTTATTTCCTTTCACCATTCATTCCCCAGTTCTACCCCCTTCCCCATTCTCTTTGATCATATTTGCTTCACTTCCTCATATCCGTCAAGCTTTCTAGTACTTGTTTCGAAGGTCATTTAACTCCAACTGCAGATTTATCCTTACTCTTACCTAATCTTTAGATTTAATTTAACATAATGGGTGACTGGCCAATGAAAGTCCAGTCCTCAAGTGCATAGGTGTGTAGCATGCTCTAATGTAATCATCTATGTGACAGAAGAAGAAAAGGGGAGAATGGGTGTTTGACAATCTACTTCCTAGCATGTATATTGAAGGGCCCTGCCCTCTAATTCAGA
>NW_020949351.1:24078197-24086828 GCF_900497805.2 Vombatus ursinus
TTGACACAGATTAACAGTGGGTCCACAACAGATAAAATGTCATGCCTTATAGTAAGGGAGGGACTTGTCTAGGCTATGTTACATTCAAAAATGAACTTAATAGAGTAAATATTTTATAGCAACTGGTTTAAGTTTGAGCCCACTAACTGGGACCAATAAAACAAGGCTTAGTGTCTTCCACATAACAATGATTCAAATATTTTAGAATAGCTATTCTGTCTCCTCTCTATCTTTTCTTTTCCAGACTAAATATCTTTATTTCCTTTAACCATTGATAAATGGTGTTAAGATAATGTTAAGCAGGGTTGAAGGTGACAAGACCTCAGTGATTTCCCTGTCTTTAAGACACTGGAATTAATTTATAGGGTAATTGAATTTCCTAATAGCTCCATGTGGACTTAACTCTCAGTCCCCACTCTCCCCTCCCATCACCTACCATGTAGATTTGACTCTGGCTCCCTCTTGGCCTTCATCTCAAATGATGATGTCTAAACCATCTTTATAACTAATCAAGCATGTGGGCATCAGTCGTAAATCACTAGGATAGTTCCTGAACCTTACTTTGAGCCAAGACTGTAGAGGATGGCCAACTCCATATGGGTTGATAGAGGGATATCACACCTTGATGAGAGTATCCCAGAGCTATCTTTTGGTGAAAGTTTGTACTGCTTGTTTTCCCTAAGCTGCAGAAACCTAAGCTTGTCCTCTCTGAACCATTGCTGTTACTCCCCCAACACTGCCCTCTGAAAATATGCCTTATTTTTTTCTTCTAAGGCCACTAAATATTCTAATGTACGATTTTTGGAACTTTCTGTCATGCTGGTGGGGGCAATTACTGGTTAATGCCCAACTCTGTAGCTGCCTTACAGGTCAAAACCTTTTTATATATTTCTGTTCAGTATCATTTGCTCTTGGGTGAACTATTTTTCCCACATAGCAGCTCTCATTTTTGATTTTTTTGATTTCTCTGCCATGCTTCTGTTTTCCTTTATGTATTGTCTTCATCCATTAGATTGTAAGCTCATTTAGGGCAAAGTCTGTCTTTCTCTTTTTGTATTTGTGTCCCCAGTGCTTGGCACTGTGTCTAGCACACAGTAGGAGTTTAGTGAATATTCATTAATTACTGAGTATCTATCTTTTTTTTAACCAAGGGAATGGAACTCTTAAAAGACAGGGGGAGCCCTGGCCTATTGCTTCCTAGAAACACAAGAGATAATTAGAAGGAACATGATTTTCCTTCTTGGAAAAACTCTCAAGGCCTCTCAAATGTAACATTTCTTCCCCTGAGCTGGCCACCACGGACTTTCTAAACTCTCCAGGACTGCTGGACCAGACTGTGTACCTTGGAGTCCCAGCTAGCTATATTGAGACTCAAAAGTCTCTATCATTGACACTTCTTAACACTATAAATTGAGACTTCTCTAGATAGTTTATTTCTGGAATCTAACAAATCTGATAGAAACACAATTGGTCTTTCTTTTCTTCTATCATAGCCATTCTTGCCCCATTACAAGGGATCTGACCCACTGAACTTTCAAACTACTTGGATTGTAGGTTAAAGTGATTAACTGTCCCCTCAGCCCTCTCTGATCTGGCTGTTGGAAGACAGTGTTGTTAACAGAATTTCAACATACAGAACTATGGTGTATCTTATAGACTAATTTGCTATTAGACTTATAAATGGTTTTAAACCCATCAAAGTTCTTTAGAGACAATGATTGATATTTACTTATTTGTCTCAGACCTCTCCTCTCACAGGGAATATTACTCTATTCATTTTCACAAAGGTAAATATTTATAGGCAATTAGATTTTGATGTTGACATTGACTCACATTTATGTGTATTTTGTTTTTAAAATGTTATCTTATTTTTATTAATGTCCATCATATTTCCTTCTGATTTTTCCCTCTGATCGCCTCCATTCAGAGGGCCATCTCTTGTAACAAAAATTTTAAAAAGTTAAACAAAAGTAACCGACGAAATCAACCAACCAAAACAAAACCAAGCAATTAGACTATGTCTAATACTATATACAATATTCCATATTCAGTGTCCCCTACCTCTGTCATGAAAGGGAAAGCTCATCATTTTTCTCAAGAGCAAAGCTTTATGATTGTAATTGCATCACTCTGGGTTTCTGTTGTTGTAGTTTCTATTTGCATAACTGCAGTCATTATGTGTATTGTCTTCTGTTACTGCTTACTTCACTCGGTATAAGTTCATGTGACTGACTCTTCCCATGGTTATCTGAATTCTTTAGATTCATCATATGGGAACTTTTTGTCTATCCTCCCTTCCCTTTGTTTTTATTATTTTAACCAAATTTTACATCTTCACCTACTCTTATTGAGAGACTGAAGGAATTATTATCCCTTTTCTATTCTCCTTTGGACTTGGTTGATACTCCTTCCCTTCTTATCCAGACCTCCCATTCCTCATTCACTAAACTTCTCACTCTGTTATTTCTTCCCAGAAAACACATTGATTTATTTGTTTTTAGTACAGAGATATGTCATATTAGTGCATAGAAGATAATAAGTTTCTGGTGTATATTTCTACCTATGTGATACGTATGTGTGTATTTATTGCATGCACCAGCTAAATATTGATGTAATCTCCCAATGTCATTACTTAAAGCTTCAATTGCATTCTCGAGTTACCTTTTTCATGATGGCATTTAACATCTTTCCTTAATAGTCCAACCTTCCCTCCTATTGTCTGGCATCATTTATTGAATTTACTGCTGAGTACAGATCCTAAAAAGTTTTTTTTTTTTATGTCAAATATAATTGAAGAATTGGTTCGTTTATCATAGTTATAGCAGATGCAAGTTTTTTTAATAACTTTGAATATAATTGTATATCTACATATGAACAGAATAGTTTTATTGGTATAATAATATAATTTAGTTTAATGCTAGTTAAAATAATGCTGCAAAATTAAAAAAAAATCTTTCAAAATTCCTGTCTAAGTTTGCCTATTTCCTTTTCAGTTATTTGAGATATTGGCATTCTTTTTGTTACTCATTTTACCAATAAGTATAATACCTGGAATTTGTATAAAGATTTCCAAAGTCCTCAAGATCTTCAACTTTTTCTGCTTCAGGTTATGGTAGATACCTGATTTTATCTCTTATTTCATCTAATTTATTTTTAGGGATTTTTTTCTGACTATCCTGCAGTTGTCAACATTACATTATGTGGCTTGTGACTGAGGATATTGTTGATAAAAACAAAAAAGCAAAAACCAGCATGAAACCTTTGCCTATAACTGGTGAGAGCTGTTTCCAATTTTGTTATGAAATAGTACCAGAACATAATGAAAGTATTTCATGCACATATATGGTTCACCCACCATGCTATTCAGAGCCTGAAGCATTTCTATCATGTATGGTATTGGTATTTCTGATTTGTTCCAATGTAGCCTTTCTTGTGGCACTCAGAACATGAATGAACTATGCTAGTTTCAGTTATTGGTTCAAATAGATCATTATAATGCTTTTGAGTAGGGACAGCTTCATTGTTCACCAACATGCCTACCTAATCACTGGTATCATGAAAGCCAAAAGGCCAATGCCTTGATCAAGAAACAGCATAAGACACCTCAAGAACTGGTAAATTGGGCTATAACAATTTGTTATAAATATGATTTATAAGGAAAAAAATGTGTTGGGTAATTTTGTTCATGTCACCATAGGAAACCTTTCCCAACCCTTCATCCTAATGTAAATTTAATAATAGCTGACTTTTATAAAGCACTTTAAGGCTTACTAAGTATTCCATAACACGTATTTCAGAAACTTTTAGTAAACTTTCAAACTGTGTTTTGCTATATCAAAAACAATTAAACTTTTTTTTTAAAAAGTCAGAATGGTCTATCATGTGAGCTTTCTTGCTGTCAAAGAGAAACAATATGTATATGCATATATGATGTATTCTGCATTTTAGATAAAAGGCTACTAGAAAGTCTTTTTAAAATTTAGCATTCTTTTAAATATAAGCATTTTTAGCTTAGAGAGAAATGTCAAAACTGACATAGTTCCTCTATGCTTTACAACAGCTTTCTACTCCAAGACAATGAGGTTACATTTATATGAATCTTAAACAAATTAAATGTCACAAGATGATAAAACACAGTTTAGAGTTAACATTCTACTTCATCTAAAAGAACAGTAGTCACTTAATCTTTCAGAACTTCTAGAGAACCAAACTACTTCTAAAATTCCTCATCCATAGGTGTGTTGGTAAATGTTTAACAGCCAATTCGCTGAGGGAAAAAAGTATGCTGACACACTTTTAAGCTGAATCTGTAGTGTCAACATTTTCTCCATAACTTTCTTAAGTCTAGACAATCAATATAATAATAAAATAAGCCTTGACTCATAGTAATCAAAAAACTCAAGAACTGATTCCTTTATACTTCTATGGCTTATTCTCCTTTGACTACTCCCTGCAGGGTTTCCCCTGACTCCCTATGTAGTCTTGGGTGGCCAGAATTAATCAAAGGGACCTCCTCCCACTGATCAGTAGTTTAATTCCTTTAGGAGATGTGGAAAGAGGGGACAACCCTTAGGTAGTCAATACCCAATCACTTCAAAGGAGTGAGAAAAGCAATGATCTTGAATAAACAAGAGTTAAGTTTGATTATCATCCTTAAGCTCTATTCCTGGGACCTTATTCTTTATTATCTTTTGTATATGTCTCTAAATGGAAGAGTCTAAAAAGAATTTTCGACTAAAGAAAATCTTACATGTCAATATTTTTATTGGAACTGAAAAAGCAGTTTTTTTAAACACTAGAAGGACCAGGTACATCAATTGACACCAAAAAAAACCTGCTTGATTTTGTGATTTATTCTTAAATTCTTATACTTCCACACTGGCATTGAAGAAGCATTGAATCTAGCATGTGTACCTCTCCCTGCCCCAAACCTCCCCAGCTATACATCTATGAGTCTATGCTCTTTTTCAATTTAACATTCCAGAGTCATGAGGGACCAAGATAAACTTACTAAAATATATATTCAAGTTACTTCTATTTTTTTTTTACAAAATAGAACTTCTTATAAAATTTCAGCATATAGCAATCAATTATGTTTACAGGACAGGTATAATGCATGGGCAAATCACTTAAATCTGTTTTCCTCAGTTTCCTTGTCTGTAAAATGAGCTGGAGAAGGAAATGGTAAAGTACTCCAGTGTCTTAGCCAAGAAAACCTCAAATGGGTTCACAGAGTTAGATATGACTGAAATGACTCAACAACAATGATGAAAGATAAATATGTTAATATTAATATTAAGCGGCAAAATTTAGGGAAATTGAGCTAAAAAATAGCTAACAGTCTAAATTAACTGGATTTTGTGCAATTTATTTCATTTAGTGTTGCCATCCTAGATGAATTAGAATACATAGTGAAGATCCTAGATATTGAAATGCAATGCTAGATATCAGCCTCTATTCAGTTCCACAAACTATTTGCTTGATTTTATTGTAGCTCTACTTTTGAATAGGTAAATCAAGTAATTTAGTCTTCAAATACCAAAATAGCAAGACTAGTCACATCTTTCCTTCCAGGATATCATTCAGAGTAATAAAATACATTAGCCTTTTCTATGACATTAACTTTCACTTGAGATGTTAATCAGCAAAAAATTTTAAAAAATAAAATAAAAGTTTGGAAACAATGGCAAAACTTTAACAGAATAAATTGAACTGAAAATACAGACTGATGTAAATATTTTTTCATAGTGTATGATATTAACTCAATCTAATTTCATATTTACATAACTCATTTTAAGTAGATGTGATTTTAACCCTTTTTGATTGTTTTGAAGCTTTTGTAAAATCATAAAGCCCCCACTGTGGTATTCAGGAAATTCAGTTGAGCAGAGCTCAGTAATTTGACTTCCCTAGTTATTAGCTACAAATTGCTGCTCACCATAAAAAATATGAATCAACTGTCTACATTTCCTTCTGATTTGGAAATATATACTCATGAATCACTTGCAATTAATTACAAAGCACTAGCAAACCAAAAATGTGACTAGTATTTATAGGCTATGTTTAGTAATGTATCATTTGCTTTTTAAATGTCATGTATACCAGGAAGATTATTCTTAGCTATTTCAGGGCGTTTCTTGGGCTCCTGACTAAAGGAATTATGGTTTGATTTTTTTCATTGTTGTTGTTCGATCACTATTAAAGTGTGAGTTATTATAAAATTCTTGAACATAAGGCTATTAGGCTAAAGAGCACAATTCTGTAGTTAGTTCCTTTTAGAATTGAACATCATAATTCAATAAAGCAATATAATGAATGAAAATAGATATTCTCAAACTAAAATACTTGAAGGTTTTACTTAAGAAACAAAAAAGATTGCTGTAGCATCTAAAACCTCACTCTAAATATGGCAGGTAATAAACATTTACATAGTACCTGCTATATGCCAGGCACTGTGCTAAGTAAGTTAGAATTATTATCTCATTTGATCCTCACAACAACCCTGGGAGGTAGGTAGTATTATTATCTGTATTTTACAATTGAGGACATTGAGACTTGTTACTGTTTTCCCTTCATTCTCAAAGAAGACCAATGACATCAGGAAGGTGATGTTTTGACTTGCAAGTGAATTGGATTTAAGTGAGGCAGAGCTGTGCAAAGTTACCAGCCTCATTTTCTCCTCCACAGCCATCTGAGTCCAGTGGCAAGATATGGATCAGGACAACCAGAGTTGGCCCCAGATGCAGTGAGAGACCTTTGGCTTTTTAAGCTAAGGTCTTTCCTAGGTCACAGTTTGTCTGAGGCAATACCCATTCAATGATTTGAGGCTGGATTTGAAATTAGGTCTTTCTGACAAAAGGGCCAGAATCCCGTGTGCTGCACCATCTAGTTGTATCTAGGTTATAAGAATAGGAATATAAACAGTACAGCATTATTCAGAATATCAAATCATATTAATTCAATTAAATACAAAATGTATCTGCTATATGCATGGCACTGTGATAGGTATCAGGAGCATTAAGACAGAATATAGGCCCTGTCCTCAATGAGTTTATAGTCTAACAGGAAGAATTATTATTTTTTAATTTTTATTTTTAATAATAGTAATTTGATTTTCCTCTTTTATATGGAATCAACTTAGCTACTAGTTTATCAAATTTCATTCATTAATTCATTTTTTAAACTTTCAATTTTGTTAAACTCTGACAGGTAGAACAAAAAGTAGTCAGTTAAGATACAAAGGAGAATATGGTAAGGAAAAAGAGATATCAAGGCAAAGTATTAATGAGAAATCTAAAGAAAGAATCCCTTTCACCTAGGGTAAGATGGAAGGTGAGAGGGAAGGTAGGGAAAGCTTTTTGGAGGAATTGGATCTGAATTGGGCCTTAAAGTAAGGGAGAGACTGAAACACACAGAGACAATGAGAAAGGATTCTAGGAATGAGGTATGCTATGAGTAAAGGCAAGGAGATGGGAGGCAGCAAGAGGACAATTCTAATAGGCGTGGAGTGTACAATGCATGAGAAGCAAGTATGATAAAGTGAGAAACATGTTCAGTTTGGAGTCAGATTACTCACATTTGACTGCTAGCGCTCCCACTGACTGCAAGTCACTCATTCTCTCTGGGTCTTTGTTTCCCCATCTGTAAAATTCCCCTTAGTTCTAAAAGTAAAGTAAAGTAAAGTAATATTAGACCAGATCAAGCAATTTTGTTGTAATAACATTGCGGTTAGCACTGAATAGCTGTCAGTTGCTACTTACTTTTCTTAGCATGCTAAAAAGAAACAAATTAAACTTTTTGAATGGTGGAATGACAAGATCCAGCACCAAAATTTGAAAACTGCACTTGTGAACAAGGTGAATTTGAGAATGTATAGCAGGAGGATCTATTATTTTAACTCAGACCAGTCTACTACAGTAAAGTACATTAGAAGCAAAGGTACAGGTGTACTGTAGCCAGCTTGAACTAGCTTGCAAGAACTGATTATTAAATTTTCAATATATGAGCATTTACACTTTGAACACTGGCAAATACTACAAATCAGGGCTTGATTTATTGTTTTATTGACAGGTGGGGGCTGGGGGGCAGTGGGGGGGGGCCTGCAGCCTCGGAGCCACATGTGGTCCTCAAGTGTGTCAAACGGCCACATGTGGCCTTGAGGCCACAGGTTACCCACTCCTGGTCTAGACTTAAGAAAGTAATGAAGAAAATGTTAATAATGCAAATTAAAAGTGTGCTATGGGCACTCCCAGTTCCCCACCCCTTGCCCCCAGCTAGTTGTTAAACAATTACCAGCACAATTCTGGATAAAGATCTCAGCTAGGGTGATTGCAGTGGGAGAAGAGAGGAGGGGTGATATGAAAGATATATTGCAAAGGAAATAGCAGTAAGCCAAGTTGGCAACTGATTGGATGCATGGATGCAAACTGAACTGGACGCCCGAGAGAAATCAGAGCATCACACCCAATTGACTTTAATTGAGAGCGCGTTTATTTTAGCCGGCCGTCGACGGACCCCAGGCGTGCATCCCAGGGGCCGTACCACCGAGGGTTTCATCTGAGATATTTATACTGTCCGGTTACAAAACAGGGTCCGGTGGGGTGCCGGGAAGGGAACAGGGTCCGGTGGGGT
>NW_020949351.1:24086838-24103398 GCF_900497805.2 Vombatus ursinus
CAGGGTCCGGTGGGGTGCCGGGAAGGGAACAGGGTCCGGTGGGGTGCTGGGAAGGGAACAGGGTCCGGTGGGGTGCCGGGAAGGGAGCAGGGTCCGGTGGGGTGCCGGGAAGACAGATCAGGTCATTTACAGAACAGGATGTTGCACCCCACCCTTGAGGATTTCACCCAGGGTGTTGTAACAGCCGTTAGGGGAAGCTGAGCCAGAGGCCCCGGGGTGTGGTGCCCCAGGGTCCCTAACGGAGGGTCTATCACAAAACCAACAGTATAAACAGTCCGAGCTGACTACAATTTTAGTATATATTTCAGCCCAAAACATGAATAGTTCCTATCTGCACCTGTGTCGACCTTCTGACACTTATTTGTAAACAACTGACTAAGCACTTAATTTTTGTTAAGGGTTGGAGAGAATGTTAAATCTAGAGAAAGGCAGAAACCTGATCCTCAGTTATCAACTGAAAATGTGAAAATGATTTGGTGGGATACATTGAGAGCCAACTAGGAGATGTTTTTCTACAACATTCCCCTTTCAAGACAGTAGAAGCCAAATTTTGAATCAGAGCTACTTTTAGGGTCCAGCAAGAACAATCTCTCCACCTGTGTGGATCAAAACCCCTCCTCACCTTCTCATTCTGGTGATTCTTGTTCATGTCTTTCCGTAAACCTTTAATAGAGAATCCACTAAATACTCTAGGGGCTTTCTATTTAGGGACACCAACGTGCCATTTGGTCTATCATTAAATCATCTTTCATTCTAATATTGAAGTGGTTGATCTCCTTTTCTGGTCACACATGCTATTTGTCTTTCATACCACTTTTTGCATGTAAATAATTAACAACATGCTGCTACCTACAGAGATGCATCAGGCAACAGTAGATTTCTGTTAAGAGTATTGATAATTATGATTGTTTCAAAATTGTGATATTCTGTAACTCAAAGGCATACAACATCTGGAGAGAATGCCAAAGTTAATGAAGTTTGATTGGTGGTGGTGTTGGTCCTGATGGTGGTTTGTTTGGTGATGAGTAGTTAAGGCTAATTGAAAGCACTACACAATTTCCACAGTGTGTTGTATTGGATGAAGAGCTGGATTTAAAATTAGGAAGATCAGAGTTAAGTTTCTGCCTCTGACACCCAGTGGCTGAGTGACCCTGGGCAATTTACTGAAGCTCTTGGTGCCTCAGGCAGCCCTCTAAGATAATAAATTGGAGATAAGTCTGAAAAGAGACTGGGAGTTACTCCACTAAAGCAGATCTTCAGCTGTCATGATGTAATTAGTGCAATAGCAATGGTGAATAGAAACATCTGGAGGATTTTGTATTTCTAGAGAATCCTTCTACCATTCAGGCTCTACACAGGACAACTTCCACGACACTAGCAAACACCGTTGGTAGGACTGATATAAGAAAAAAAACTCCTTAACAATTAGAGCTGTTAATAAACGGAATGGAATGCCTCCATGGCAGTCCTCCTCTTCATTAGAATTCTTTAAGGATGGATAACTACTTGTCAGGACTGGAGACAGCTGGGTGGTACAGTGGAATGAATAGCAGGCCTGGAGTGAAGATGACTTGAGTGTAAATCCTGACTCAAACATTTACTAGCTGTGTGACCATGGGCAAGTCACTTAACCTCTGTTTGCCTCACCTTCCTTATCTATAAAATGGGGATAACAATAGCACCTGCCTCCCAAGAATAAAGAAGAATGAATTGTAAAGCCTTTAGCACAATGTAAGTGCTATGTAAATGTTAATTATTATCAAAACTATAGCTCCTTTTTCATGTCTCACTAGATGCCATTTTTTTGGGGAGATCCATAAACCAAATTATCTCTGTAGTAATATCAGTCAGTATCTAATTATTTTAACCTAACCCTAAAACCCAATGTCATGGAATCATAGAAACTCATAATTTAAAGGGATCTTAATGACTATCTAGTCTAACCTATATCTGAATAAGAACCTTCTACAGAACAATAACAATAGCAAAAACAATGACATCATCATCATTCACATCAGGCCACAGATGGCATATGCTCAATAATTTTCTCCACTCTATTATCTCTCCTTGAAATGGTTTACAACTTATCATTTTCCTTCCTCAAATATATTGTCCAGAAATTAATACAATATCCAAAAAATAGTTTAAATAGGGCAGAATACAGTAATTCTATCACCTCCTTAATCCCCCCCTTAATCTTTAATTTGCATTATTAACATTTTCTCCATTACTTTCTTAAGTCTGATTCAAAGGATGAAAGGAAGAGAGCCAGTGTGAATAGGGTTGCTTTCAAGTAGATCAATCTAAAATATGTGAAGAGACAGTGAACTATTTTTACATAAGGAGAACAAAAAAAACTTCAATTTGAAAAAGAACCCATGTTAGAGACAAATGAAGTAAAATATAAACTTATCTGTCATAACTTTAAGTGTGAATAAATTAAGCATTCTTCCAAAAAATGAAACAGTGATTTATTAGGAAAATAAAATATTACAATCTGTTGCTTACAAGAAACACGTTTAAAAAACAAAGACATACACAGAATAAAAATGAGGGTTAGAAAAAAATTGACTATGCATTAGGTGAATCCAAAAAAGCAGAATTTGTAGTCATGCTATCTGACAAAGCAAAAATAAATATTCACAACATAAAAAGAATAAACAAGGAAGCTATATCATGCTGAAAGTAATCAGATAATAAAACAATATCAATATTAAACTTATATGCTCCAAATGCCTTAGCATTTGTGTTCATAAAGGAAAAAAAATTTGTAAGAAGACAAAGATAATACAATAACAATAAGAGATTTCAAAGTCTCTCTATATACTTTGGATAAGTCTAAAAGAAAGATAAACAAAAGGGAAAATATAGAATTGAACAAATTGCTGAAGAAGGTAGAGCTAAAAGATTCATTGATGCCTTCCAAATGGCCCTGATAAGAAGATACATATTTCTCAATTGTTTTTTTTTTTTTTTGCAGAAAATTGATCATGTATTAGGTCACAGAGATGTTGTAAGTGAATATAAAAAGACAGAACCATTAAATAGATCCTTTACAGATCAGAATGCAACAAAAAATTAACTAACCAGTTCAGGAAGCACAAACAAAAGACAAACCCAAAACAATGAATTGATCAAAAAACAAATCATAGAAACAATTAACAATTATGTGAAAGTAAATTATAACATGAAGCATCATACAAAATTTCTAGGATGTTGATATAGAAGTCCTTGGGAAAAATTATGTCCTTATAAAAATACTTTAACAAAAGGAATGATTAGTGAACTCGACACGCATTTAAAAAATCAAAAGTCAAAAAATTAACACATGTAAAGTAAGCACAAAAGAGGAGACATTAAAAATTAAAGGAGAAATTTATAAATTTGAAACAAAAACTTGTCAAAATAATAAAACTAAAAGTTGTTTTAAGGCATAAAAACTTTATAGTTAAATGAATAAAAGTACAAATATCAAATGCATCCTTTTCATATCATAATGCAATAAAAGTTATATTTCATGAAAACTGGAAAGTAGTCTGGTAGAACATTTTTAATTTAATTTAATAAATATTTAATATTTATACAAAGTAAAAATTAAAGGTTAAAAACCTAATCTTAAAGAATGAGTGGATTAAAGAATAAGTCATAGAAACAATAAATACTTTTATTAAAGAGAATGACAATAATAAGACAACATACCAAAATCTATAGGATATAATGAAAGCAGTAATCAAAATAAAATTTATATCTCTAAGTGCTTACATCAATAAAATAGAAGAAAAGATCAATGAATTAGGGATGCAATTAAAAAACTAGAAAAATAATTAAAAATCTACAATTAAACATCAAATTGGAAATCATAAAAAAAGGTGAGATTAATTAAATTGAAGGTAAGAAAACCATTGAATTAATAAAAAAAAAACAAGGAAAAAGTCTAGGCAGGGATTTAGGAATAAGAGAGGTTGGGATAAATAATGAGATGATTTATATTTAAGGCGTGATTAGAGAAGTAAGCACATTCTATTACCAAGCTAATTTTGTTTCTACTTACAAGTGTGTGTCTCCTCTTCCTCCCCTTCCCTCTTATTGATACTTCCACCTAGGAGATTAGTAATGATATAGGTATTGGTAAAGTTGGAATGGGGCCTCAGTAGAGTTATTTTCCACTCTGTTGAACTGGAGTATGAAACTAAGGAGCAAAGAAATTTAAAGTTGAAATAAATATTTCAATAAATCTTGAGAGTTAAAAAAATAATAAAAAAATTAGGAATTGGTTTTATAAAAAAAAAACAAAGTAGATAAACCATTAAAAAAAAGCAGAGAAGAAAATCAAATCACCAGGATCAAAAATGAAAAGGGTGAAAATGTCACTAATAAAAATGAAATCAAAACAATTATTAGGAGTTATTTTGCCCAATTATATCCCAAAAAGGGAAATGGAAAAATACCTAAAAAATATAAAATACCTAGATTAACAGAAGAGAATATAGAATATCTAAATAAACCTATCAAAAAAAAAGAAATTGGATAGGACATAAATGAGCTTCCTAAGGGGGGAAAAAGCATCAGCACCAGGTGGATTTATGTTTGAATTCTACCAAACATTTAAATATCAACTAATTCTAATAATAAATAAGTTACTTGGTATAATAGGCAAAGAAGAAGTCCTAACAAACTCCTTTTATGAAAAAAATATGGTTCTAATACTTAAATTGAGAAGAGCAAGAACAGAGAAACAAAATTATACACTGATTTCACTGGTGAATATGAATGCGAAAATACTAAATAAAATACTAGATAGAAGGCTACAACAATATATCACAAAGATTATATATTGTGACACAGGGATTGTGACCAGGAATGCAGGGATAAGTTAATACACACAAACACACACACACACACACACACACAAACTTATTAACATACTTGACTATATTAATAACAAAAGTAACAAAAATTGTATGATTACATCAATAGATGCAGAAAAGTTTTTGACAAAATAAAAATCCTATAAAAAACACTTGAAAGGATAGGTATAAATGAATTTTTCTTTAAAATGATAAGAAGCATCTGAAACCATCAGCAAGCATTATTTTAACAGGGATAAGCTAGAAGCTTCCCCGATAAGATCAAAAGTGAAAAAGAAGATGCCAATTATTTCCAATATTATTCAATATTATATTAGAAATGCTAGTGATAGCAATAAGAGAAGAAAAAAACTGGCAAAATCTGAATGGGCAATGAAGCAATAAAACTTTTTTTAAGAAGATGACATGATAATTTACTTGGAAAATCCTAGAAATTCAACTAAAAGTTTGTTGAGACATTTAATAATTTTAGTAAAATAGAAGGATATCAAATAAATCCATATAAATCATCAGCATTTCTATGTCACCAACAAAATCTGCTAGAATAGATAGTAAGAGATATCCCATTTAAAAAAACCTTAAACAGGATAAAATACCTGAGAGTTTACTTGCCAAGAAAGCCCAGGAACTATTGGAACATAATTATAAAACACTTTTTATACAAATAAAGTAGTATTTAAATAATTGGAGAAATATTAATTGTTCATGGGTGGGCAGAGTCAACATAATAAAAATGACAATTCTACTTAAACTAACCTACATATTCAATGCCACCCCAATTAAATTACCAAACAAAATGTTATTAAGCTGAAAAAAATAATTATGAAATTCATTTAGAAGAAGAAAAGGTCAAGACTATCAAAGGAATTAATGGGGAAAAAAAGTAAAGAAAGAAGATTTAGCAGTACTATATCTCAAACCATATTATAAGACAGTAATTATCAAAACTATGTCATACTGGCTAAGAAATATAAAGGTGGATCAGTGAAACAGAGTATACATACAATACACAATAGTAAATGATTATAGTAACCTTGTGTTTGACAAATATAAAGATTTAAGCTTGTGGGATAAGGATTCACTATTCACTATTTGGCAAAAAAAAACTTGTTGGGAAAACTGGAAAGTAATCTGGCAGAACATTCTTAAAACTGTAATCATTACTGAGGTAGTTTGAAAGAAAGTTTGTGGCCAAGTTGTGTATGATGGGGGTGATTCTAAAAATAAAATGGGCAGAAAAAAACATACAAACAGGACATGAAAGAAGAAGTGATGCAGAGCAAACAGGTGAGGGTGGAGGGCTGGAAATATTGGAACCTTACTCTTACCTGGGTTGAAGAGAACACAAAGTATACATCTGAAGAGGTTTAGAAGTCTTCTGAACTTCTAGAGAGGTAAGAAAACTGGGGGATTGAGTAGGAGAGACACTATGAAGGAAGGACCTATGAAGGAATATGCTATCCACCTCCAGAGAAAGAATTGATAAATAAAAGTTTTACACACACACACACACACACACACAAGACAGAGAGAGAGAGAGAGAGAGAGAGAGATTTGTGTCAAATGGTGGCCTTCTCTAGCACAGGGTGGGGAAGAAGGGAGACACAGTTCAGAACTTAAAATGTAACAAAAAATAAATAAAATTAAACTTTTAAAATAATAAAAACAAAGATACCCCAAACCCCATTATTTTCTCAAATAGATAAAAGTACAATATTCATTTATGCTAAAAAAGCCTACCAAGAGACACTTTATAAAATGAAAAATACTTATCTAAAACCAAAAGCAAGCAACATATACTGTAAGGATACACCATAATCCTTCAGATAAGTAAAAAAGTAAATCGAACATGTCTACTCTCTACACTATTATTTGATATAATTCTGGAAATGTAGAACAATAGAAATAAGACAAGGCATAAAGATTTGTAAAGAGGAGGTAAAACAATCCCTATCCTGATGACATGATTGTTTACTTAGAAAATCCTAGGGAAAAAGAAGACAGTAACTGAGATAATTAATTGTTTCAGCAAGATATAAGGCTACAGAATAAAACATAAAAATAAATGGAATTTGTATATAATAATAACAAAATTGAAGGGCAAAAGTAGAAAAGGAAATATCAAACCAAATAACTACAAATTGCATTAAATATATTGTCATCAATCTACCACAGCACATAAAATACTTCTATAGATTCAATTACAAAGTGCATCTTGAAAAAAAATTAAATAGCTCAAAGAATATTCTATGCTCATGGCTGGGTAATGCCAATATAATAAAAATTATAGTACTACCAATGAAAATTTACATTTTAATGCTACACTAATCAAATTATCAAAGGGCCATTTTATAGAATTCTATAAAATAGTGACACATTCATTTGGAAAAATGTAAGATTGAGAATGTCAAGGGAAATGAAAAAAAGTAGAGAAGACAGAGATAATACTTTCAGATCTCAAATTGTATAATAAAGTCTTTGGAACAAAGTAGAGAAGTGGATCAGAGCAATAGAGTAGACAAGGGAGAACCATGTTTGATAAATGAGAAAACATAAATTGCTGAGGAAATAACTCCTTTTTAGATCAAAACTTCTGGGAAATGTTCAAAGAATATGAACATGCAGTTTTCAGTAAAAGAAATGAAAGCTACTATAGTCATATTAAAAATGCTCTATATCATTACTGATTAGAAAAAGGCAAATTAAAACAATTCCAAGGTACCACCTCACCTTACACCTGTCAGAAATGACAAATACTGGAGGGGATTAGGGAAAATAGGTACATTAATGAACTATTGGTGGGTTGGTCAATTAGTCCAACCATTCTGAGAACAATCTTAAAATATGCCCCAAAGGCTATAAAACTCTTCATATCCTTTGATCCAGCAATACCACTACAAGGTCTGTACCACAAAAAAGATAGGAAAAGGAAAAGGACCTAAATGTGCAAAAATACTTATAACAACTATTTTGTGATGGTAAAAAATTAGAAATTGAGGAGATGCTCATCAATTGGGAAATGGCTGAACAAATTGTGGCATATAGTTTTGATGGAGTATTATCAGGCTATTAGAAATGACCAAAGATATAGTATTAGAAAAAAAAATGGAAAACACATGTAAACTGATACAAAGTGAAGTGAAAAGATCCAGGAGATCATTGTACACAGTAATAGCAATGTTGTAATGATGATCAACTGTGAAAGACTTGGTTACTCTGACCAATACTGTGATACAAGACAATTCCAAAGGACTTATGATGAAAAAATGTTATCCCCCTCCAGAAAGAAAATTAATGAACTCTGAGAGCAAATAGAAGCATAATTTTCTTGAATTTTTTTGCAATATAGCTAATATGGAAATATGTTTTGCATGATTTCACATGTACAATTGATATATTGTTTGCCTTCTCAGTGAGTGGTGGAGGGGTGAGAGGGAGGGAGAAAATTTGGAGCTCAAAATTTAAAGAGAAAAGCATTTTAAAAATTAACAGATAAAAATACAAAAATCAACAAAAATGTGCTGTGAAAACGGGAAATCAGTCTGGCAAAAAATAGGCTTAGTTCAATACCTTACACCATATTCCACAATCCCTTGAAAATTGATTGTGACCTTAATATTAAAGATCATACTATTTTTTTTAAAAAACAGAAGAGAAAGAGATAATATAATTCTCACAGTTATGTGTAGGACACACACAGATTTAAATATTTGATTTATTCATTTTAAAGACATTTTTTAATATTTTAAGTTCCAAAGTTCTCCCTCCCTTTAGCCCCTCCCCCACCTATTCAGAAGGGAAGCAAGTGATATCTATTATACATGTGAAGGGATGCAAAACATATTTACATATTAGCCATGTTGGGAAAAAAAAAAGGTATGCTTCAACCTGTGCTCAAAGTTCATCAGTTTTCTTTCTGGAGGTGAGTATCATTTTTTATCATAGATCTTTTGGATTTGTCTTGGATCATTGTGTTGATTAGAGTACCTGAGTCTTTCATAGTTTATAATTGTTACAATGTTGCTGTTACTGTGTGCAATGTTCTCCTGGTTTTGCCCACTTCACTTTCCATCAGTTTATATAAGGTTTCCCAAGTTTTTGTGAAACTATCTACATCAGCAATTCTTATAGCACAGTAGTATTTCATCACAATCATATACCATGACTTATTTAGTCATTTCTAACTGATGGGTATACCATCAATTTCCAATTCTTTGCCCCCACAAAACAAGCTGCTAACATACCTTTATACATATAGATCCTTTGCCCTTCTCTTTGATCTCTTTGAGATACAGACCTAGTAGTGGCATTTTACAGTCAAAAGGCATGCACAGTTATAGCACTCTGAGCATAGTTCCAAATTATTCTCCAAAATGGCTAGGCCAGTTCACAACTCCAGCAATTGTGCATTAAAATGTTTCCTTTTTCATACATTCCCTCTAGTAATTGTCCTTTTTCTTTTCTATCATGTTGGCCAATTTGATAGGTATGAGGTGGTACCTCAGAGTTGTTTTAAGTTGCATTACTCTAATCAAGAGTGATTTAAAGCATTTTTTTCATACAACTACTGATTGTTTTGATTTCTTCTTCTAGGGAGGGAGGAAGGGAGAAAATTTGAAATGCAAAGTTTTAAAAACAATTGTTACAAATTGTTTTTACGTGTAACTGGGGAAAGATAAAATACTAAATAAATGCAAAAAAAGAGATTAAAAAAAGAATTGTGAACTATTAATGACCACATGAAAGAATGCTCCAAATAACTAATAATAAAAGAAATGCAAATCAAAACAACCTCAAGATTTTATCTCACACAATGAAAGTTGGAAAAGATGATCAAAATGGGCATATTTAATATTGGAGGGGATAGAAGATCAGGACCCTTATACATTGTTTTTGGAACTAGGAATCATTATAACCCTTTTGGAAATCAATATGAAATAATTTAAAGTGACTAATATATCTACTCTTTGACTCAGAGACTCCATTACCTAAGCTCATACCTCAAGGGGGCCATTAATAAGAAGAAAATCCCCATATATACCAAAATATTTATAACAATACTTTTTTATGATAAAAATTAGAGGGGGGAATTGATGTCGATAGATTGGAGAATGGTTAAAAAATCCTAATATATTAATGTAATGAATTATTACTGTTGTAAGAAATAGCAAATGTGATGAATACTGAGAAATCTATCATATGACTCTCCAAATAATGCATACAAATCACGTACTGGTAAGTAGTACCATCTTCCCATTAAAGAACCTCCTGAAAATACTCTCTTAGCCATGATCCCCATGCCAGGGTAGCATTTGTTTTTTTTAATTTTTATGAAAATCTCCAAACAAAATCATTCTGAAGTATCTTTAAACAATGAACACCTGCAATTTATCACTTTTAAAGAGGAAGGAGGAAGGGCATTGTGAAATTAAATAAACAATAATGAAGCTTAAGAATACCCAAAACATTAGAAATGACAGGTATATAAAAATATTATTATATATCTTGGGCTAACCTGGTTCTCATTAAACTTTAAGAGCTTGTTTTTAGACTTTGGTAAATGAGAAATTGGAGAAATCTTCCCCTACGGTAGGAAGAGAAAAGAAAGGAAAAGAAAGGGAATAAGGACTGCATTGTTCTGAGAAAATTAAAGTTCACTCTAGGGTTCATTGCCAGAGTGTTGACTGAGAGAGAGAGAGAGAGAAAGAGAGAGACAGACAGACAGAGAGACAGAGACAGAGAGAGATATGCATGTATATATGTATATGTGTATGTATATATGTATACATATGTGTTGCAGTACATTTAAAATTTAAGATTTCAGCAATGGGGGCTGCTGAAGGAGAATGGTTCAAATTACTCAGGAGCACAACACAAATTCATACGTAGGGCTGGAAGAGAAAATATGTAATCTTTACAACTATAAAAGTATATAACTATACAGACATATTCTATACATATATACATACACACACACATGTGTGTATGGTATGTGTAATCAGTTAACTCTGGTAATGAAACTCAGAGTGAACTTTATACATACATATGTATATACATGTTTATGTGTACGCATGCATGTATGTATTTGGGGGCTGGGGAGTAGGACGATGAGAGAAGATATCAATGCTTGGAAACCTTGCACCAAAGCATAGGTTGGCTGGGACCAGATTTTGTGAGAGAATACTGGCATTGATGAAATGACATGTCTTTTGGAACACTGAAGTATTTCCTGAGAGCTGCAAATAGCCCTGCTTTACCGCAACCCAATTTTCATTCTTTCCAATTGCTCTCTGGGTATTTAGCAAAGGAAACTGTGATAAGTCTGGCTAAGACCTGGGGTCCTGCCTGGGTCAGTAATGTGAAAGTGTTCCACCTCTTGCATTCCAACATTGCACTGTTCACTGTTTCCCAAAAGCATTCTCCTGGTGATGAAGGGAATGGATCAGGTCCCAAGCTGAGAGCTGGGGGAATGATCAGAGAAAGAATGAAGGGAAAATGGAGGCAAGGAAGGAAACATTCTTTATAACAGGTAAAACAGTTTTGAAGGGAACATAATCAATTGAAGTTTGGAAAAGATGAGGACAGACTGGTTCATATTTTAGTCCATTCAATGTAAGTGATAGAGTGAAAGAGAACTGAGAACTAGATTTAAATTTTCCCCAGAGGTTATTAAAATCCATCTGATGCCATTCCCCACCCCCCCCAGATAAAACCTGAA
Source organism: Vombatus ursinus (assembly GCF_900497805.2). Taxonomy (NCBI): domain Eukaryota; kingdom Metazoa; phylum Chordata; class Mammalia; order Diprotodontia; family Vombatidae; genus Vombatus; species Vombatus ursinus. The sequence goes on from NW_020949351.1 coordinate 24,098,425, forward strand.
TCATTGAAACCATATACTTTTTTTTTTCTCTTCATGTTCCTGGAGTAGTAGATCATTCTTCCTGAAATAAAAATAACAATAAAATCAGGTGCACTTGACCCAAGCCTGTGGGATCCTGGGTTCTACATATGTGTGTATGGAAGTGGGTTAAGCGATAAGTTAAAGTGGGAAGGGACCATTAAATTCCACCCATTCCCATTAACCTGCTCAGTAGCAAAAGTTTCCAAACCACTGTGGGGAAATGGCTAATGGTTGGACTTACATTCAAGAAGACTAAAGTTTGAATCTACTTCAAACTTTACACCTCAGCACATCATTTGAATTGCCAACCTCAGTTTTCCTCTCTGTGCAAAGGGGATAATTTTTGTTCATATAGGTCTTTATGAAGATCAAATGAGATATAAGATAATAGATGTATGCAAAGGGCTTTGAAAACTTGAAAGTGCTGTTTTATTGACAGCTCTCATTAAAGATTGGCTGGGCTGCTTTTGCTGGGTTTTTTTTGAGTCGTTTTAAGTCATGCCCTACTCTCTGTGACCCCATTTAGGGTTTTCTTGGCAAAGACACTGAAGTAGTTTGCCATTTCCTTCTACAGATCATTTTATACACAAGATACTGAGGATTAAGTGACTTGCCAGGGTCACACAGTAAGTATCTGAGGCCAGATTTGAACTCAGATGTTCCTGACTCCAGGGCCAGCACTCTATGTTGCTGTCCAGGCTGCGTCCTGAGTCATCTCCCCAGGACTTTTTCTACTGTGTGGCTGTGGTACCTCCATCCTCCTGCCCCAGATATACCTTTTTTAAATCTTCCTTTTATGTGTTATCTTCCCCCATTAGAATATAAGCTCTTTGAGGACAGGGACTTTCTGCTTGTATTTGTATTCCCAGTACTTAGCATAGTACCTGGCACCTAAAAAGCACTAAATAAATCCTTGTTAACTAACAGGCCTGACTGTCAATTCTGGGGCTTGTATAAAAGTAAAGGGTCAATTAAATCATTCAACCAAACTCCTTCACCCCTCTTAAATGACTGGCAATATGTGTACTCTGATTCCTTAGTCAGGTGTGATTAACTCCACTGAGTCAATCAATAGTAATCTTAGTGTGAACTAGGTGTGAACCAGTCTGAAATCTCTCTATTGAATCAATAAGTCTTTTGGAGGCAGAAGGTGGTAGCATTGGATAGTTCACAAGGCCTGGAGTCAGGAAAATCTGAGTTCAATTTCAGATACTAGTAGTATCACCCTGGACAAGTCACTTAACCTTTATTTGCTTCAGTTTCCTCCACTATAAAATGGGGATAATAATAACAAGGTTATTGTGAGGAAAAAATCAAATATTTGTAAAAATTTCTTAGTATAGTGCCTGTCACATAGTTGTTGTTTGTTTTTCGTTCTTGAAGGCAACCATGACATCAGGAAGGTGATGTCATGACTTAGACATAGTGAATTGGATTTAAATCTGGAAAGTCACTAGTCTCTCTTCTCCATAAGCATCTGGGTCCAGTGGCAAGACGTAGATCAGGGCAACTGGAGATGGCCCTGGATGCAGTGAGTTAGTTTAAAAAAGCCAAGGTCTTTCCCAGATCTCGGTTTGACTGAGGCAATGCCCATTCAGTGATTAAGGCTAGGTAAGAAATGAGACAAAGAATAGTATCTTTTACCTAGTCAAAAAAAAAAATCAGAAAACCCCTCCAAATACCTATAAAAATGGCTCTAAACAAATTCTAAAGCAGCAGAACCCACAAAAAGACAGGGTGAATCAAATTTCCAGCCAAAGACAGCCAGGATGTTGATTGGAAAGGTATATCACGCCAGGCAGGGAGAGGAGCGCAGTTTGTTGTGGGCGCACAGGCCGCAGCGAACCTGGAGCAGGCCTCAGAGGACTGAATCACAGGCAGCTGTGGCAGTTTCCAGACTTCTCAACCCAGGAAGGCCAAAGGCAACTTGGAAGGTCAGTGGGAAAAGTCTGTGACTGCGGTGAGAGAAGGAGGTAGGTCTCCTAGGGGGACCGCGGCTGTTTCCTGAGCTTCCGGCCCACAGACTGAGGGGGAATCAAGTGGCTGATCATTGCACAGATCTTTTTGCCAGTGCTGAGGCAGGAATCTCTTGCTTTACCAGTGCTTGGATCTAGGTCACAATCCTGAGGGGTAGTCCTGGGGTGAGGAGGAATGCTGGTATGGTGAAGCTTCTTGTGGTGGTGGAGAGAAAACACCTCGCCCCTTATCATAGCACCTTGGAAGAACTGAAAATTTACAGGTCCCTAGAAGTATCTCTGAAAACAGCTGTACAAACCCCTGAAACTTGGGACAATACATTCTCCACATTGGAAGCAGACTTTTACCTTAACAAAGAGATTAAAACTCAAGTAACTGGCCAGGATTATGAGTAAGCAGCGCAAAATGAGTCAGACTATATTATCTTACTTTGGTGACAAAGAAGATCAAAACATACAACCAGAAAAAGACAACAAAGCCAAAGCTCCTACATCCAAAACCTCCAAGAAGAATGTGAATCAGTCCTAGGCCTTGGAAGGGCTCAAAAGGGATTTTGAGAAGCAAATAAGAGAAGTAGAGGAAAAACTGAGAGTCTTGCAAGAAAATCATGAAAATCAAGTCAACAGCTTGCTAAAGGACACCCAAAAAAATACTGAAGAAAATAACACCTTAAAAAATAGCCTAACCCAAATGGCAAAAGAGGTCCAAAAAACAAATGAGGAGAAGAATGCCCTAAAAAGCAAAATTGGCCAAATGGAAAAGGAAGTCCAAAAGCTTACTGAAGAAAATATTTCCTTAGAAATTAGAATAGAGCAATTGGAAGCTAGTGACTTTATGAGAAATCAAGACACTGCAAAACAAATCCAAAAGAATGAAAAATTAGAAAACAATGTGAACTATCTCATTGGAAAAACAACTGACCTGGAAAATAGATCCAGGAGAGAGAATTTAAAAATTATTGGACTATCTGAAAGCCATGATCAAAAAAAAGAGCCTAGACATCATCTTTCAAGAAATGATCAAGGAAAACTGCCCTGATATTTTAGAACCAGAGGGCAAAATAGAAATTAAAAGAATCCACTGATCTCCTCCTGAAAGAGATCCCCAAAGGAAAACTCCTAGGAATATTGTAGCCAAATTCCACAGTTACCAGGTCAAGGAGGAAATATTGCAAGCAGCCAGAAAGAAACAGTTCAAGTACTATGGAAACACAATCAGGATAACACAAGATTTAGCTGCTTCTACATTAAGGGACTGCCCGGCATGGAATATGATATTCCAGAGGGCAAAGGAGATAGGATTACAACCAAGAATCACCTACCCAGCAAAACTGAGTATAATTCTTCAGGGGAAAAAATGGTAATTCAGTGAAATAGAGGCCTTTCAAGCATTCTTGATAAAAAGACCAGAGCTGAATAGAAAATTTGACTTTCCAATACAAGACTCAAGTGGAACATGAAGAGGGGAGGAGATGGACATTCAACAAAATAGGGGGCTTCCATACCTTCCTGATAAAAAGACCAGAGCTTAACAGAAAATTTGATCTTCAAATACAAGAGTCAAGACAGACATAAAAAGGCAAATGGGACAGAAAGATATAATATGTTGCTAATAAGGGCAAATTGTTTATATCCCTACAAGAGAAGAGGACACTTGTAACTCTTGAGAACTGTATTGTTATTACACCATGTTAAAGGGGTATACATAAAGGGGGTGGGTATAAATTGACTTTGATAAAATGGTGAAAAAAAAATCTAATCAAGTGAGTTAAATGGATCCAAGTAAATGAATTAATCTGATCTAACTAAGAAAATGTCCTGAGAGAATAGGAAAGGAGGAGGCAGAATAGGGTAAATTACATCACAGGAAAAGGCACAAAACCCTATTACAGCAGAGGGAAAGAAGGGAGGGAGATGACAATTGTTTGAACCTTACTCTCACCAGATTTGACTCAAGAAGGGAATAATATAATCAGTTAGGCATAGAAACCTAACATGCCTTATAGGCAGTAGGAGTGAAAAGGAAAAAGAAAAGTGCAAAAGGGCGGGGGGGGGGGTGTTAATAAAAGGGAGGTGGAACTGAGGGAGGTGGTAGTCAAAAGCAAAACATTAGTGAGGAGGGAAAAGGAGAAAGAAAAGCATAAACGGGGGTGGGGGGAGAAGGATGGAGAGAAAGACACAGATAGTACTCATAATTGTGAATGTGATATATAAATGTAATGGAATACTATTGTGTTATAAGAAATGATGAATAGGCAGACTTCAGATATACCTGGAAAGACTTGTATGGTTTGATGCTGAGTGAAGCGAGCAGAACCAGGAGAATGTTGTACACAATAACAGCCACATTGAGTGATGACTGACTTTGATAGATTTAACCCCTCTCAGCAATACAAGGATCTAAGACATCTCCAAAAGCCTCGTGATGGAAAATGCTATCCACATCCAAAGAAAGAACTATGGAGTTTGAATGCAGATCAAAGCATACTATTTGCAATTTTTTTCTTCTGTTATGCTTTGTTTCCTCTTTCTGGTGGTTCCTCCTATTAGTTCCAATTCTTACTTATAACATGACTAATGTGAAAATATGTTTAATAGGAATGTATATGTATAGTCTATATTAGATTGTACGCCATCTTGGGGAGGAAGGTAGGGAGGGAGGGGGAGAAAAATTTAAAACTCAAAAGCTTATGGAAGTGATTGTTGATAAATTAAAATAAATTAATAAAAAAAAATCAGTCTGGCAGAGGAAGACCTTCAGGGTTTCCGGCCAAAACAGAAACAATTAATTTATATGTGCTCTGAGTCATCAGGGGACAAACAATGACCACAAAGTGGGACTTGGGCTGGGACCTATAGTTGGCCCAATCAATGAGAGCCAGGGTGAGCTGGGTTTAAGGCATGGTCTTTAAGAAAGAAATCTAGTGGGGCAGCTAGGTGGCCCAGTGGATAGAGCACTGGTCCTGAAGTCAGGAGG
>NW_020949351.1:24103408-24110908 GCF_900497805.2 Vombatus ursinus
CCTCAGACCAAACACTTGACACTAGCTGTATGACCCTGGGCAAGTCACTTAACTCCAAGTGATGAAAAAAAAAAAAGAAAAGAAAAATCTAGCCTATAAACCCCAAGATATCTTGTTAGATTTTAGGGATCAAAATTTATATTCCTTTGGACAGAGCATCTGCAGGTATGGGTATTATATCCTGTGTGGACAGAGGGAGAGGAAAGAAGGGGTAGGGGAACCAAAGAGAGGGGAAGAGAGGAGAAGCAGGAAGAAGGAAGGAGCTGCATTGCCTAACTGGAAGTTGCCAGTTGAGTCCCCAGTGGGGTAGCTTATACTATTCATAGTTTGTTGCTTGTCCTTCATTCTCAAAGAGGACCATGACATAGGAAGGTGATGACATAACTTGCAAGTGAATTGGATTTCAGTGAGAGAGGGCTGTGCAAAGTCACCAGGCTCACTTTCTCCTCCAGAGCCATTTGAGTTCAATGGCCAGATATTAATCAGGACAATTGGAGATGGCCCCCAAGGAGAATGTCCTGTAAAAATGAATACATGAACAAAAGGATGGCTCACTTCACAGGACTTCTCTGTGCTAGAAAGCATTCCTTTAATTGGCTTTGTGTTCTATGCCCCTTCTTAAACAGGCTGTTGCTCTGGCATGTACTTATGCTGGCTTTTCTTAAAAAAAAATTACTAATTAAAGATTTGTTGAAATGTTTCTGATGTAGATTTTTCAAGTTATGAGAAACACTTTTTCCACTTAAGTTACTTGTGAAAATATTATGGCAAGCTTAACACAATCTTGAGCCATTTTAAATGGTACAGATGTCATTGTTACAAGCCACCTGGAGGGAATTGACGAATTCCCCTTCTTCAGATGAATGACTTAAAAAAGTTCACTTTCACATTGATTTCATCAGAATTTATAATACTATGTTGCCAGATTCTATCACCTGAAGTTTGGAGGGGTTCTGATAGCCTTTATGATGTAATTCCTACTCTGATGAAGTCATGGATTTTTTGGAGAAGACTAGAATCAAAAGACCACAGATATAAAGCTATAAAGGATAATAAGGTCCAACCTTCTCACTTTAGGTATTAGGAAATTGGAGCCCAGAGAGTCTCAGTGATTTTCATAGGTCACTCTTGTATTAATATCAGAATCAGGATTTAAACTTGTCTTTGGACTCTAGATACAGCATTCTTTCCACAGTACTACTCTAACAAACTTCAAGGGCAGCTAGATGGCACAGTGGACAGAGTGCTGGGCCTGGAGTCCAGAAGACTCATATTCCTGAGTTCAAATCTGGCCTCAGATACTTACTAATTGTGTGACCCTGGGCAAGTCACTTAACCCTGTTTGCCTCAGTTTCCTCATCTGTAAAAGGAGATGGAGAAGGAAATGAAAAACCACTCCAGTATCTTTGCCCAAAAAACTCCAAATGGGATCACTGAAAAATGGCTGAACAGCAACAACAGTAAGCTTCTAAACTTTTTCCAATTATCAGGAAAGAAAATTCATTGTTGTTTCCTACAACACACATGGGAGGTATAGAGAATGCTGTGCTGTTTTGTATTAAACAACTTGAGGTGTTTTCTGCAACATCCATACACAGTTCACACCAGGAGCACATCTGCAAAGAATAGCTGTAGCAAAGGAAAAAACTCATTCAGGTTTTTTCCAGACAAGTGAATAGGGCTGCTGCAATATAGCCACTAATACTTCTTTTGGCAGACTCTCCTGACATTGTTTTGGCTGTGTGGGGTTGAAAACACTTCTAGAGCTATTATGAGGGCATAGTATTCACAGATTCATCTACTTCTGCATTTACTTGTGTAAAAACAAGCATATGAGTCTTAGAGGTGCCCTGTGGACTCATCAAATGGATAGTGAACGAAGAAAACTTGTTCCATAACCTTTAAAGGTGAGCTGTAATAAAAGATTCAAGTACTCCATTGCTATTTAACAACTCAGTACATTTCTTATCTCAGGAAGGAATCACCAACCAAGACTTTTTTCTGGGCTAGGTCTGTTTTTACAAAGGTCTATTGGTGAAATAGAAAACTAATAAATATCAAATTTAAATGTACTGTTTTTAGTAGCCTTGCACAATATGTACCAAAGTCTTCCCTCCTAGGTGACTATAAAATATCAATAAAGTGTAAGGTAACTTTTGCAGTGCAATGTCCATTCGTGGGCATGGCTGAAGATTCAGCTGGGAGCAAGTATGTTTCTATATTAAGGTAAATTGGCAAATATAGATTAGCTCTAAACATGATTAGGTCCACCTCAAAACTTCCTCCTCTCTAGAATTCTACCATCTTGAAATACAGCCAAATAAGTAAGCAGTTCACTATCTATGTGCAGAGGTTCTCTGCCTCTCTCTACAGGTAACAAAGTTAACAGAGACTCTGCTGCAGCTGGTATTTTTCAATGTAATGCTTCAAAGAGCCTGCAGAGAAACCCTCTAAATGAAAGATAATGATACTTGTTTATTCAAATTGAGTAAGCACCTGCTGTGTGTGACCTAGAGTTGACTGTCGTTTTAAAAAGTCCAGTGGCTCACTAGAAATATTCAAAGAATAAATCTCATTTGGGAGTAGTTAACCTCTTCCTTAAAAACATTTCAGGACTATTTCTTTTTAAAAGAAATGTGTTCATCCTTTAATTAGAAGTTAAGTACAGACCTAGTTTGCTCAGCTGGCTGGAACACAATGCTAATAAGGACAAGGTCATGGGTAAAGTCATCGTGTGGGCTGATAAACTTTGTCATGGTTCATCACTAAATGTACCTTTAACCAATTCCCAAAATGTGTGCAGTTGATCACAAGAGAGATCAGCACAGAGAAAAAGAAAAAGAGTAGATCCATCCCCAAAAGACTTAACTATTGCTGGAAAAAAGCAACTCCAGGTTCATACCTTACGGAGTTGATCACCGGTGTCAGTTCCATACATGCAGACAAGCAGTATTATCATTAACACAATTCAATAGACATTTATTAAGCACCCACTAGAGTAGAGGTCAGTGAACTATGGCTCTCAGGCTTATTCCTGCCTGCCAACAGTTTTTGTACTCCCTGAAAGCTTATCTCCAAAGGCTGAATTTAGCCCCTGGCCAACCTTTTGTGTAACTGACGACAGGGTAAGTGTCAGCCATGGCATATATGTTAGAATAATTGACTTGAAGTCAGGAAGACTCTTGAGTTTCAAATCTTGCTTCTGATAATTACTAGTTATGGACAAGTTACAACTTCTCGGTGACTCAGGCAACTCTCAAATTGTTGTTGTTTAGCCAATTAGTTGTGTCCAGATCTTCATGATCCCATTTTGGGTTTTCTTGGCAAAGACAAATGGAATGGTTTACCATTTTTTTTTCCAGCTAATTTTACAGATGAGGAAATTGAGGCAAAGAGGATTAAGTGACTTGACCAGGGTCACACAGCTTGTAAATATCTAAGGTCATATTTAAACTCATGCCTTCCTGACTCCAGGGCTGATGCTCTATCCACTGTGCCACCTAAGTGTCCAAACTCTCAAATAGGTACCTACTAAGCCATTGGTAGAATATGATCTGAAACAACAGAGAGAATCTCCAACATAGACATACATATTTCCCTTGTATCTTTATGTGAAGGGCATGATACACTGTAGTAAGGGCAGGTTGGGGATCATACATTCATAGATGAGGCATCCTGGCACCATGGAGAAAGAGACAGATGAGAAGTTAGGAAATATAAGTAGGGGGAAGCTAGTTGGCACAGTGGATAGAGCATTGGCCCTGAAGTCAGGAGGAACTGAGTTCAAATCTGGCTTCAGACCAATCACTTGACACTTACTATCTGTGTGACCCTGGGCAAGTCACTTAATGCCAATTGCCTAAAAAGGAAAAAAAAAAAGAAAGAAAAGAAATATAACTAGTTGTCTTTGCTCTAATACTAGTTAGATATCTGACCTTACAAAAATCACTTTGTTTCTTTTGGGCCTCATTTTCTTCATTTTAAATCAAGGAAGAATATCTTTGAGATTTCTCTAGCTCTATTATCTATATCTATGTTCTTTGGGTCAGTGTAACATGTCACCTTTGCTGGAGCTGATAATTTTCATATGTGCTTTGCTTTTGTCTCTCATGATATTGTCATTAAGTAGAATGATTTAGCTATCTGATACATATATCAAATGTACTCCTAAAACTGTCTTTGAAAACAATTTCAAAAGGTTATATAACTTTTTTGCTTATTCTCTATACTTGAAGTCGGGGGCCTGTAACTAAATTATGTCCAGGAGTCAAATTATGTCAATGAGTACTTCAAGCACTTGATGTTTTTTTATTTCAACTATGCTTTTAGGAGTTAAGATTATATAATATTATTAAATTTTATATGTATATATACACACAGGTACAATTTCACATACGCACACCCACACACACATACTCTATTCTACAAAGGTCATCTACTGCATCCTAGGCCATCACCAATCATCATCACTTTTGTTTTGCCACTGGACCATGATGACTATGGAGGAGTCTGGATGATTTTGCACTGCTTTGCCCCACTTAAATCCAATTCACTTGCAAGTCAAGACATCACCCTCATGATGTCATTGATCCTTTTTAGAGAATGAAAGATGAACTGTGAGTAGTAGTAGCTGCCCTATGGAGAGCCAATCTGCCTGTTTGAGTTGGGAAATGCTTCTCCTTTTCATCCTTCTCTTCCCCTTTCTTCTCTTCTTATTCCTCCTCTTTCTCTTTCTTCTCAAAAAGCTGGGACAATTTAATTTTTGTTCTGTGCAGTTTTCATTTTTGATTTCTTGAAATATACCTCTGAAAAGACAGGATTTAACAAAGCCCATTATGTTTGAAATAGAGGTACTTGACTATCCTTTAAACCAAATCACTCTGGCTTACATTGAATGGCCAATAATAGGCCCCCAGACCAAGCCTAGGAGCTCATTGTTGGGGTTTTGATGGTTTAGAGTGAGTGTAAATAGCAATTGTTTTCTCTTCTGGATAGAAACTTTAATGGTCTTCCCTCCCACACTGACACTTTTGCAAATGGTAAACAAAGTCATCTTTTGTCTCAGTTCTTACCTAGCTCTTAGTCATGGAATGGACATTGCCTCAGGCAAACTGAGACCTGGGAAAGACCTTAATTTAAAAAGTCAGAGCCACCTATTGCATTCTGGGGCATCTTGACTTTTGTCTTGCCATTAGACTGTTATGAGTCTAGAGGATACAGTGAGGCTGATGACTTCGCATTGCTCTGCCTCACTTAAATCCAATTCACATCCAAGTCAAGAACACGTGATGCCATTGGAACTTTTCCAGAAGGAAGGATGAACAACAACAATTGCTAAGTCAATTAGGTAGCAGTCCTCCTTCAGCTTACCCTGTCTTTTAACATTGGACATGATTACTGTCCATACACCCCCACCCAACCCACCTCCTTGAAATTTTCTACCTTTATTCTCTGTTACATTTCTATTTTATTTTTCTCATTGGTCCCACATCTTCTTGATTTGAAAATGAGTTTGTTTTTTTCCCCTGGGATTTAGGTCCAAATCTTTTGCTCTTATCCCTCTACTCTCTTTCATCCACTTTCATAGTTTTGTTTTCATCTTTGTGCAAATAAATGACTCAACCTGTCCCTAGCTCAGCCCTTCATTCATAGGTATAATCCTGTATCTTCCAATGTCTACCAAAAATTTCAACTTAAATATCTTGCCATTATCTAAAATTTGATATGTATAAAACTAAACTCACTACCTCCCCCTTCAAAAAAAAAAACATCGATTCCCTTTTGACTTTGCAGTATCTTTCAATAACCTATTCTTGGTCACAAAGACTTAAATCATTTGAATTATCTTTGATTTTTCCCTCTTCTTTGTGCCCACACTTCTGATCAAAAACACGTCCTATCAGTTCTTCTGCCATAATTTTATCAAACATAGTGGGAGACTTTAGTGAAGACACATCCTCCCTCCTCCATTACTTATAACCCACATCTGTTAGTTGCTAATTCTCTCAGAATTTTATAGGGATTGGATATGAGAGTGCTTGGAAACTAAACCCTACAAAATAAAGAAACAATTTTGCTTGATCGAGACATTTAACAGAAACTATCAAGCATATGGACACCCAGGGCAAATTCCTAGATCAATATAAACACACAAATATGTCTAAAATACTTCCCACATGATGAAAATAGGGCCCTTAACAACAATATTAAAAGCATAAATACCTAGATATTCCAGAAAGGAGAACATCAATGGGTAATATTTACAAGGTCTAAATAGGCCTACTTTGTCATAAGGCCATGCAAGGCTTCTCAGCTCTTACCAGAGAATGAAGATGAGAGAGAAGGAAAAAAGACTCCTGGTTACTCTTTGTACTTGCTTGTCCTCCATCTTTTTTTCATGGAACCTTTTACGTATTTTGACCAATGGAATACATGAAGAACTTGTATGCTCCCCACTTCTCTGTTTTGCAGAAAAGGTGAGAACCAAATCAGAGAATAAAGTTGAAGTAGGGCCGTGGCTACTGTTTTGTAGGCCCCCTGATCTCAGAACACCAATATTGAACCATGCCTACTAATTCCAGTCAAATCTGCTTATATATTACTAGTCATGTGCTTTATTGCTAGGATTCAAATCTGCTTCTCAGATCTTACCCCGACAGTGAGCCAATTAGATTTTCACTGAGGGGCTCTAGTCACATTTAGGAACAGAAAGGCAAATATATCCCCAATGACTCCAAGAAATCACAATTTTTTTTATTCAAGAAGAAATACCTCTATACATTACAGAAAGCTAAACTTGCAATCAAGGGTATACTGATAAATATTTAACAATCAAATGTTTTAGGGAAAATGTAGATAGGATGGACTTTTAAGTTTAATCTGCATTATTAACATTTTCTTAATCACTTCCTTAAGTCTAGATAATTAACCAAACAATAAATCTAGCCTTTATTCATAACATTTGCCAATTTCCAAAATGTAAATGTTTACCCTCAAAATTTAACAATTGACTCTCCTGAATCAGATTTGAGCTGACTTGGCCATACCCTTCTGCCTTCAATCATGAGCCACTGAGGTTCACTCCCTGTACCAAATACTGGAGTCAGTTGATCAAAGGGACCCATCCACATAACTGCCTATTCAAAAAGCTGGAAAGTATCACTTCTTAACTATAAAATAAATAAGAAAAGTTGATTCGAGGAGGCTTTATAAGACTAAAATTTCTAGTATCTCTGATTTTCTTTCCATTCCCCCATGATAATCTAGGAATTATCACTTGACCCAGGTCTGACTTGTCTCTCTGACTTCAATGTCTCCCTCTTCTAATCTGCACACCCCCACCAGATTAATATTCTTAAACTACAAAATGTCATTTTGTGGCTATAAAACCTGTAAGCTTTTCTCATTTGCTGGAATTTAATGTCCAGATTCCTCAATGTACCCTTCAAATCCCTTTGTATTCTGACTTTAATACACCTTTTCAAAGTTAAAATACTCTGT
>NW_020949351.1:24115908-24133844 GCF_900497805.2 Vombatus ursinus
GGTTCTATACTTGCCTACTTGCATCCTGAGCCCACTGGAAGGGGCGCCAGTATCTGTTGATTCTTGCCACTTTTCCCTATTTTTGCTTAGGCTCCCACTACAGCAGCTGTTATACCTCTCTTTGGGTTTTCCTTGCTGTACCTCCTCCTGTCCTGGAGCAAGCTATCTTTGTTTTCTTGGTGGCAAGGGGAGTGAAAAGCATGGGTCAATAGATAGCAATGAGCAATTGAACTCACCTCATCCCTCTAGGGCTACCTGGGCCCTTGAATTTACCCCCTTTATCACCACCACCATTACTCCACCCCACCCTACCCCAGGAGTCAGTATCTTTCTTAGGTTGTGAAGAACTCCATCCCTTCTCAGTAGATGAGGCTTCAGAATTGGGAAGGAGAGTCTTCCAGGCCCTATAGCAATGGGATTGCCACGGGTGCCTGAGCAGTATGCCCTCTGCTTTCCTGAGGAATATGGTTAATGTGAGAAATAAATCTATTTCGTCCAAGGATGAGGCCTTGGAATCAGGATCTGCCTGTCCCTGTCAAATTCTGGGCTTCCCAAGCCTGAGTACAGTATGTGTATAGAATCTGGGCCAGGGGCACGGAGGAAGGTCAAAGGTACACAGGTAATAGCTGCTCCCGCACCAGACAGCCCAAGGAATGATTTCTCATGGCTAATCCATCTAGTTCAGTCCAATGAGCACAGGAAGGAGAAAGAACCTGGGGCTAGTGCAGAATTACTGCCTGCCCGCTTTCCTACTTGGTGCAGACATCCTATATTGCAACTTTACTGAGTACGAGCAGAGATTGTAAAGCGGAACAAAGGCTACCAGCTGGTGGAACATTTACCACCATTTTACCCCTCATTTATTACCAGCTACACTGCCTTTGGAATTGCTTGGACATCTCCATCATGCCTTCCTTTCTCAGGAAACTCATCATTGGGAAATCTCATTAATCAATCAATTAACATTTATTAAGTGCCTTCTATGTGCCAGGCACTCTACTAAGTGCTGAGGACACATACAGGGGCAAAAAAACAGTCCTTACTCTCAAGGAGATTACAATCCAAGTTAGGGGGTGGTAATGGGGGAATCAACCTGCAAACTAATAATTAATGGGAGGGGTCTAAAATGAAGAGAGGTTTCTTGTAAAAGATGAGATTTTAGTTGGGACGTAGAGGAAGCCAGGGAAGTCATTAACCTGCAACACAGAATCAGCTTCAGGATTCACATCTGATCAGTACCTTCTATTCCTTTGATTGGGTCCTTTGACTGGTAGGTGGGACCATGGCTTCCAGGGCTTCTATTTAAAGAAGGCGTTTAATACAGCTCCCCAGCTACACCACTTCTGGACTCCCTTGGACTTTCCCATCACGCCCCCAGCAGAGTTCTTTCTCCCTTCCCTTCTTTCCACTCCTGCTTTCAGTTTTCTTTTCTGTGTTGTCTTCCCCCATTAATTGTAAGCTCCCTGAAAGGATGTTTTTAATTTGTATTTGTACTGTCAGTGCTTAGCAGAGTTTCTGTCACATAGTAGGTGCTTAACAAATGTTTTTTGAATGACTGACTGAACAGCTGGGCTGCTCTCCCAATTTCTATTCTTTTTTCTCCCAGAACCACCACAGAGTATGTTGCACACTCCCAAGAATATGTGTGCCTGCCTTGGAGACCACTGATCTAAAGCAGAACTTGTTAAACTTTTTCTGCTCGTGACCCCTTTTTGCCTGAGAAATTTTACATCACCCCGGGTATATAGGTATATAAAATAGGTATGCAAATCAAACATTTACTGATAATAAATCATAAAAAAAATTTATTTTAAAACAATTCTTTGATATACACATAATTTTAACATTTATTAAAGATGAAAGCAAATTTGCATACTAATGAGATAGATGTGCTTGTTTATTTTGACATAAAGAATTAAATCTTGGTGGAACATTTGATATTGCAGAACATAGAGCATCTTTAGTGTTTTTCAGAGTTGATTGGTATTTTGATTTTATAATTGACAATGCTGAGAATGACTTTTGGAATAATTTTGTAGCATAAAATGGCAGAAGTATGTTTAGGGCCATTTCAGAAATTGTTGGAAATTCTGTCCTAATCCCAAGCCAAAATTCATTTAACAATTTTGTATGTACAGTAAAAACACTTTAGTTTATAACATATCATAATATCAAATCTGAGCTGAGGTGTTTCTAGCAGCATTCATTGGCATTTGGCATGATGGCGCATGCAGTGCAAAGTATATATTTTGTATGGTTCAGAACCAAGGCTGCAGTGAAGTTGCAGGGTGCAACATGGGCAAACACTGCCAGAAACACCTTGGATTTATCATGTGTTTGGTTTTAGAGCTGGAGCCAAGATGGCAGAGTAAAAGCAGTGACCTGCTTGAGCTCTCCCCCAAACCCCTCCAAATACCTATAAAAATGACTCTAAACAAATTCTAGAGGGGCAGAACCCACAAAAAGACAGAGTGAAACTAATTTCCAGACCAAGACAACCTGGATGGTTGATGGGAAAGGTCTGTTGTGCCAGGTTCAGAGAGGAGTGCAGTTCAGTGTGGGCTGCACAGGCAAAGACCAGACCTCAGCAAACCTGGAGCAGGTCTCAGGGGACTGTACCATGGGCAGCTGTAGTGGTTTCCAGACTTCTCAACCCACAAACACCAAAAACAACTTAGAAGGTCAGTAGGAACTCGGTGAAAGAGGAGTGAGGTCCTCAGTCTTGGCACATCCCTAGGGTGGTGGCTGTTTCCAAATATCTTGACTCACAGACAGAGTGGGGATCAAGCTGCTGATCAGAGGGGGATTGCAAGGATCTCATTGCTGGTGTGGAGGTAGGATTCTCTTGCTTTACCTGTGCTTGCATCTGGGTCCCAGTCCTAGGTGGCAGTCCTAGGACAAGGAGGACTGTTGGCATGGTGGAGCTCGTGATGGCAGTGGAGAAGGAATCCTCCTCACAGTTCCAAGGCAGAAAAGAGTGTTTGTGGTCACTCATAGATCAGAGTACAGGCCAGGAAAGGAGTGAACACCTCACCCTTGATTATATCACCTTGGAAGAGCAGAAAACTTACAGGTCCTTAGAAGTATCTCTGAAAACAGCTGCACGAAACCCTTGAAATTTGGGACAGTACATTCTCCACACTGGAAGCAGACCCCTACTTTAACAAAGAGTTTAAAACTCAAGTAATTGGCTGGGATCATGAGCAAGCAGCGTAAAAAGAGTCAGACCATAGAATCTTACTTTGGTGACAAAGAAGATCAAAACATACAACCAGAAGAAGGCAACAAAGTCAAAGCTCCTACATCCAAAGCCTCTAAGAAAAATATGAATCAGTCCTAAGCCTAGGAAGAGCTCAAAAAGGATTTTGAGAAGCAAGTAAGAGAAGTAGAGGAAAAACTGGGAAGAGAAATGAGAGTGATATAAGAAAATCATGAAAAACAAGTCAACAGCTTGCTAAAGGAGACCCAAAAAGGTACTGAAGAAAATAACAACTTAAAAACAGCCTAACCCAAATGGCAAAAGAGGTCCAAAAAGCCAATGAGGAGAAGAACTTCTTAAAAAGCAGAATTGGCCAAATGGAAAAAGAAGTCCTAAAGCTCATTGAAGAAAATAATTCCTTAAAAATTAGAATAGAGCAAATGGAAGCTAATGACTTCATGAGAAATCAAGAAATTGTAAAACAAAACCAAAAGAATGGAAAAAAATAGAAGACAACGTGAAATATCTCACTGGAAAAACAACTTATCTGGAAAATAGATCCAGGAGAGATAATTTAAAAATTATTGGACTACATGAAAGCTATGATTAAAAAAAAAGAGCCTAGATGTCATCTTTCAAGAAGTTATCAAGGAAAACTGCCCTGATATTCTAGAACTAGAGGGAAATATAGAAACTGAAAGAATCAACTGATCACCTCCTGAAAGAGATCCCCAAAAGAAAACTCTTAAGAATATTATAGCCAAATTCCAGAGTTCCCAGGTCAAGGAGAAACTATTGCAAGTAGCCAGAAAGAAACAATTCAAGCATTGTGGAAATACAATCAGGATAACACAAGATTTTACAGCTCCTACATTAAGGAATTGGAGGGTTTGGAATATGACTTTGAATTAATTTTTGGTCAGTGAGCATTTAGAAATCTTTTGTTTTTGCCAATTTTTTCATGACCCACACATTCAGTTACACGATCCCATGCTATGACCCACAAGTTAAGAAGTGCTAATCAAAAGGAAAGAAGTACCATTAGTAGAAACAGTTATGCCCCAAAATACATTAGAATATTCTCAATGCTTGGCCCATAGTAGGCACTTAATAAATGTTTATTGACAACTCAACAATCCCAACACAGTACTGCAAAAGTAAGTGAAAGTTTCATATGGTTGATAGACTATTGGAATTAAAGTCAGGAAGACCTAGGTTCAGAGCTTCTATGACATTTCCTGGTAGTGTAACCTAGTATTTATTTATTGAATCATACATGATTTATGATCTGCATTGGATGGAAGGAGTTCCCAGATCCCATACTATATAAGGAGATCCCACATTTCCATACTATAATTCCACATCTAGTGGTAGTGAGTATGATTTAATCTGTTAGAAGTTTATAACCAACCTCCTTCCTTCTTTTTACTAATAGGGGCCATCTAATCCTAGGAAGCAAAAGACCTGAATTAAATTTGCATCTCTTCTAAAAGACTGATTTAGAATACAACTAAATTCTGTTTTTTATAAAATTAGATCAAGACCAAAGTAATTTTGCAAATAAAAAAATAGTAATAGCCTAAGCAATTTACCCTAAGAAATTACTACAACTGTCAGATAATTGAGGACAATTAAAAATTATCATTAATGAACTGAATGCTTTGATATTATTGGCACTGACAAAGGCCAACATACAAGAAATGTGGGAGGGCAGGAGTGGGGAGGGTTTAAGAAAGAGATAGATTATGAGATAAGAGGTTGTGACTGGCTGTCATGAAAAAGACATACGGAGTTCCAAATGATGGAAATACATGCAAGTATTTTACCTGTCATATTTGTTTGGCACAGGAAGGTGTATTTAGTGATTTGGAGAGGTTTGTAAAATTGTATTCTTTTTTATGTAAGGAATTGTTGGGTAGCTTAGTTTGTGGGCTCTGTACTGAATGAAAACAGCCAAAGCACTATTAAATGGTTCAGACAGACTATGGGGACCTGAATGTAGTGTAGGATTTTTTTTTTTATTCATTACCACTTACAAGGTAACCTGTTAACCCACCAATTTATGAGTTGAGTCATCATCCCTCACCAGGTGCCTCAGGTGCTGCCACAAAACTCAGAAGCTGGGATCTGGACTGCTGTTCTTTGAAAACAGAGTTGATCTAGCAAAATCCTGCAGCAATTCCTCCCTCTCCAAGATCATGCACATTGTGATTAACTATGTACTAGACTGGGATTTATTAAAATACAATACTGCCTGTTGAGTCAGAAATGCAAATAGTGTACCTTGAAATATTGAAAGCTCTATGACTTCATTAGTATAAATAATTCCTCCATTAAGGAAAAATTAAATCCTTTCAAAGTTTCATGATTTGTGTTATACACATTTAATCACTTGGTGATCAAACTTTTACAAAAGTTCTTCACTGCATTTAGTTATGCTCATCCTTGAGGAGTGGGCAAAATATTGTTTCTTTGATTCACATGCAAAGTTTTTCCAGTTGGAGAACACTTACTATGGCTTGGGATTGGGAGACATAGCATTTATGAACCCTTATATCCAAGGACTTTGGAGTGCCATTTCATATGAAGATCCAGTACACAATTGAAATTTATGTGTTTAAAGGACATTTTACCTGGAAGAGGGTGACAATCTTTGAAATTTGATACCACTGCCCAATTAAACACCAAAATGGAAATTCTGAAAACCAAGGGAGAGAGAAATAAAATTGAAAGTACAAACAGGGGCAGCTAGGTGGCACAGTAAATAGAGCACCAGCCCTGGAGTCAGAAGGACCTGAGTTCAGATCTGACTTCAGACACTTGACACTTACTAGCTATGTGACCCTGGACAAGTCACTTAACCTCATTCATTGCCTAGCCAAAAAAAAAAGTATAAACAACAAAACAAAATTGAATTAATCAATGAAATGAGTGGCTGGTTTTATGACCAAAATGATGCAATAGATAAACTATTGGTTAATTTGACTAATGTGAAAAATAAAGAAAGAAGAAAACCAAATTACTAGTATCAAAAATGAAAAAGGTGAAATGGATAAAATTAAAGCAATTAATAGGAGGGTTTTTTTTCTTCTTCCAATTATATGCCAGTAAAACTGACAACCTAAGTGAAATGGATGAATACTTACAAAAATACAAATTGCCCAGATTAACAGAAAATTGTATAGAATGCTTAAATACTCTACCTTAGAAAAAGAAAAGCAAAAAGCAATCAATGAGCTCCCTAGGAAAAAAAATGCCCAGGACCAGATGGATTTATGAGTGAATTCTATCAAACATTTAAGGAACAGTTAATCCCAATACTATATGAACTATGTGAAAAAAAATATGTAAAGCAGTGCTATCAAATTCCTTTTATGACACAACTATGGCTTTGATACCTAAACCAAGGAGAACAAAAACAGAGAAAGAAAACTACAAGCTAATTTTTCTAATGAATATTGATGCAATTTTAAACAAAATACTAGAAAGGAGATTATGGCAATATATCACAAAGACCATATACTATGACCAAGTGGGATTTATCCCAGGCATGGAGGGCTGGTTCAATATGAGGAAAACTCTCAGCATAATTGACCATATCAACGAGAAAAACAATATGTCAGCAGATGCAAAAAAAAGCTTTTGACAAAATTAAAATACTCGTTCCTGTTAGAAAAAAAAAAACATTAGAAATCACATGGACAAATGGAATCTTTCTTAAAATGATGAATATTATCTATTTAAAACCAAAAGCAAGTATTATCTATAATGGTGATAAACTGGAAGGTTTCCATATAAGATTAGAGGTGAAGCAAGGATGCCCATTGTCACCACTATTACTCAATATTATACCAGAAGTGCTAACTGTAGCCATAGGATAAGAAAAAGAAATTGAAGGAATAAAAACAACAATTGAAGGCAACAAAGAAGCACAACTATCACTCTTTGCAGATGATATGATAGTTTACTTAGAGAACACTAGAGAATCAACTAAAAAAGTAGTTGAAATAATTAACAACTTTTGCAAAATTGTGGGATACAAAATAAACCCACATGAATAATTAGCATTTCTATAGACTACCAACAAAACCCAAGAGGAAGAGATAGAAAGAGAAATTACATTTAAAATAACTGCAAACAGTATAAAATACTTGGGAGTCTATCTTCCAAGATGAAATGAGGGACTATATGAACACAAATGCAAAACACTTTTCATGTAAAATAATGACACACTTAAACAGCTGGAGAATTATTAATTGTTCATAGGTAGGCTGAGTCAATATAATAAAAATGACAATTTTACCTAAGATAATTTACTTATTCAGTGCCTTACCAAACTACCAGAGAATTATTTCATAGAGCTAGAAAAAATAATAATAAAATTCATCTGGAAGGAAAAAAAAGGTAAAAAATATCAAGAAAATCAATGGAATTCCTAAGGTCTCAAGATAGAAAATTCTATGTACATCCAAAGAAAGAGCTATGGAGTCTGAATGCAGATCGAAGCATACTATTTGCTATTTTTTTCTTCTGTTTTGTTTTGTTTCCTCTTTCTGGTGGTTCCTCCTATTGGTTCTAATTCTTCCTCACAACATGACTAATGTGAAAATGTTTAATAGGAATGTAAATATATAGCCTATATCAGATTGCATGACATCTTGGGGAGGGAGGGGGAGAAAAATTTAAAACTCAAAACTTATGGAAGTGATTATTGATAAATCAAAATAATAATAAAAAAAGAAAAATGTTTAGTCTGCTTAGTACACTTTTAGGAATTTTAAAGAAGCCTAATACCTTAGGGACCCAATAGAGGCACCTTGGTTTAAATATGTTGTTTTAGATAATACTTCAGTCTCTCAAATTTGGCAATTATTTGACTTTTATTATTATTATTATCATGGCCTGGCTTTTTACATCAGTGGTGTCAAACTCAAATTGAAATGGGTGCCACTAAACTACATATGAGGATACCTGAGGACTGCATATTGAATAAGAAAACCACATATTAACATTATCTATGTTCTTCTGAATTTTTATGTGTTTTCTTGAATATTTCCTAATTACACTTTCATCTGATTAGGTTGGCACTCAGGAATGTTGTTTACCATATTGTGGCCTGTAACCCACATGTTTTATACTTTTGCTTTATATCATATATTTGTATTGATTCCCTGTAGATTGTTATTGTTCAACTTTTATCCATTGTCCAATCCTTTACCGATTCTTTTAGTTTAGCTGCATTAATTCATGTTTAAGAGGAGAATTGGTAAATAAATCAATTGTCACCTAAAAAAAAAAGAAATCAATGGAAAAATGTGAAAGAAACAGCCTGGCAATACTGTATTTCCAATTATATTACAAAGCAGGAATCATCAAAATAATCTGGTACTGGCTAAGAAATAGAGTGGGGAACCAGTGGGATAGATTAGGTACACAATACTTAGTAACAAATGACTATAGTAATCTAGTATTTTAAGGGCAGCTAGGTGGTGGTAGGTGGCTAGATGACAGATAATGTGTAGAACCTGCAGTCAGGAAAGTGAGTCTTCCTTAGTTCAAATCTGACCTGAGACACTAACTATGTGACCCTGGGCAAGGAACTTGACCCTGTTTGCTTCTGTTTCCTCATCTGTGAAAAGAGATGGAGAAGGAATGGCAAACCACTCCAGTGTCTTTGCCCAGAAAACCCCGAATGGGGTCATGAAGTGTCAGACATGACTGAAATGACTGAACAACAATCTAGTGTTTTTAATAAACCCAAAGATCCAAGGGTTTGGGGCAAGAACTCACCATTTGGCAAAAATTGCTGGGAAAACTTGAAAACAGTTTGGAAGAAACTACTCATAGACAAATATCTCATGCATTTACCAAAATAAAGTCAAAATGGGTAAATGATTTAGATGTGGAGGGTAATAGCATAAATAAATTAGGGGAGCATGGGAAAATGGACCTGTCTCATCTATAAATAAAGGAAAAGTCTACAACTAAACAAGAGATAGAGAGGATCATGGGAAGAAAATTGGATAGTTTTAATTACATGACATTAAAAAGGTTTTGCACAAACAATAAACCAAAGGCAGACAAAATTAGAAGGAAAGCAATAAACTGGTGTGTGGTGGAGACAGTGAGGAGTGTAGCAAATTTAGATGACAAAGGCCTCATTTCTTAAATATATAGGGAACTGAGTCAAATTTGTAAAAAATAGGAGTCATTCTCCAATTGGCAAATGGTCAAAGGATATGTACAAGCTATTTTTCTAAATGCTCTAAATCACTCTTCTTTGAAGAAGTGCAAATTAAAACAACTCCAAGGTATCACTTCACACATATCAGATTGACTAGATAACAAATGCTGGAGGGTAAGTGGAAAAATAGGGACACCAATGTATTGTCTGTGGAGTTGTGAACTAGTCCAACCATTTTCAGAATAATTTGGAACTATGCCCAAAGGGCTATAAAACTAGATGTCTTTTGACCCAGCAATATTATTACTAGATCTAGATAAAAGAAAAGGGGAAAGCACACACACACACACACACACAAATATTTATAACAGTTCATTTGTGGGGATAAAGAATTGGAAATCGAGAGGATGCTTATCAATTGCGGAATGGCTAAACAACTTGTAGTATATGATTGTGATGGAATACATTTGTGCTATAAGAAATGGTGAGCATGATGGTTTCAGAAAAAATTTTGGAGGACTTATATAAATTCATGCAAAGCAAAGTGAAAAGAGTCAGGAGAACATTATATACAATAACAGCAATATGGTAATATAGTCTGTGAAAGCTACTCTGTTTAAACAATGATTCAAAGCAATTCCAAAGGATCCATGATGAAAAATCACGTCCATCCAGAGATAGAACTGATGGAACTCTGATCACAGATTGAAACATACTTTTAACTTTCTTTATGATTCTTGCTTTTTATTTTTTTTCTGTAATAGGTCTAATATGGAAATATCTTTGCATGACTTCACATGTATAATTGATATCATATTGCATTCTTAATATGGGGGAAGGGCAGAAGGAGGGAAAGAATTTGGAACGGAATCTCTAAAAAAATAGTGCTAAAGATAAAAATACATTTTTAAAAATATAGGAATTTGATGCCACTGCAGTCATATGGCTGTTCTAGGCCCTACCTCTTGGATAAAAGTACTCAGGTCCTACTTGATGAGGTGCTATATTAGTGTAAATCAAAATCAGGGTAAAGTCCAGGGAAAAGAGTCTTCAGCCCAGCAAGACCTCAGTTGAAATCCTGTTTTATCCTGACCAAATCACTTATCCTCTCAGCCTCAGTTTCCACATCTATAAAGTCAGGATAATAATAGTAACTTTCTAACAGACTTGCTGTGAGGAACAAAAGTGACATTTGTAAAATATTTTGCAAATATTTAAGTGCTGTGTACATATTATTATTATTATTGTTGTTGTTGTTGTTGTTGTTGTTGTTGTTATAAGCAAGCAGTGATAGATCAAAAGCCAATTTTAGGAACACTGAACTGTTTGCTAAATTAATATATCTAAAATCCCCAAAGTGAAAATCCTAAGGCATAGAGTAAGTACTGGAATTCAAGGCATATAGAAATGCGACAGACTCCCAAGTGCCCTTTTGCTTCTTTTTTTCCTCAACAGATCCTTATAAATTATTCTGGATATATTAAAACTAGCATTTATATAGCCAAGCTTTACAAAGTGCTTTAAAAACATTTGATCTTCCCAGTAATTATTTATGGAAAATAGGGCAAGTATTATTTTGTGTATATACATATGGAGAGGCATCCTTTCTTGGAGGATTAGCCCCTGACACTAAGCTATATGGCCCTGGGTAAGTCACTTAACCTCTGTGCATTTCAGGCAAGTCCCTAGGGCTTAGCTGCTAAGACATAGATTGATGTCTATAAGTTTCCAGTGTGAGAAAATCTCGGTTCTGATTTGGTATACACTATAAACATCAGTATTTCAAAGAGCTATCATTATATTTCATTGGTACTTGCACCTTATTAAATGGTCTAAATGAGTTACGAGGGGGAAAATTATCACCTGACAGTAAACTTTATGGTGACGAGCTTCTCCCAGTTTAGCTAGCTTGATCATCAGAGAAATGGTGTTTGTAGCACCTATCCTTAAAGCCTTCCCAAAATGTTAGAGGCCGCCAGGATTTTTGCACATATAGCAGAGCCCTGGGGAGCCCAGAGCTTCTTCCAAGTCATGATTAAGCATTGGATTACAATGATTAACAAACAAATGAACCAATGAATGAATGAATGAATAAATAGATGAATGAATAAATACATAAATGAATGAATGAGTGGATAATATATAGATGAATGAATAAACAAAAATATAAACATGGATAGTATAATAAATATGTAGTATAACATATATGTGTATGTATGTGTAGTACACACACACACACACACTTAAAGGCGGTAATTTCACACTATCTAATACCAGATATATATACACAAACATACATATTTGTGTATATACATATACATATTGTACATGTATGAATGTATGTATTTAAAACTACCATTTAGCGTATATGGCATCTTGAGTCTATTTGACTGTTTGCATCTTTTTCAGGTAATGTTATCAAGTTTGAAAATGTTTTAATCATGTAATGCCCTTCATACTTTGACTCTTAAGTATTTGAAGAAGCTGTGTTTTTGAATGTCCCCAAACATGATTTATGTCCAGTTTCAGAAGATTATCTTTCTTGTTTGGCCATCTGTGCCACTTGCAGCATTTAGGTATCAAGTCCTTCAGCATCTGCTCATGATTTAGTGAGCCTGCACTGTTGATTCCCAGAGCTCTTGCTAAGTTGGACTTAAGACATACTTTTATTTTCATTATCATTAGTCTTTTCACTAGTTGCTTACTATTTTGTTCAGCTACTTACGTTATTTCTGTGAAATATTAGGTACATCTATGCTACTAATTCTCCAAATTTGTTATAAAGAATTCCTTCTTCAGATGCCACAGTGGATAGAGCTCTGAATTTGAGAGTAGGGAATACTTTAGTTCGAATCCTGCCTCAGAAATTTTCTAGCAGTGTGACCCTAGGCAAGCCACTTAACCTCTCTGAGCCTCAGTTTCCTCATCTGTAAAAGGAGGAAGTTAAACTCAATGGTGTCTCAGATCCCTTCCAGTTTTAAATCCATGTTCCTCACTCCAGATCCCTAGCTCTAGATCCAGAACTTCATGGACATAGAACAAAATGCAGCATTGAGGACTCTATTCAAACATGCCATTTCATCTGTGTGTGTGTGTGTGTGTGTGTGTATACACACACATATTTTTCCCACACATATATGTGTGTGTGTGTAATATATCAATGTGTGGAATATATATTGGTACATACAGGACTCTTTGACAGAAGCAACTATAGAGATACCTTTATTAAAGATCCACTGGGCATTAATGTAAAACACTATAAAGAATAACATGTGATTACTAATCACAAAACATGAGGCTGAATAGACAGACAGACCAGAGAGAGAGAGAAGGAAAGAATCACAGAGAGAGAGAGAGAGGGAGGGAGGGAGGGAAAGAGGTTAGACGGGCAGATAAATGGGTAAACAAAAGAATAAATAAAAAGAAGATTTAGTGACCAGGTTTTCCAGGTGTTCTAAGTCACAAAAGACACTGTTTTAATTACCATCTTCATCATCACAATAAATGACAACAGCAACAAAAGATGCTTATATTGCCTGGATTACTTGTGAAATTCAATTTTGAGATTCTGAGCATTTGGTGAAAGTAACTTTTAAAAGCAATAATAACAACAACCTTATGATAGTGAGAGTACCATGTATATGAGGAGAAACACTGAGGTTACCCTGCTGCATTTCATAAATTCTTCTACACAAAGGAAATTCTCTGAACAGTCAGAATTCTTCCCCTTTGATCAGAATGCTATTCCATTTTTCAGATTATACACTCACTATTGATCACATAAGTGCCTTGGAGATGCCTGGCTCTTCAAGATGCTTATTACATAAATTAATCACTGTTGAGACAATTGAGCGTTGCTTGAAAGAAAAGCCAAGGTCTGGGGAGGTTGGTACTCACAGTCATTGTGGAAAATTTAAAGAGTGACTGACTGAAAATATGCTTGGAAAAAAATTAGATGAAGGTGTATAAAACTAACTTAGAACATCCAATCCAACAACAAACATATATTAAGCGTTAGTATGAGCCAGGCTCATACGTCCAGTTGCAAACCTGTTCATTTCCTCTATAGTCAAGATACCTCATTCATGCACCCATGAACTCATTTCACTAGAAGTCACATCAGCTCTCATCAGATCACTCCAGGATTCACATAGGCATGTGGTATATTTGGAGACACTGGACATTGAGTTGTATTTTGAAATGTGTACGTGGGTATCTACTGTCTAAAATCCCATGTATTTTTATAAAGAACTGTAGTAGGAACTCTGAGGTGTTCTTACTCCAAAACAAATTCTTGGACAATGTGGAAAACATACAAAGAGATTACAACTCTGATAGGTAAATGGGGATTCATAAACTTTAGATCTTTACTTCTATCTTACTTTGGCAGGCAGTGTATGTAGTTATAGGGCCCTTATGTACCCTTTGCTTACTTCCATTTTATCCTACAAGGGTTCTTAACCTGGAATTGGCAAACTAATTTTTTTTTAAAATATATATTTAGATAAATTTATTTCAATAAAATTAATTTCTTTTATAAACCGATATATTTTTATGCATTTAAAATATTATTCTTAGAAAACCTTCACAGTCTTTACCAGATTGCCAAAGAACCCTTGACACAAAAAAGTTAAGAACCTAGCCCCAAAGTGATTCAGATCATTAAAAAGAAAGTTTGAAGAGGAATAAGTAGAATGTGACTTGCTTCTATTTTATTTTGTTTTGTTTTAAACTCCCACAAAAAAATAATAACCCAAATTAGCAGCAGACAACTTTGAAAAAAAATTAAGAGTTATACCCAATATAAAATATAAATACAGATAAACCTGGTTTGGAGTATGCTCTATGAGACTACTCTACACTTTTGAATTTTCTAAATAGTGGTCCTCATTAGATGTGTATGTCTGAAATTTCAGTCCTCTTTGCTAGCATGAATGGAGAACAAAGCGATGTGTGTTCTATGTAACAATATATTAAATAGAACTCACGCTCCTTGGGAGCAGGGCCTGTCTGCATCCTTGGTGCTTGGCACTGTTCTTTGTGCATGATGAAAACTTAAATGTTTTTTTAATCCATCAATTCAAAGGGAAAGTGGTTAAAGGGCATAAATGTCTGTTCTAAGTACTAGGGAGATATATACATTTTAGAGAAGATATGATCCTAATTCACAGTACAGTCTAATAGGAGGATAAAGTACATATGTATATGATATATGCATATATGTATATATATGTATATATGTATATGTATGAATATTTGTCCTTTATTTTATTCTGAACTTAAGAAATAAAACAAGCATTTCCACAACATAGTAGACAAAAAAGATGATTTACATGAAACAGCAAATCTATTATGTACAACTTGCTGTTCCTCTTAAATATATAATAAAGTTATCATGTAACTTTTTATTCTTCCTTCCCTAACCTACCCCCACCCCACCCTAGAGGGGCTACCATTAGACACAAGTGTGTGTGTATGTGTGTGTGTGTGTGTGTGTAAAACTATTCTATACACACTTCAATTTATCAGTTCTTTCTCTGGATGCAGATAGTATTTCTTTTAGAGATTCTTTGTAGTTAATTTGGATATTTATAATAGTTAAAATAACTTAGTCACTCAAAACTGTTCTTAAAACAGTATTGTTGTTACTGCATGCAATGCTTTCTTGGTTCTGCTCATTTAGCTCTTCATTATTTCATTTATTATATAGGGCAGGCATGTCCACATAGAAATGCAAGTTTTTAAAACCAATCAGTTCAAATGTGAATGTGTGTATACAACCACACATATACATATACATATGTATGTTTGTGTATAATTTCATTCTTCACCCTCCTCCCTAACGATCATATCTTTTCCAAACTTTGTGTATTTCCTAGGACAGTGATCTCTGCCAATAGGGTTAGGGCTGAACCTGTGATTTTTGTGGGTGAAAGGAGCTTCCGAGCAAGAAAACTCTCTAATGATGCAGGTCAGTCCTCCACAACACATAGTTTAGAGAGTTGTCTATAGCAGCAGTTCTCAAACACCTTGGTCTCAAGTCCCCTTCATAAAAAATTCTTGAGGATCCCAAAGAGCTTTTGCTTATAAGCATTTTGCTTATATAAAAATATATGATATTTTCCATATTGGAAATTAAGATATTTTTCATGTATTAAGAAAATAGTTTTGACCTCAAAGACCCCTTGAAATGGTCTTGGAGTGTCCTATGTATTCTTGGGCCACATTTTGAGAATGATTGGTCTAGAACACTGAGATGTTAAATTACTTGCCCAGGATCAAACAGACAGTAAGTGACAGAGAAGCAGGACTTGAATCCAGACCTTCATGGCTTTGGAGCCTAATTTCTCTATTATATCACACAAATGATCATGACATAGTAGATACGTAATAATTATTTGTTAAATTAAGGTAATATATTTAATGTCACATCATTTTAAATTTTATTTGACTCACAACTTCCACTCACATAATATATATTCTGGTCAAACAAAATGGCTGCTTCCCAAACTTGTGACCTTGACTTCTACTTCAGTAGCTTTGAACAGTTTGTGCTGCATTCCATGGAATACATACACAAACACACTAACATATACACAATATACATATGTGTGTATACATACAGGCATAGATTCATATTATCTTATGTTATGGGTTATATATATATATATATAAATATAAACTACTATATTATATTAAATTATGAACATATATTATAAAATATGTAATGATATAAACAAAATATAGTATATAAACACATTTATAGATTTAATTTATTAAATTATCGAATGTATTACAATATTTAAAATTATGTATAAACATCATAATATAAAATAATAGGAAAGTGCTTAAGAGATACACTAACAAAGTGTTCTATAAGGTATAAGGGAAAACAAGGTCTCATTTCCAACTTGGCTGGGGTGAAAAGGAAGAAAGGCTTCATGAAGGAAGTAGCATTTGAGCTGGACATTAAAGAAAAGCATTTGAACAGGCTGAGGAGAGAGAAGGGGGTGGGGGACAGTCATTCTTTTATGAAGAGTTGAGCTTAGAGGAAGGCCAGACTATGCCGTCTAAGCCCTGAAGTCTGTAGCTCGGCCCCTTGGGATTGCATCATATGTAGTCTGAGACTTGTTTATCGAAGCTTGGTTTCCCACATGACATTTTTTATTAGGGATGTTTTCTGGGCTTCGTATTGAAGGTTATTCTCTTGGCTGAAATGAGAACAGAACTGTGCCTTGGTGCATGGGTTGCTCTCTTTTTCTCAGAAGCAAAGTTCTGTACATATATTTGTGGTTTTCATAGTTGATATGGTGTTTTGATTACAATTTAACATTTACTTATTTTTTCCCACTCCGCAAAGGAATTGAATATTGGAAGAAGTGTGGACACAGGAAGCAGAACACACTGGTTATGAATTTGAGGGATTGTTTTCTTTGACCCATGTCTTCCTTTGCCAGGGGGCAATTAATGGGAGCCATTCCTGAAGAAGTTTCTTTTAGAGCTGCAGGCATCGAGTGATGTTCCTTCTTTTTTAAATGAAGGGTCAGGAGACTGACCTTTTTCAGTTTATTGTATATAACTTTTCAAAGTAAGATCCAAATTGAGTAAGCCAAATCAAATCAAATTAATTAGCACATGTGCCTTATGTAGGATAGGCATGCTCATGTAGAAAATGCAGGGTTTAAAAACTAATCAATTGAATCATGACTTAGTTGCAGACTGACCCATGCAGATCCCAAAGGGTGGGCAGACGGAAGCAAAGCTGTTTGCAATCTTATGTTTTCTTCAATCTCATCTAATCCAGTATAGAATCTCAGGTCTGGAAGGTCTAAGCAAGAAAATATTGAAAATCCCCAGCTGTTGACATCTAAGGAAATTGAAAGGGGCATGCTTCCTTCCCTGGGGCAAAATGTTGGTTCCTTTTCCCAGTAGGACTACCACCCCACAAGGTCCTATGGCTGTTACACCTCTACCCTTGCCTCCTTGTCCGGGGACCACATAGGTGAGATGACTCTTGATTAGAGCAGGATTGGTAAGAGGAACATTGAGGACTGTAGGATTCTAGATGCCTCCCTCTCCCAAAAGATAATTCCAGCCCAAGCCTCTCCAGCCTTATGTTACCTTTCCCATCCTTTTCATTGTGCCTCTGAAACTGTCTTCTATTGTTAAACTTCTTTTCATGCTAGTTATCTTTCTCTCCCACTCCTATCTTCTGGTGCACATTGAAATCTAGGTTTCTCCTAATAACTTTAAGTCTTTTGGCACATCCTTCAAGGTTAGTTTCCACTTCTCCTTCCCTGGAAGCTGGAGAAGTTAGCATACTCCATATACTCCAGTGCCACTATCAAACCTTCCCTCTACCACCAGCATTAGCATCCACCTCCTCTTGAAAGTTTACTCCATCTTACATAGATCCTTCTTGCTGTCATCTTTTGAACTGAAAAAGAGAGAAAGAGAGAGAGAGAGAGAGAGAGAGAGAGAGAAGGAAAGAAAGAAGGAAGGAAGGAAGAAAGAAAGAAAGAAAGAAAGAAAGAAAGAAAGAAAGAAAGAAAG
>NW_020949351.1:24133854-24217267 GCF_900497805.2 Vombatus ursinus
AAAGAAAGAAAGAAAGAAAGAAAGAAAGAAAGAAAGAAAGAAAGAAAAGAAAGAAAGAAAAGAAAAGAAAGAAAGAAAGATATTGGATTTTTGGCTGTATTTCCTATATCTTCATCTATCTGTGTGTGGACGTATGTATGTATCTTTTTATGAAATCATAGATTTAGAAGTAGAAGAGACCTTAGGGAACATGTATTCCAACCCCATCATTTTGTGGAGGAGGAAAAAGAGGCACAGAGAGGGTAGGTGACTTGTGAGAGAGGTGGATTTAACTCAGAATTTCCCCACTCCAAGTCCAGCCCCTTACCCTCTATGCCACACTGCCTCTGAAAACTCATCGCTTAAATGTGATCCTCTCGGGATTGTGATCAAGACTGTGGAAGGTGCAGAAGGAACACTGAATCCTGAAGTATTTGTTGTTAGGTTGTTTTTCAGTCATGTCCAACACTCCATGACCCCATTTGGGTTTTCTTGGCAGAGATACTGGAGTGGTTTGCCATTTTCTTCTCCAGCTCATTTTACAGATGAGGAATGGATGCAAACAGGGTTAAGTGACTTCCCCAGGGTCACACAGAGTCTACTTAGCTGTGTCCTGGAACTATAGAGATTTCCTGGGACATTTAATGTTATTCCCATTAATAGTGGGCTGTTTTTTGTTTGTTTGTTTGTTTGTTTTGTTTTGTTTTTTGAGGTACATTAGTACACTGTTAGTGGAGCTGTGAATTTGTCTAGCGTTTCTGGGAAGCAATTTGAAATTATGCTAAGAAGGTGATTAAATAACTAAAACTGTTACTATGCCATCACATGGCTAGGCATATTCTGTGAGAAGGTCACTGATAAAAAGGAAGGATTTCTTATAGACCAAAGTGTGTACAGCAGTACTTTTTGTAGTAGCAAAAAATTTGAAGCAAAATAAGTGCCTATCAATCCTAGAGAGGTTTAAAAAACTGCAGTACCTCAATACAACAGAACATTAACTCACTGTAAGAAATGATGAAAATGAAGAATGCAGAAAAGGCTGGAATGACAGAGTTGTAAACTAGCTCAAGGAATCACAGTACAGTGGAAAGAGAGCTGACTCCAGAATCTGAGGACCTAGGTTCAAATCTTGTCTTTATGACCTTGGACAAGTCACTTAAAATTCTTTGGACCTTGGGGTCCTTATAGCTAAAATGAAGGAAGTGAATTAGGTAGACTCTGAAATCCTTTATGGTTCAATGACTTTATCTAAGTAGAACCAGGAAAATTGTATACACATTGATTACTCCAATATAAGTGGAAAGAACAATAAAAAGGAACCAAACACTGTGAAATGAGAGTGATCAACTTTGGCTCCAGAGAAAAGTTGAGACACTCCACCTCCCTCCCTTCATTACAGAGGTGGGGGAATAGTTATAAAGAAGATTGTATATATTGTCAGACACTATCCATGGTTGGTCTTTTTGAATCTCTTCTCTCTTCACTATCCTCTCCCTTTGAATTCTTTGCTATAATGGATCATTCACTGGGGAGAGGAGCGAAATAGTTGGAAATTGAGGTGGTTTGAAAACAAAAGATATCAATAGAAAAAAAATTAAATATATTTTAAAATGATGAAGAACTCTTGAAAAAGAATTTCCTTTTCTTAATGAGAGGGAGCTATAGAACTCACAAAGCTGCAGTGGAAAAAATGCTTTGTAAACTTCTAAGAACTACAGAAATTTGAGTTGTTATTATTAAATAATAACAAATGAGCAGAAACTTTTGCCCTATTAATCCCCCTGAGGACAGACTAGGCGCCTTCAGGCTGATTCCAAGCCCCCTTCTAGTCAAAGGGTTCCCAACCAACTGATGATATCATGCTCTAACTAATTTCCCTTACCACAGTTCATTATGCTGATGTTTCATTCAAAACCACAATAGAGAAATTCCTCAAAACATCTCTTTGAAAACCGAGGCAGAAGAAGCTCAAGTGGCTTGGGCAGATCATCTGCTCAGTGAGAGGCCCAGTGGTGACTGGGAACATTGTTTCCCCACTTGGCCTGTAATGCCCTTTCTCCTAGACTGTTTTCACTTCTTCCATGTAAATATTCATTGAAGGAAAAGATTTTATCCTTATTTCAGAAAATACAGCCATTTATCAATCAGTGAGAATGTACTAAGTAATGAGGATGTGCCCGGCACTGTGCTGGGCACTGGGGATATAAGGCCAAAGAATATCAGATCCTTCATTCAATATGTTTAATTCTATTAGAAGCTCTTCCATTTTGTACAAGGAGTGCTTGTTGAAGTTTAGATGCACCCTGAATATTTGGAAGGCAATTACGTGAAAGACCAATTGAACTTGCTCTGTTTGACTCCTGAGAGAAGAACCAGGGCCAATGGACAGAAGTGGCAAACAGGGAAACAGATTTGATAAAAAGAAAAAAACAAACAAACAAACAAACTTCTTAACAATTAAAGTGAGGTGTCTCATTGGATAGAGGACTAAACCTAGAGCCAGGAACCTGAGTTCAAATTTGGCTTAAGATATCAGTTGTGTGAAAGATCTTCACAACATGACTTATCACCACTGACCTTAAAAAGTAAGCCCACCCCATTGATGTTTAGTTACATTCTGTTGTCTTGAACAATAGGGTATATTTCTATATCTCCAAGTATCATGGACAAACTGTGGAATTTGGATAGTTAATCCAAACTTCTTTTAGTGGGGAAGAGATTTTAGTACGACAATTCCATTCTAATGTTCCTGAAAAGACAATAGAGTAAGGTCTCCCCCTATAGCTTTCAAAACTAAAAAATAGTGGGGGGGGAGTATGTGGAAATCTCTAACTTTAGAGCTTAACCATCAGCTCCCAACCTCCAATCCCCCACCCCCACTCTTTGCTACAACCACAAACTTGGCTGCCTTTCTGTACCAGCCCTGCTGGAGACTAACCAGTTTCAGATGGGGAACAAATGGAAGGAGATGTCAAAGCATGACCACTCAAAGATTAGGGATTAAATTTCCACAGTGGAAGGTAAAGATGAGTTTCCTTTTTAAGGGAACCTGGCTTTTCTTTGCTCTGCTGGGGTGTATGTACCACTGAGAGAGTTTATTTCTGGTCATCTTGGGAAGTATCTTCCATATGGAGAATAATTGTTTGATGAAAATGAGAGATGAAGATGACTGCAAAACCATGCATTCCTCTTTGTTGTGTAAATAAACATTCTTCTCCATCTCAACTGTTTGTCATTAAAAAGACATGCCCTTTACTTAATATTAACTTTTTCCCCCTGCATCCCACATAGACTAGCTATTAATTTGTTAGTTTCTCTCTCTGTCTCCCTAGTTTCTTTCTCTTCCCATCTCTATCTCTCTGTCTCTGTCTCTTGTCACTTCCATTTTCATCCCTGCCACATTTCTGTATATAACATCACAAGTCCTAAATTAGGGAGATGTAGTGATAGAACACATCACTGATGCTCAAACATTTTGGTACAATCAATTATTTCTCTTCTCCGTCATTTTGGGTCCTTGTCTTTCACTTGGGTGTTGGCAGGAGAAACATGCATGTAAACGGCCAGATGATTAAGAAAATTCACATTACACCACAAGTTAGCAACTGTGCTAAAATATAACACAGCTGTGGAACAAGGTAAACACATGTATTCGCTGCCCACAATAACCAAACCCGTTCGAACTCATTAGAAACAGCTCTGCCACTACCCAGCAGCCAATTATCAGGCATTTACGGCCCCATTGTATAACAAAGTTGGATGCAGGCTAGCTGCAGCTGGAAATCCAAAGCAGCTTAGAATCAAACACAATTCAGATAATAGCAGATTGAGAAACAAAACCCTCTTAGGAGTTTACCAAGCCTCCCTATTTGTGTTTCCATTCAAAATGTCAGGGGTGTTCTTGATATGATGGTTCCTTCACCAATTTTAAATGATGGAAGACAAGTGAATATTGTGCCAGGATTTGGAATGATCTCATGCAAACATCCATGACGTATTGCACTCTTACAATAAAATGTTATATTCTGATTTTTAGATGACCGTCTTTGTCTACTAACCTCCTCTCTGTCCCACAAACAAAACATACTTATTTCTAGCTCCATGCTTCTCGAATACATTTGTCCTCACATAGACCTTCCTTCTTTTCTTCACTGGTGTCTTCCATGACTCACATCTCCTCTTTGAAGCCTTTCCTGACTGTTCTGGCCTTTGTTGGTCACTCTTCTGAACCCAGCAGCCCACAGAGACTGTACCTGGCATTCAAGCATAAATGCTTTATTGTTGTTGTTCAGTTATGTCCAACTCTACATGACTGCGTGGACTTTGCGGGGTTTTCTTGGCAAAGATACTGGAGTGGATTGTCATTTCCTTCTCCAGTATGTCCCCATTTTACAGATCAGGAACTGAGGCAAATAGGGGTTAAGTGACTTACCCAGGATCATACAGCTAGTAAGTGACTGAGGTCAGATTGGAACTTAGATCTTCCTGACTCCAGTCCCAGTGCTCTATCCACTGTACCAGCTACTTGCCAAATGTATCCCTTCTCTCCACCTACCCAAATGTTGAATATCCCTCAATGCCCAGATTTCAGCCTCTCTAAAACCCTCCTATATTATTCAGACCTCTGTGATCTCTTCTCTCCTTTGGTCTCAAACACTTGCTATTTGGACTCTCATTTGGTGCTTATATATAATTTTAATTAATTTTAGGTTTATATACCTAGTCTAAGCTTTAAGGGGTTTTTAATCTTTTTTCCCCTGGTAATAGACCCCATTAGCAGTCGGGAGAAACCTATGAACCCCTTCTCATAGTCACAATTAAATACTAAGGAAGGACCAGAGAAAAAGGACAAGAGAAAAGAAAGAAATGAGGGAGGAAACAGTAATTTAATAAATAAAAACCAAAATACATAAAATTACAAAGAAGAAGAATTATATTGTCATAAAGTTATCAAAGTATTTTTTCAGTTGATGCTCCCTTGTTTAAGGACTTCTAGGGGCAGCTAAGTGGCACAGTGGCTAAAGCACCAGCCCTGGACTCAGGAGGACCTGAGTTCAAATCCAGTCTCAGACTAGACACTTGACACTTACTAGCTGTGTGACCCCAGGCAAGTTGCCTCACAAAAAAAAAAAAAAAGAACTGAGTCCTAAGCACTAGGGAAATGATGCCATGTGTGTGTGTGTGTGTGTGTCTGTGTGTGTGTGTGTGTAGTTATCTAGATAGATATAGCTAGATAGATATAGATAATATATATGTATATTATATATATATGACAAAAATACCTGGCACAGTGATGAACACAATAAGTCTTCCATTAAGACTGGATTGATTGACAGTTTACAGCCTCTTGAGTCTAGCTGAATAATTCTGTGTGAAAGAGATAGTTAAGTTCAGACCTTTTTGAGAGCTGTTGATCTACCCTGTAGGCACCTGCTGCTGACTGCAGAAGTTGCAGCCACTGAAGTGTGTCCAGAAAAAATAACCTCCTATCTCCTGTCTCTCAGGGTTGGCCTACAGCCAAGGTAGGAAGGAGACAAACTATCTCTCCCTGTGCAAATGGTGATAAAATTTCTAGTCTTGCCCCATTTACAGTAACTCAATAGGTTGGGAAGCTGAGTACTATGTCCACATAAAATTTTGACCTTGAATCTTCTAATCACCTGACTTTAGTATATCTCATTGTTACTCTGCCTGGACTTATTTCCCAATGGCTAGCATACTCCCATCTCCTCCTCTCTCCAGCCTTGTGATACTGAA
This sequence comes from Vombatus ursinus, assembly GCF_900497805.2. Classification (NCBI taxonomy): domain Eukaryota; kingdom Metazoa; phylum Chordata; class Mammalia; order Diprotodontia; family Vombatidae; genus Vombatus; species Vombatus ursinus. The sequence goes on from NW_020949351.1 coordinate 24,139,591, forward strand.
CTTTTGCCTGCCACAGAATAAACCCTTCTCCCCAAGTTCATCTGTCCACTCCCCTTCAGCCTTGCCTCCACCATGTCCCTTCCAGACCTGCCTTTCCTTCTTTGGTGTACTCTGGAATGTTTACTCCTCAATTGAACTTTTTTTTAAATCTTTACCTGTTCTTTCTCATTAACTAAATCCTTTTCCAGTCCTGATTTAGATTGGATTGTAAGTTCTTCAAACTCAGGGGCTTTCTTTGCCTTTCTTTTTATCCCTAGCACAGGGTCTGAAACATAGTAAGTGCTTAATAAATTCTTAATGACGACTGACCAGTTGCACTTTCATTCATACCCTTGAATCAACAGTTGTGGTGAGAATACTCCTAGATCTGCTTTGCCATTTCCAGACTTTTCCTCTACTGACCCATCAATCAATAAACATTTATTAAGCACATATTCTGTGCCAGGCACTGTGCTAAGTTCTGGGGGAACACAAAAGGCAAAAGATAGCTTCTGCCCTCAAGGAGTTTGCAATCTAAAGGGGGAGACACTATGTAAGCCAATACATGCAAAACAGACTGTATCTTTATGAAGGAGATGAAGTTACCATGTAAATATGAGCTACTGTTATTACTCATAATTTATAGCAATACTAATAATAATGATATTTCAACATAATAAGTACAAAATTTTTAATGTTTGTCAAGGAAATATGCATGCTGAAGGCTTTGGGTTTAATTCCAAGTGTACTTTGATTTAATGGATGAAAGTGACCTACAAATATCTTGGATACATAATACATAAAGGTATTAAGGAAAAGTATGTAACTGATTGTGTTAATAGACTTACTGGCATCCTAAAATCAAAGATGAATGGAAATAATAGATTTTAAAAAGTAGTATCTATTCAATATCATTCAAAATGTACATTTTTAGAACTACAAAATGGACCAAAATTGACTTGGAAAGTGTCTTAAAGAAACTTATACACTATTAATGAAATACATGGCCCATCACACTAAGTAATACAAAGCTTAACACTTTCTTTAAAAATAATAAGGCAGATGATTGATAAACATTCTCAGAGTACATGGTAAATAATTTCTTAAAAGCCTATGTAATTCTGGCACAAGCAGGCATCACTTAACCAAGTATTTGACTTAACCGAATGCAAGTCATTGGTTTGTTGAGTGTGACAAAAAGTGGTTTTGCCTCTGGATGGAGGTTATGAAATTACTAAGATCTAAGAATGAAATTAAAATGTCTTCAAAGGACAACATCTGCATGAACTGAGCCAACAATATGCTGAAAAAGAAATGTCAAACAATTAACTGAATTATGTGGGTTTGATTGTGCCAAGGTATAAGTCAGCATGGTGATGAGGTAGATAGAATTATGGGCCTGAAGTCAGTAAGACCTGAATTTAAATCCAGCCTCAGACACCTACTACCTGAGTGACCCTGGACAAATCACTTAATTTCTGTATACCTTGGTTTCTTTAGGAGTAAAATGAGAACAATAATAGCACCTATATCCCAGTTTGTTGTGAGGATCAATAAAGAAAATAATTACAAAGCACTTAGCAAAGTGCTTGGCATATCATAGGCATTTAAATAAATGCTTATTTTCTTTTTCTGTACCAGGAGTTTAGAATGGCAGTACCAGATTGTTGTCATTGGAAATTACAGAAAGATTATTAATGAATGCATATACATGATGGAATAGTAGGAACTGTGCAACACGTAACTTTAGGATGGAAAAAAAAGTGGCACCTATCAAAATACCTAGACATGCATCCCAGGTGGCTAGAATGATATATCAGAAACCTCTTATCTTTTATGGACTGACTGACAACAAATTCCCATACTACGAATATAGACCTACAGGCAACTAAAATAACTATGAAAATTCAATTAATAACTTCTACTGGACTTAGAGCATTATCACAGAGTTTACCATGCCAGAAGTATATATTTGTCCACAAATAAAATTTGATAATTGGTGAAAGGAGTTGATGAGACTGTTTACAACTGATCTACTTCAAGTTTTTCCAGTGACCAGATCAATCAATAAGCATTTATTAATTGTCTCCTATATGTCAGGCACTATGCTAAATTCCGGGAATATGAAGATAAAAATGCAAATCCCTGCTTGAAGAGCATTAGAGGGAGACAATATTACATGTATAAAATCCTATACAATACTTACAAAATATATACTAAATGATAGGTCTTTCATGAAAATTTGCCATTTGAACTCGAGATCCCAAATTGACTACATTAGTATGTGGTCTGACATTACCAGAGACGAGAATTATTAAGGATACATACTAAGAGGTACAATCTCAAAAAAGACTGAAATTAAAAAGAATTGAAGAAACCAAATCCAACTTTGTCAGATATTTTTACTCTTTCAATTAACAAATATTTTGCAGTTTGAGAGTTTGGAGAATAAGATAATGAAATGGGCCATGCTTAAGCTGGAAAAATGCCCCCTACTCAAATATTAGGTTCAAGTTCTTTGAGTCATACATACGATAAAAGCCCAGGTTTGTATCACAAAGAAAAGTGTAAGAATTATGTGAACCAAGTTGCTGGGGTTGTACAATTAATAGTTTTTGTCTATTACTATTTTTTCCAAAGAGATGAGAAAGAATTATGCAATAATTTGAAAAGCATCTAAACTAAATACAATGACAATGATGATAAAAAGCTATACAAATCATCAATATAAATCAATACGTCCGACAATTCATAGTTTCGTCAGCATGAATATGTTCTCCACTGATTGTTTATCTGTATTTATGCAAAATATTTCAGAGTGACAAGGGCAACACAGTCGGACTGGGTACTAAAAAGAGATAATTACACCTAAAAACATGAGATAAATAGGAGAGAAACTCTTCAACCGTATGGCCTCACAGGAAAAATGTAATTATGTGAACCCAGAGAAGGCATTGGCATCATCAGTGGTGGAGTGATGGGGCAGGGCAAGTGGAAGAAGCCTTATAACTAGCCTTCTGGACATTGAAGCGGAGTTCCTGAACGAAGCACAGAGGTTTTCAAGAACAAGCAAGATTTGAAACTAACGAGCAGCAAAGGACCAAGAATCAAGATGTAGAGAAATAAACTGGGATCTTGCCTGCCACTTGTATTTTGAATTAAATGGATTATAAAGGTCTAGGGGAAAGGGTTTAATTCTCTAGTTATCCTAATTTGTTCCCTTAATTGGCAATTCTCATGATCTCTGGATCAGTTTCCTTACCTGCTAGATAAGGAAACTGGACTGGATGATATCTAAGATCCCTTCTAGCTTAAAATGTATGATCTATGACACTCTCTGATACTATGACCAAGGCTCACCTCCCATATCTGCTACTTACTGTGTGACATTGGGCAAATCATTTAATCTCTCTGCACACCGCTTTCTCATTCTGTTCCATGTGTGTTGGGCTAAGCAATTTCAAAGATCCTTTCTCGATCTAAATCCTATGATCCTAATTTGTAAAAGGTTTAAATTTCTTGGAGGCCAAGAATAGAGGGAACCAAGAGTTGGATGTTAATCTCTGTCCTAAAATATTTGAAACTGATCCAGAGGAAGAAGGGATATTCTGGAGGCAACCTCTTGTCAGAGGTGTACTCTTAAGAAGTGCTAGAAGTCCTGGTCAAGATTCATTTCTTTTTCTTCCTTTCCTCTACATCTTCTTTTCTTTCTTTGAATCCTTTTCATCTCTATCTTTTCATAATTGTCTACCCTTCCTCTTCCTCCCTTTTCACATTATGCCACAGTCATTCTTTGGAATTGTGTTTGTTTGTTTCCTTCATGCTCAATTCTTCAGAATGAGAGGAAGTATGAATCATAACTTGATTTTTGTATAGTTCAAAAAGGGACAGACATGTTGCAATATCTTCTGTATCTTTGCTTGGCACTCATTTTAAATGTTTCAAAATAGAAAAGTGCAAAATACTACACTAGAAATTTCAGGGGGAAAATCTAAAAGGGATTGTGAAAGGGGATGTTGGTTTACAGTTTTTCATCTGCAGTCACAAGACAGAGGAGGAGAATTCAGACAGAGAGTTTATTTTTAGTCACTTCCTTTGAATGAGAGCTACATTAGTTCCCACTTCCACTCCTTATCCCCATTTTCTTTGACTGAGAAGATCCTTGTGATCATTTAAGTATATGCTTTTTTCCCCAGGGGTTAAAGGTCATATGCTATATTTTAGATTGCAAAACACTTTTCCAGAAAATTTTGCCTTATTTAAGGCATATGTAAGATTCTTGCATTTAGATATTTCCTCTTTAAAAAGTATATGAGATCCAGTCAAAGTGCTTGTGCTTCAGTATTTCAGCCCATCGGTGGAGATGTGATCACATTGATGTGTGTATTCCTTCCATTGGTATAGATTATCATTACTTCGTCTCTTCTTACCTTGTGCAATTCTTGTTCACACTCTCCCACAAAACCTCCACAGAACATCTAAGGACTGTGTCATAGACTAACCAATAGACTTTTTTTAATTCATTTTTTCCATATGAATGATTAGAACTATCTCTTATGGAGGAAAAAAATGGAAAAATTGGAACATTAATTCATCATTAGTGGAATTATGAACTGATCCAACCATTTTGTAGAACAATCTGGAATTGTGCCCAAAGAGTTATTAAATTAACTTTAACCCATCAATACCATTACTTGGTCTATTTCCAAAGATAATTTGGCAAAAAGGAAAATAACTTATATGTTCTAAAATGTTGATAGCAGCTTTCTTTGTGGTGTCAAAGAACTGGAAATTGCAGGGATGCCCACCAATTAGGGAACAGCTGAACAAGTTGTCATATATGATTGAGTTGGAATACTATGCTATAAAAAACGATGAGCTCAATGATTTAAAAATATGGAAAGATTTGCATGAGCTAATAAAGAGTAAAATGAGCAGAACATTGTATACAGTAACAGCAATATTGTTTTAAGAACAACTTTGAGTGAATAGGTTATTTTGACTATTATAAATACCCAAATTAACTATAAAGGACATATGAAGAAAGTTGCTATCTGCATCCAGAGAAAGAACTGATAAATAGAAGTATGCATATAATAATATTACACACACACACACACACACACACACACACACACATTTCTATTTGTGTCTAATGGCAGCCATCTCTAGGGCAGGGGGGAGGAAAAAAAGAAATTTACACTATAATTTTGTTGTATATTTGAAAAGAATAGTAGATTGTGCATAGTAGATTTGCAGTTTCATGTGCAATCCTTTTTTTTATTGTACTATGTTATGGAAATGCTTGTTTCATTCCATAAATTTAGAGAAAAAAAAAGAGCTATCTGCTATGAACAATCATGGATATCATTGAAGAGGGCCTATGCTGTTCTGGAGTTTGATACAATAAATACAATGTTGTCTGCAATCAGGAATATCTATCACTAGCTTTAAGGAATTCCTTTTCTATTTGGATCATCCATGACAATGGCAAACACTCCTGGTGAATATATCTAGGCAGAAAGGACATTCAGTGTATTGAGTGTTGGCCTTGGAGTTGAGAAGGCCTGAGTTTGAATCCAGGCTCAGACACTTACTACCTCTGTGATGCTGAGAAAATGACAATCTGTTTCCTTCAGCTTTCTCATCTATAAAATGGAGATAATCACATCTACCTCATAGGGTAATTTAAACATAAGGTAATATATTTAGAGTACTGTGCAAACCATAGATAACATATGAAGAGATAATATATGTGGAATAACGCTCTATATAAATGATAGCTTTATTAGCATCATTATCATTATATGTCCCTGTTTCATACATCAATTTCCAATTTAATTTAATATTCAACAAGTATTTATTAAATGTCTACTCTGTCTTAGGCACTACTTTAGGTGATGGAAATGAAAAAAAAAAGATACTCCTGTCTTCAAGAAGTATATATTCTACTGGGTGAAAACAACACGTACACAAATATGTAAATACAAAATATGTATACAATTAATACCCAATAATTTGGAGGAGAGAGGGATTAGGCCATCAATAACTAGGAAATTACCTTTGTAGGCAGGGACACTTTACCTGAGTCTTAAAGGGAGATAAGGCCTTGATATATAGATATGAGATTCATTGGTGTAGCATGAATTATTGGGTGGTAAGAAGATTATTGAATGAGTGTGTAGAGAAAGAAGAGGACCAAGGACAAGAGGACCCAGCAATATACCAGGATCAGAGATTGAGAACAGGAAGAAAACTTAGAACACACTTAATTCTCATCACCCCATTATACAGGTGATGAAACTGAGACCAGAGAGGTGGTGAGTTGCTCAAGTTCATCCAGGTAGTCAGTGGCAGAGATGTGATCTGAACTCAAGTTCTTTGGCTGCAAATTTCACACTCTTTCTGATATACCAGGCTTAGAGGGTAGAACATAGATGAGGATTCTGCCAAGAAGACTGAAGAGGACTCATCACACATGTGGAAGAACAATAAAGAGAAAATGTCAGAAAGCTGAGAGAGGGGAGAGTTGCAGGTGAAATGGCTGGTCAACAATGTCAACTGTTGCAGAGGACTGAACAAAGGCCACTGGATTTAACAATTAAGAAATCATCAGTGACCTTCAAGAGATAAGTTTTAGTTGAGTGACTGAGATGGATTCCGCTTGACATTACTAATAAGATTTTGGTTGCATGTTGCCAGATCTACATAGTTGGAGCTTTCTTAACACCATTAATGTCAACATTTTGTAGATTTGACAAAATCCAAAATAACATAAATCTTGTCTTGTTGGTTTCATTGCCTTTCATTGTTTATAAGTGTACATTAGAAGAAAACCTAAAATGATGAAGAAAAATACTGCAATATATTCCCACTAAAGTGAAAACTGTTATTTAGATCTCTCAATTAATTTTCTTTTTTTTTTCATTTTCAGGCGATTGGGGTTAAGTGACTTGCCCAGGTTCACACAGCTAGTAAGTGTCAAGTGTTTGGTTTGAAGACGAATTTGAACTCAGGGCCAGTGCTCTATCCACTGTGCCACCTACCTGCCCCTCTCAATTAATTTTCCATCTCAATCTCTAATCACACCGTTATTTATTACATGGCATTGCACTTATTTTGGAAATTGGATGTAATGACTTCAGGTTAGAATCAGAAATTAAGAAAGCAATTACAATAATAATAATCATGTATATGATGCTTTAAAGTTTGCAAAGCACTTCACATATTATCTTGTTTGTTTCCTTGCAACAACCTTGGGAGGTAGGTGTGGTTATTATCCTCCTTTTACAGATGGGGCAGCTGAGGGAAAAAAGAGGTTAAGGGACTTGCTTAGGGTCACATAGCTATTAAAGTCTCTGAGCCCAGATGTGAACTCAGGTCTTCTTGACTGAGACTCCATCCAGTGTACTATTTAGCTGTCTCTCATTGTAATCCATGTCAGGATTCCTGTGTATACCTGGAAAAAGAATGTGGAGGTCACATTACACCTGTAACCTTGAATGAGTCCTGCCCCATTGACTCCCTTGTTCTCATCTGCCTAGCTCCCCCCAAGTTTCATAGTGCCTGTTTATTTGAAAATGGACATAAAATTGATTCCCTACAGCCTTCAAACAAGTCAGCAGGAGAACATTGGCTCAGCATTTGAAAACAGTTCAAAAAATATAGATTGTTGGGGGAGAGAAGGAATGTTAGTATAAATTAAAAGTCTGACCAGCGGCACCAGTACTAAACTTTTTAAAGACTGGTGCTGCTGAGTGCTCTCCAGGGTCTTATTGCTATAACTTTAATGAATAAGGGAAGTGTGGATACTCAGCTTTCAGGCTGATAAAACTGTTTTTGTAGACCAAACACATTGTTTTTAACATCTGCAGAGTTGACTAATTGAGAAGTTGTTTTTGATTAACCCACCTGGTGATTTGTCTTTGAAAATGCTCAGCCTTGATAAGCACACTTAAAATAATGTTCCTAACAGCGTCAATCAGATCACAGCTTAGAGACAGACCATTTGAGGTCATTTCATCTAATTCCCTCATTTTATATGAGGAAAATGAGGTCCAGAGGTAAAAGGACTTGGATTCAATTCTGACTTTGAGGACTTTCCCTACCATGCTACAGAAACCTCCCCCACTCTAAAACCTTGGAATTTCTCTCTATCCCATGACTTCTCAAATGACCTCGATCCTTGCAGTATTCTCCTCTGATTGGCTAGTTCCTTCCTTAACCCATGTTAAGTAGGATGCCCAGGCTAGCCATGTCTTCATCCATTTCCAGGAGGCACTTCTGGTTCTCCAGTCTTGTGGGGTTCCTCTCTTCTTCTCCTGCCCTCTTTTCAGCTTCTTTTTATGTATAAACTTTCTGCTCCTTGAGGGCAGGGATTATTTGTACTCTGCTAATATTTGTATTCCCAGAGTTGAGCAAAGTGTTGGGCACACAGTAAGCTTTTAATATGTGCTTGCTGACTTGATTTGACTTGAATTTACAAGCATTTATTAAGAGCCTACAATGTCATAATAATAGCTAGCATTTATATAATTCTTTAAAGTTTGGAAAAAACTTTGCACATCTTATCTCATTTAACCTTCACAACAACCCTGTTAGTAGGTGCTATTATTATCCCTATTTTACAGATAAGGAAACCAAGTCACTTCAAAGTTTAGTGACTTGCCTACGGTCACACAGTTTAATCAAGTTTCTGAGGCAGGATCTGAACTCTGGTCTTCCAGACTCCAAGCCCAGCTTTCTATCCACCATGACACCTTGCAGCCTACTATTCTTTAGATGATATTTGTCCTTCATTTTCAAAGAAGATCAATGATGTCACAAGGTAACGTCTTGACTCATGCGTGAATTGCATTTAAGTGAGGCAGAGTTGCACAAAGTCATCAGCCTCACTCTCACTTCCAGAGTCATAAAGTCTAGTGGCAAGATAAAAGTCAGAATGATTAACAATGGCCTGGGATGCAGTGGTGACCTTGGTATCTTCAATGTCTGATCGAGCTCTAAGCTTTCCACAGTGCCTGCTTCAGCCACCTTCATGGCCATTGGAACAAACCATTTTTATCTTAAGTTTTCACACGCTTGGGGTAGATACTATGTGCTAGATACAAAATTAAAAACAACAACAGCAACAAATAGTCTCTGCCCTCGTGAAGCTTATATTATATAGCATTTGCATGTTGAGGAATATTGACCAGAAAGAAGAGAGAAGACTAGTCAAATTTCAGGAAATTGCCATTTTAAGGTCAGAAATTAAAGGCCCATCTTTAAATACTAGGATTTAGAATATTAAGCTAATTAACCTGGAATGGGTCTTGCCCCATTGACTTCCTCAGTTCACTGCCTAATTCCTTCAAAGTTCTTATTGCCTGTTTATTTTAAAATGGACATAAAGATCATTGCCTACAGCCTCATTGGTGTTGCTATACAGCAATGAGACATGGAATATACCTGCCTCCAAATAACTAAAACTGAGGGTCACTTAAGCAGATGGCCATGGATGGTCCCATCATGGATAGGAAAGGTACACAGTTGGCATGTGCAGGCTGCAATATTTAACTAGTGAGGATCTTTGCAGAACAGAAATAAAATTTGCCATCAAAAAATTGTATGATCAGAAGAGAAGATAGGCTACTCCCAGGCAAGAACAAAGGATGCCTGATGGACAGCCAGCAGCTACCCTGGTACTCTCCCCAATGTCAGAAAGAAACAAGGAAGGCCTTTTGGGATGATCTCAATGAGAGTAGCACAGGACGTGAAAGCATGGTCAGATTGAGATGTGAATCACTTGGAGAGAATTCCAGAACCAATAAAATCATAGGTATTATTGAGGATTTGAGAATACAGAATAAACACAAAATAAACACAAGGCAGTTGGTGAGAGAGGGCATTAGCAGTTGGAGACTTGATGGCAAGGTTAGGAAAGGTATCATGGAGGCAGTCATGCTTGAACTGAGCCTTGATAGAAAACACAGATGTTCTGAGGTGGAGGAGAGGAGGTGCCTTCTAGCCATGAGGTATAGCTAAGGGGCATTTAACTGGTGCAGTGGATAACCCTGGGCCTAGAGTAAGGAAGACCTGAATTCAAATCTGACCTCAGACACTTAGAAGTTGTGTGGCCCTAGGTAAATCACTTAACCTCTGTCTGTCTCAGTTTCCTCAGTTATGAAATGGGGATAATAATAGTACCTACCTCACAGGGTGGTTGTGAGAATCCAATGAGACACTATTTGTAAAGGGCCTAGCAGAGTTTAATAAATGCTCATTGACTCTCACCTTCTTTTTGTTTTTCCTTCCTCCTTCCCTCCCTCCCTCCCTCCCTCCCTCCCTTCCTTCCTTCCTTCCCTCCTTCTTTCTTTCTTTCCTGTGCAAATTCACGGACGTGAGAGATGAAGGTCACAGGGATCATTAAATTGCAGAGACAGAATTGAAACCAACATCCTCCTGCTGCAATTCCAATATGCTTTCTACCTCTCCATGTGGCTTCCTGGTGAAATAGGGATAGTTCAGATACATGATATTGTTATAGCTTGGGCTCTACTATGCAGTGACATTTTCAGGATCTGATTTCATTTTCTAAAATCCACACACTAAATATCAAAGCGAAGTAATTTCTGGAGCTGCCATTGCCCTGAATGCTGTCCTGGGAAGTGATTTTGAACTGCCTGGGCACTGCTTGGAGTGATGGATGATTTTTCTTCCATATATGGAACTTTAATTTTTTTGTAGTTACAGTACATTTAGCATGGCAGGTATGCTGGTGTTCTGAAGATCAGCCTGGGACCCCATATGCCAAGCACATGTGCTCTTGTACAGTTGGCAAGGGTCCTATAGCCTTTACCCAGCTTTTGTGTTTGAGAAGCAGGGGCATAGGTTGGGAACAATTCACATTTTATGTCATTATCATTCATTTAAATCAAGTTTGAAAATATTTTAGGGAAATAATTTCTTCAGTACCAGTCTCTTTTAAAGATAAAATAATAATTGGATAATGTAATTAGAATTTGTAAGTATTTGTAACTGAAAGAAAATTCTAATTGAAAACAACCCTTTAAGCACTGAAAAGGAAAAAAAAATGCTTCATGCTTCAAGCAAAACACACACATACACACAAAAAGCAAAGGATTAAGAAAGAGGTTGTTTTTTTTTCCAGCAACATCTGGTTAGCAGTCTTCCAAGAACAAATTTGGAATCACCTGGTAATTGTTTTATCATTTACAATCCACTGATTAAAATAAGTTCAAATCTATAGCCATCTTGAAAAAAAAATGACTACACATTTTATTAAGATGAAGTTCTTTACAATGAGATCTTATAAACAATGATTCAAAAACACAACTATTTTATTTCCCCTTTATCTTAAGATGTTTCACAATATTTTTTTAACATTTTCACTCATAAAAATAAATTACGTTCTGACTGTTCATCCATTTTCTCTTCTTCAGATATGTACACTGTGCCATGATAGCTCTGGCTCTTCCCTTCCAAAAGCTCTATCAAGGGCAGGGACCATATCAGAACAACACCTTGACCAGTAGGTGAGAATTTTGGGTTCTCAAGGCTTCTTTGTCAATGCCCATATGGGTGGGGACAAAAGGAAGGTGCATATAGAAAATTGTAAACAGAAGATAATAACACTAAGAGAGTAAAGAAAAGAACTTCTCAGACCCATAGTCCTTATCCCAACTTCATTGTTTCAATCCTTAGCCTACTAACCCTGTAGCCCTTTGGTGAAGTATGTCATTTCAAAACTCCGAAGTTCCTTCCCTAGGCATAAGAAGACAACCTGACTCTGGTGTTCCAGGAGTGAGCCTATCTTCTAAGAATGTCTAAACCTAGGTTCCCAGGTTCTCAGATCTCTAGTAATCTTGGGTCAGTTTCAGATGCTTGGCTAGGTTATGGCCCCAGTCCATACAGAATTCAGTGGGACAGGCCTAATTTCAAATATTCTGTCATGTGTTGTCATAAACTATGGAGATATCCTGGAAAATTACCTCAACAGACAGAAACTGAATGAATCAAGTTACTTGATGTTGCAACGAAAATATAAATAAGCACATATTCATTGAATGGGCCTTGCCTCACTCAAAGCAAGAACCTGAAAAGACCCTAGCTTAAAAGAGCCAAGGTCTCCCACTGCATCCTGGGCCATCTCCAGTCATCCTGATCTATATCTGGTCACTGGACCCAGATGGCTCTGGAGGAGAAAGTGAGGCTGGTCATTTTGCACAGCCCTCCCTCACTTAAATCAAAGTCAATTGCAAGTCATGTCATCATCTCCCTGATGTCATGGTCCTCTTCAAGAACAAAGGACAAACCACAACCACATACAACATAAGGCACAAAAGGAAAACATGGGCTAGAGAAGTATCCCAATTACTCTTAGAAATATCAATATCCTAGTCCTTCTTCTGAATAGCTCTAGCTATAGATAGATTATGGATAGATAGATCTATAGATAGATAGATAGATAGATAACCAATAATGAGAAGATGGTATAGTGCTTTTAGCAGTTGGTGAAAACCCTTCTATAAACACTGATATCAATGTCCATGCATTTATATAAATAGTCCCGTACTATACAATTATAATAACAAGGAAAAACTGAAAGAGGGTATGTCCCAAATTTTGGTTCTGAAAATATGACCACTGTTTATGGAAGCCATAGAAGGACAAAATAGAAGGGAAAGAATATTGTCATGAGTTACTTATGTCTAATATTATTTGTAAGAGAGAGCTAACCAGAGGCAGCTAGGTGGTGTAGTGGATAGAGCACCAGCCCTGATGTCAGGAGGACCTGAGTTCTAATCCAGCCTCAGACCAAACACTTGACACTTACTAACTGTGTGACCCTGGGCAAGTCACTTAGCCACATGGAGAGGTAGAAAGCATATTGGAATTGCAGCGAGAGGATGTTGGTTTCACTTCTGTCTCTGCAATTTAATGATCCTTGTGACTTTCATCTCTCATGTCTATGAATTTGCACAGGAAGGAAGGAAGGAAGGAAGGAAGGGAGGAAGGAAGGAAGTGAAAATTGCCAAAAATAAAAAAAAGTCAAAATTTTAAAAAAAATCGAATGGGTCTTTCTTGGGGCAGCGAGGTGGCACCGTGGATAGAGCACTGGCCCTGAAGTCAGGAGGACCTGAGTTTGAATCCAGCCTCAGAACAAAACACATGACATTTACTATCTGTGTGACCCTGGGCAAGTCACTTAACCCCAACTGCCTAAAAAGAAAAAAAAAGAGAGAGAGAAAGAACTAACCTGGAAACTTGGATCAAGATTCTAGCTATGAGGGTACCAAACATTTTTGTGTGTATCAAGGACCCCTTTGACAGTCTGGAGAAACCCATGTTTATACATACAAAAAATAGAATAAATGGGATTACAAAGGAAATTAATTCTATTGAAATACAGCTATCAAAAATATTTTTAAAAGTTCATAGATCTCAGGTTACAAACCTTGCTGTACCTAGAATTTTGAAATAGATTTAAATCTACCATAGCCCCAAAGGGGCATCACACTTTTTATAACTGAAAGGACCCATGTACTTAGTATTTGACTCAACATTTTTATAAATGATGAGTTAAGAAATACATCCCTGACTTCCGCTTCCGGGAGCCAAGATGGCGGAGTAAAAAGGTAGTTGCTTTCACCTTCCCCTATCAACCTCTGAAAACCCAGAAAATATTACCCCAGAAAAAACCCTGGAACAGCTGAACAAGAAGAAAGATGGGGTGTAGCAGTGCAGTAGCCCAGGTAGCTAGAGGGATTAACAGGAAAGGCCCCTCTTACCCTGGGGGAAGGGGAGCAGTACAGAACCGGGAGTCACCCAGCCAGCTAGTGGAAAGACCCACTTTAGCACACCAGGAGGAGATTCTGGTGCCTCGGCATTCTATAGCAAATGGGTCTCCCATTGCCTCAGCAAAAATAAGGGAAGCAGCACTACAAAGGGCCGCAAGCAGATAAGCATCCGGCAGCATTCATCTGAAAGGAGCTGAAGAAAGCAACCTAGAGATGCCAAAAAGTTCCAGCCTTGTTGATTCCAGCCCAACACCAGGTAAGCTGTCAGAACCCTACAGCCTCCAACTGCCAACCAGGAGGAGATCCTGAAGACCAGATGATCGAGCAGGCAAACACCAACAGCTGTACCTCCGAGTGCCTCAGTGAGGGTGGGGTAACTGGTGGAAACCAGCTCAGAAAACCACTAGGTGCCTCAGCATTCTACAGCAAAGAAGTCTCCCAGTGCCTCAACAGAAATAAAGGAGGCAGCACTGCAAGGAGCCCCAGGCAGATAAACACCTGGCAGCACCCATCTAAAAGGAGCTAAACAAAGCTAAAGGAAAGGAAAAACAGGCAACCTAGATTTACCTGAAAGTCCCAGCCTTGCTGATTCCAGCTCAACATCAGATAAGCTGCCAGAACCCTACAGCTTCCAATTGCCAACATAAGAGGCCCCAGCACACAAAGCCAGTGACCAAGACCTAGGCTTCCAACACAAGGAGCTTGGGTCAGTGCCCTCTGCTCCCCAACAGGAGAGCTTAATCTCTTTAAAGGCCAGGGAATAAAGAAACACCATGAGTAAAAAGAAATGTACAGTAGATTCTTACTATGAGAAGAGTGAAGATCAAGACGGAAATTCTGAAGAGGACAACGCTGTCATCAAACCCACATCTGTAACATCAAAAGGGAATATGAACTGATCTGAAGCCCAAAAAGCCTTCTTAGAAGAGCTCAAGAAGGATTTTAAAAGTCAAATGAAAGAGGTAGAGGAGTTTTCAGGGCAGGAGATGGATATTCAATGAAATAAGGGACTTCCAAACGTTCCTGATAAAAAGACCAGATCTCAACAAAAAAATTTGATCATCAAGTACCAGATTCAAGGGAGACATAAAAAGGTAAATGGGACAGAAAGATACAATATGTTGTTAATAAGGGCAAAATGTTTACATCCCTACAAGGGAAGATGACACTTGCAACTCTTGAGAACTGTATTGTTATTATACCATGTTAAAGGAGTATACATAAAGGGGGTGGATATAAGTTGACTTTGATGTAATGATAAAAAAAAAAATTTAACCAAGTGGGTTAAATGGATCCAAGTAAGTGAAAAAGGAGGCAGACAAGGGTAAATTACATTACAGGAAAAGACACAAAAACCTATTTGAACAGAGGTAAAGAAGGGAGGGCGATGAGCATTATTTGAACCTTACTCTTATCAGATTTGGCTCAAGAAGGGAATAACATAATCAGTTAGGTATAGAAATCTAACTTGCACTATAGGCAGTAGAAAGGAAAAGGGGAAAGAAAAGGGAGGGGGGATAGAAGGGAGGGAAGAAGCAATAAGGGTAAAGGGGAAGAAAAGGGAAAGGGATAATAGAAGGGAGGGGGGACCATAGGAGGCGCTGGTCAAAAACAAAACACTAGTGGGGAGGGAGGAGAAAGGAGAAAGAAAAGCATAAACAGGGAGGAAAAAAGGATGGAGAAAAAGACACAGACAGTAATCATAACTGTAAATGTGAATGGGATGAACTCTCCCGTAAAACAGAAGTGTATAGCAGATTGGATTAAAAACCATAATCCTACAATATGTTGTTTACAGGAAACACATTTGAAAAAGAGTGACACATACAGGATAAAGGTAAAAGGCTGGAGCAAAATATATTATGCTTCAGCTGAAGTAAAAAAAGCAGGGGTAGCAATCTTGATCTCAGACAAAGCAAAAGCAAAAATAGAACATATCAAAAGAGATAAGGAAGGAAACTACACCCTGCTAAAAGGCACCATAGACAATGAAGTAATATCATTAATAAACATATATGCACCAAATGGTATAGCATCTAGATTCTTAGAGGAGAAGTTCAGGGAGTTACAGGAAGAAATAGACAGCAAAACTATACTAGTGGGGGACCTCAACCTCCCCCTCTCTCAACTAGATAAATCTAACCACAAAATAAACAAGAAAAAAGTTAAGGAGGTGAATAGAACATTAGAAAAGTTAGGTATGATAGACCTGTGGAGAAAACTGAATGGGCATAGAAAGGAATATACTTTTTTCTCAGTGGTACGTGGCACATACACAAAAATTGACCATGTGCTAGGGCATAAAAACCTCACAATCCAATGCAGAAAGGCAGAAATATTAAATGCATACTTTTCAGATCATGATTCAATAAAAATTATATGTAATAAAGGGCCATGGAAAGATAGACTAAAAAATAATTGGAAACTAAATAATCTAATCCTCAAAAATGTTTGGGTCAAACAACAAATCATAGAAACAATCAATAATTTCATTCAAGAGAATGACAATAATGAGACAACATACTAAAACTTATGGGATGCAGCAAAAGCAGTTCTTAGGGGAAGTTTTATATCTCTAAATGCTTACATAAATAAAATAGAAAAAGAGGAGATCAATGAATTGGGCATACAACTAAAAAAACTAGAAAAAGAATAAATTAAAAATCCTCATTTAAACACCAAATTAGAAATATTGGAAACCAAAGGAAAAATTAATAAAATTGAATTTAAGAAAACTATTGAACTAATAAATAAAACTAAGAGCTGGTTTTATGAAAAAAAACAATAAAATAGATAAAACTTTGGTTAATCTAATTAAAAAAAAGGAAGAAGAAAACCAAATTACTAGTATCAAGAATGAAAAGGGTAAAACTACCACCAAGGAAGAGAAAATTAAAACAACAATCAGGAATTGTTTTGCCCAACTATATGCCAACAAATTTGACAATCTTAGTGAAATGGATATATTTTACAAAAATATAAATTGCCCAGGTTAACAGAAGAGAAAGTAAAATACTTAAATAACCCCATCTCAGAAAAAGAAATTGAACAAGTCATTGATGAACTCCTGAGGAAAAAATCTCCAGGGCCAGATGGATTTACATGCAAATTCTATCAAACATTTAAAGAACAATTAATTCCAATACTATATAAACTATTTGGTAGAATAGGTAAAGAAGGAATCTTACTAAATTCCTTTTATGATACAAATATGGTGCTGATACCTAAACCAGGAAGAGTCAAAACAGAGAAAGAAAAGTATAGATCAATTTCTGTAATGAATATAGATGCAAAAATCTTAAACAAAATACTAGCAAATAGATTACAGCAACTTATTACACAAATAATACACTATGACCAGGTAGGACTTATACCAGGAATGCAGGGCTGGTTCAATATAAGGAAAACTATCAGCATAATTTGTCATATCAACACCAAAATTAACAGAAACCACATGATCATCTCAATGGATGCAGAAAAAGCTTCTGACAAAATACAACACCCATTCCTATTAAAAACACTAGAGAGCATAGGTATAAATGAAGTCTTCCTTAAAATAATAAATAGCATCTATCTAAAACCTTCAGTAAGCATAATATGTAATGGGGACAAGCTAGAAGCATGTCCAATAAGATCGGGGGTGAAACAAGGATGTCCACTATCACCACTGTTATTCAACATTGTACTGGAAACGTTAGCTTTAGCAATAAGAGAAGAAAAAGACATTAAAGGCATTAGAATAGGCAAAGAAGAAACAAAGCTATCACTCTTTGCAGATGACATGATGTTATACTTAGAGAATCCCAGAGAATCAAGTAAAAAACTACTTGAAATAATAAACAACTTCAGCAAAGTTGCAGGCTATAAAATAAACACACATAAATCATTGGCATTTCTATATATTACCAACAAAGCCCAACAGCAAGAGATAGAAAGAGAAATTCCATTTAAACTTACTGTAGACATTATAAAATATTTGGGAGTCTACCTTCTGAAACAAACCCAGGATCTCTATGAACACAATTACAAAACACTTTTCATGCAAATAAAATCAGATCTAAATAATTGGAAAAATATCATTTGTTCATGGGTAGGCCAAGCTAATATAATAAAAATGACAATTCTACCTAAGCTAATTTACTTTTTCAGTGCCATACCAATCAAACTACCAAAAATTATTTTATAGAGTTAGAAAAAATAATAACAAGATTCATTTGGAAGACCAAAAGGTCCAGAATATCAAGAGAACTAATGAAAAGAAATGCAGGGAAGGTGGCATAGCCATTCCAGATCTTAAATTGTATTAGAAAGCAGCAATCATCTAAACTGCTTGGTACTGGCTAAGAAATAGAGTGGTGGATCAGTGGAATAGGTTAAGTATGCAAGACACAGTAGTCAATGACTATAGTAATATATTATTTGATAAACCCAAAGACCCCAGCTTCTGGAATTAGAACCCACTCTTTGAAAAAAAAACTGCTGGGAAAACTGGTAAAGAGTATGGCAGAAACTAGGCATAGACCAAAATCTCACAACATATACCAAAATAAAGTCAAAATGGGTACATGATTTAGATATAAAGGCTGATGCTATAAGCAAACTGAGAGAGCAAGGAATAGTTTACCTGTCAGATCTATGGAGAACAGAAGAATTCATGACCAAACAGGAGACAGAGAACATTACAAAAAGCAAAATAGATAATTTTGATTACATTAAATTGAAAAGTTTTTGCACAAACAAAGCCAATGCAACTAAGATTAGAAGGAAGGTAGAAAATCGGGAACGAATTTTTACAACCTGTCTCTCTGATAATGGCCTCATTTCTAAAATATATAGAGAATTAATTCAAATTTATAAGAATACAAGCTATTCCCCAATTGATGAGTGGTCAAAGGATATGAACATACAGTTCTCAGATGAAGAAATTAAAGCCATCTATAGTCATATGAAAAAATGCTCTAAATCACTATTGATTAGAGAAATGCAAATCAAAACAACTCTGAGGTACCATAACACACCTACCAGAATGACCAACATGACAAAACAGGAAAATGATAAATGTTGGAGAAGATGTGGGAAAATTGGAACACTAATGCATTGTTGATGGAGTTGTGAAATGATCCAACCATTTTGGAGAACAATTTGGAACTATGCTCAAAGGGCTATAAAAATGTGCATACCCTTTGACCCAGCAATAGCACTTCTAGGGCTATATCCCAAAGAAATCACACAAATGGGAAAAGGACCTACATGTACAAAAATATTCATAGCAGCTCTTTTTGTGGTGGCAAAGAATTGGAAATTGAGAGGATGCCCATCAATTGCGGAATGGCTGAGCAAGTTGTGGTGTATGAATGTGATGGAATACTATTGTGCTATAACAAATGATGAACAGGCTGACTTCAGGAAAACCTGGAATGACTTGTATGGTCTGATGCTGAGTGAAGTGAGCAGAACCAAGGGAATGTTGTACACAATAACAACCACGTTGTGGGATGACTAATATTGATAAACTTAACCCTTCCTGGCAATACAGAGATCTAAGATATCTCCAGAGGCCTTGTGATGGAAAATGCTATCCACACCCAAAGAAATAACTATGGAAGCCGAATTGTTACTTTTTTTCTCTTCTGTTGAGTTTTGTTTCCTCTTTCTGATGGTTCCTCCTGTTGATTTTAATTTCTACTTACAACATCACTAATGTGAAAATATGTTTAATATGAATGTAAATGTATAGCCTATATCAGATTGTGCGCCATCTTGGGGAGGGTGATGGGGAGGAAGGGGGAGAAAAATTTTAAACTCAAAAGCATATGGAAGTGATTATTGATAAATCAAAAAAAATTAATAAAAAATAAAATTAAAAAAGTAAACACATCCCTATTAGGCAAATCTTTCTGAGGAAGCTGAAGAAATGTTACTTTAAGAAAGCTTCTTTGCATCTAATCTCAGGCATGGACAGAACAAGTCAGATTGGATTAAGAGTCTGATTTATATACTTAAGTGACTTGAAATCACTGAGTGGAACAGAATAATTTCTAGGATGGGATGATTAGGACTTTGCCCCAGGGCACCAGTATCACTTGCCATCAGCACATATACCCATATACAAAGAAGAGAGAGAGAGAGAGAGAGGGAGAGAGAGAGAGAGAGAGAGAGAGAGAAGGAGAGAGAGATTAAATTCAAAGTTAACAAGATTTAGTTTTCAAAAGGAGTTGCTAGATGCTTCATTTCTTTCACCCAGTGGCCATGCCTCATGTGCCTTCATCCATGGCCTTATCCTCCCTCTCCCTCTCTGTCGCTCCACTACAATCAGAGGGGTGGGGGTAGTACTGTCCCACCCATGTGGACTATTGTCTCAGCTTGAGGGCACATTTGGGCCACTTCCTCTAGGTGTAATTGGTGCTACCCTAGGAAGAACAAAAAAGAAAGAAAAAAAGGAAAAAAGGGGGAAAAAAGGATAGTCCTAGTTCTGGTAAAGAGGCTTATGAGAAAATTACACAAGTGATATTCAAAAGCAGCAATGATACCAACAAGTCCTCCACATTATACTACATGTTTTCAGTTTGACCCTAATGATTTAGAAGAGTCAGTACTGGAATAAAAATGTCAAATAAGTAATAAGGATTCTTGAAATTATAGCAGTAAAGAGCCAAGTTATCATTGTTAGTGTTATGACACAGTAGTACTTTACAAAATGTGCTGCTGTTCACACATCATTGAAAGATATGTGATTAGAAGAGCTGTAGACCTATCACTAAACCCTGGGGTTCCCTTTAGACTCCATAAACCAGGTTAACAGTAGCAAATACTGCAAATGTACTCATTAGAAAGGTGTTCCTCTGAGGTATCATGTTCTAAAGCCTACCTTCAAGGGTGTGTTGTCATCATTAACCCAGATGGGCCCAGTTTTGTGCTACTGTTTTCTTTGTGAGAGATGCCAGGGAGTAGTAACTGATGAGAACAGTCAGGGGACATTGAGATAACACAGCTGGGGCTGGTTTTCAGAGGCCTAACCTAAAAGTTCATCATGGGATTTGGACCTGCTGTTCATGTCTTTTGAAAACACTAAAAGCAAATAAAAAGGATAAAAACAAAAATCCCAAATGGTTCTAGTGAGGAATAAAGAATATGAAACCATGGGTCAAGAATCATGGCACTAAACAGTACTCAAATTATTCTCCTGACTCCTTAAAGTGGATCATTCTTCTTCTGCACGCCATTAAGGATGGGTCATCTTTATTACTGAGTTACCCAATATATGGTAATTTGATTAACTAACTCATGGAATGGGCAATACGTTTGGTTATCACTACATTAAACGTTGATATCTATGCAGTTTTCTTTGTATATTCTGAGTGAGGAGGAATATCATCACTTGACTTGATAGTTCAGTTTAACACCCTTCCAGGGTACAGAGTGCTCTTCCAGGAAGGAAGGAAGGGATGAAAGGAAGGAAGAAAACAGTGATTTCCTAGTATGGTTCTTTGTGTCTAGTAGATTCTTTAAATGGAATTGTGAATTTTATTACAGCCGGAACCAATATTTGAGTTTTTATTTGGCTTAGGATCTTCTAAATAAAACCCTTATTCTAAATCACTAGCGTCTTCTTCCCCGGCCTTCTCATAGTATAGAAATAACCCTGAGATTTCTAATGCTTTTTAAGTCAGAAGACAGCAGGTTCTGGGAAGTTCTACCAAGCTGGAAAAGCTTCAGATTTGGAGCAAATAAAGACTGCTGTGTTAGTTGCCTGATAACCAGCCATTTCAGAATTGACTAGCAACATGCAGTCATATCACCAACGAATTAAAACAAAAGTTAATACAATTAACAAATTAGAAGAAAAGATAAAAATGAAAAGAAGGCTCTGTCTTAGATTGCACAGAGGTGGGATAGCTAAAGTTATCAAAGTTGGCAAAGTTGGGATCAAAAACAAAATCGACAGGCTAGAACCTTGTGCAAAATCTAACAATATAAAATTTAAAGCTGATAAAGATAATGTCTTAAGCTGACTTTTTTAAAAAAATTCAACTTTACAAGTTCACAAAAAAGGATCCATGGAAGTAGAAGTTTACGTTAAAAAATGCCGAGAACATTTTAGTCTTCTGCCAGCTGAGTATGAGTTAATAGTATAACGTGGCAGACAAAAGAGTTAATGTGATCATGATCTGCATTAATAGAGGAATTATGTCCAGAATGAGAGTCATGATTAATTTTTTGCATCTAGTCATGGTCAGGCTAGATCTATACCACTGTGTTCAGTTTTATACAACACATTTTTTAAAAGGCTTTGACAAAACGGAGTGTGTCCAGAGAAGGAGGGTAAGGAAGGTCAAGAGCCTTGAAATTGCACCATCTGAGGATCAGTTTAAAGAAATAGAGAAGCTTAGCCTGGAGAGATAAAATATTAGAATTGGGGTTAGGACATGATAGTTGTCAAGTTTTTGAAGGACTGTCATGTGAAAGAGGAATTGGGCTTGTTCCACTTGGATCAAAAGGGCAGTGAAGGGGTGATAGAGATAGACCAACAGTCTATAGAGGTAGGGGAGATAGAGATAGACAAACACTCATATATACACACATACATTGTATATGCATGCATCCAAATGTATAAATACATAGATGCATGTAAACCTACATATGCATATGAATATATGTGTGTATTTATATATATCATGCACATTCACATAGATATCCATGCTGTATATATGTTTATGGCTTGTGCAACCATAGTTACATGTGTTTGTATGTATTCTTACATATGTGTGCACACGTACACATATATATGTGTGTGTATGTGTGTTTCACATAAGAAATTTTCTAAAATTCCATATTCCTATATGGAATAAGCTCCTTTGAAGGGCAGTGGTTTCCCCTTACAAGAAGTCTCCAACCATGGTCTGGATTTTCTTTTTTTTTTTGTACTTTTATAATGAAAAGCATAACTAAGTATAAGTGAGTTTCAGTGGTATGGAGACGGTTAGCATGCTGTGTTGTATTATGTCAATAAAATCACCCCTCTCCCCTATCTCTTTCCCAGCTCCCATTACTTCCCACTCAGAAAAAAATAAATGATTGTCGACTGCATGACTATACCATTAAATTTGAAATCTGGTTTGCGCAAATCAGCTCCCCAGAGAGGCTGCCCTAGAGAGAGAAGCCTGTAATTTTTTTTTTTTAAGTTGCTGGCCATTTTTTCCCATAAAACCAAGTGAATCCTATGGTTAGACATAGTGATGGCAAAAACCAAATCCATGACATTCTGTCTAGCATGATCCCCTATTAGACATGGAATTAAAGATATTGTATCCCAGATTAAACTACTTGGTCTCTGAGGTCCTTTTTGACTCATTTTAATTGTGATAGTTGTGATTTGACCTGTTTGGAAAAGCTGTCAGGGGCAGCTATGTGTTGCAGTAGATAGAGCACCAGCCCTGGATTCAGGAGGACCTGAGTTCAAATCTGGTCTCAGACACATAACACTTACTAACTGTGTGATCCTGGGCAAGTCACTTAACCCCATTGCCTAACCAAAAAAAAAAAAAAAAAAGCTGTGTACCACTTAAAATAGGAAAGAAGCAAAAGTAAAGATGCTATATATTTTATTCCCATTTCTGAGAGTTTATCAGATACAGAACAGTAGCCATAATGGAGACAACAAAAGAGTTATTCCTCAGCCAATACTTAATCTTCTTGAGGAAAGGAAGGGTAACATCAACTGAAGAACAAGTTCATTTGCAAAACATTTACAAAAGCAATTACAAAATGGTACAAGAAGTATCTGCTTAAAAAGTAGCAAAAGGAAAGTCAGTAAAAAATCCTAAAAATATCTTTGCATGAGAACCTTTGTAAATATGAAGTAGAACAGACCTGATGACCTTTCTACAGTGGTATAGCCTCATCATTGACAAAAGCTCAGTATTCAATGTGAAAAAGTGGCCATGTTAGTAAAGAAGATAACTTCAGAAAGAAAGGCTGAATTTATTCGACAAAATACATCCCAATGAAATCTCTTCTAGAGTTAACATCACTTCAAAAGCTCTGTAGCCTAATTTTCAAGATGTTTCAAAGCAGGAGCAGTAGAAATACCACAGATATTAGCTTCATCGAACACACATTCTTTTTCTGAGATCCTGAAATGCCTTCCTTTAACAATAATTCTGGGCTAAATCTGTTCATGATCCAGAATGATTAGTAAAAGAAATTTTCTTGTATTTTGGGGAGCATAGTCTGTTTCTTGAGTTCTCTTAAAACTCATATTTCATCTTTGGGCTATATTTTTGAACATGTGGATGATGGAAGCCTGATGTCAAGGAGCAGAGGTACAGGGAGATGTTTAGGGAAAAAAAAGCCTGTCGTAGTAATTCAACCCACTCCTGGTGCCCACTTTCATGTGTTCTTTCCAGTTCCCAAAGTTATGGCATATGTACAGCAGCCACTTTTCATCTGCTCTCATTTTGTTTTCGAGGTACCCCAAACAATTAGGTCATAGCAAAGATTAGTTACTTGCCAAATTTCATCTTTAGATCAAAACTGTTTACATTACACAAGAGCAAAGCAGCATGCAAACTCAAGCACACCAATCATGCTGGACTTGAGAATTTTTTCTTCCTTGAATTCACAAAATTCAAAACTACTAAAATGGCATTTTAAAAATTTTGATGATTTAGTTAGAGAAAAAAAATAAAGATTATCAGATTAGGAAGAATCCTCCTTCATGACTTACCTCATACCTACACATGTATAAGGAAAAGAGTGTTGTATAAACCCCGAGAAAGCAACCATAAAATCATCCTCATGTGGAAGACTGATGCCTTACCTTGGTTTCTATTTGAAATTTAATATTTTTGATAGCCAACATTATGTAGCACCTTAAAGTTTACTAGCTCTTTATCATTTCATTTTGTTACATGATCTTAGCATCATTCTTTACAATACATTGTCAGTCCTTTAACAATCTACCTCTAGTTCTTTTATAAACACCTCCTTTAGAGGAACATGGCAACTCCTTTTGCCTAGTGGTTCTTTTTCATATTGAGAGAAAAGAATCAAACTAGGAGTTAAGGAAGTCTGAGTTCTGATGCTGGGCCTGCACTAATTAGTGTAAACTTGTGAAACTTACTTAAAGCTCCCTCATTTCTTCATGTGTCAAATGAAGAGATGGAACAAGAATTATGTTAATTAAATTAGGTAAGCATTAACTTATTAATTAATTATAATAATAAATAAAATAATAGTTTTTATACTTTAAAAGTACAATAAGTCTTTTGGGATACTTTGCATTTATGAAAAGCCAACTATGTGTAGCAAGCATTGGGGATACAAAGACAAGGATAAAAATCATTCCCTATCCCAAAGGAGGTATTGCTCTTTTGGAATGATGATCACTAAGGTCCCTTCCAAATCTCACAATTTCTGATTTGTTACTTGGCAAGTCATTTAACTCTCATATATCAGGCAGTTGGAATGGTTGCTGTTTAAGGTGCCTTTAAGGTCTAAATCCTATAAGATGAATTGCCTTTTGAGTGTTGTTCATTTTCCAGAAACTATTCTGTAAATCTTATAACATGTACAGGAATGCAAATTTCATGAGGCCAGAGATTATGTCTATGTCCAAGCTCTGTTCTGAATTCTAGTCTCACATTTGAATGATTTGACAGACCACTCCACCTGGATGTGCCAATAGGATCCCAAACTCTTCACATCCAAAACTGAATTCATTATCTTCCTACCAAAAAAATGCCATTTTTCTCAACCTACCCATTTCTGTTGATGGTATCATCACTCTTTAAGTTGACCAGAGCTAAAAATTTAGAATCTTTTACTCTTCTTTCTTCTTACTATCCACATCAAAATAAGTTGCTAAATCCTATTGATTCAATGCCTTGCATTCATTTTCTCCTCATCACACATATAATATTGTTCCCATTCTACTCCAGGCCTTCATTATGTTTTGTGTGGAAGTTAGGAGCTAGAATTGAGAGGTTGGAGGTGATGACGAGATCTTCTCAAGCTGTCTTGAATGGCAGTTGGTTCCTTCTCACTGAAGGTCTTTAAGGAAAAGCTTTATCAATTATGTTGTAAAAGGAATCATTTTTCAGATTTGGGCTTAACTAGTCAAGTGCCTTCCAACTCTAAAATTTTGTCATCTGTCATCTGTGGATGGGAAAATGCTACATTTAATCAATTTGTTCTGTCCAAGATTCCCCCAAGATTTAGAGTACTGGTAAGCTTGGGAATTATTCCTCCAATAGAAATCCTTGGGATGGCACTACACTTTTTAGTTTCTATTTTTGTGTATGTTTTATTATGAAAGTATTATAGTAGTGAAATAGTACAAGTAAATCATCTTAAAGGAAATAAGTATACATATTTATGTAGGTATGCAGGTACATGGTCAATTTTTTACTCATAGGAGTGTGAGATCAAAAGAGTTGGTTTTGTGGGATACAGAAAGAACATGGTATCAAGAGATGTGCTCAAATCCTAGCTCTGCTCTTTGTTCCCGTTATGACTTTTGGTTAATCAATACATCTACTTGATCCTCAGTTTCTCCATCTACAAATTAGAACAGTTGGACTAGGATATCTATAAATTTCCTGTGAGCTCATAGTTCTTCTCATGATGTCAGGAATTCTGTGCATCTGTGCTTTGGTGCCTAGCCTAACAATGCTTGTTGATTAACCAACTGACTATTAACTATTATAATGTTGTAATACTGCTAATACTGTGATGCTATTGACAGACTGTTATAATATTTGAAATATAAGGAAACTTTGAGGTCATTTAATTCATCTCTCACCTTTTACAGATAAGGAAACTGAGCTCCAAAGAAGAAAATCAACTCTATGAAGGTCTCACAAGTAAGGTATTAATAGTGCATGGATTTGAACTCAGATTCTCATGCTCCAAATCCAGTAGTCTTTCCATTAGATCACATTCACCTCTTCAGCAGAACATCCAAAGGTGTACTTGCTATTCCTTGATCCTATTAAGTGCTCTCCCAACCCTTTGCATTTGTGTAGGCCAACCATGGTCCCTGACAAACACTAACTTCATATCCCTCTCCAAGGAAATAGTTCTCTTTCTTCAAAGCCCAGTCCAGATTCCACCTACTCCTTTATAAAACCATTCCAAATCCCTTTCCCATTTTCCCTAGGCTGAAAGCAATCTGTCACTTCTCAAACGATTTTTAAAACATTATTGGGGGGAAACTCCTTTGTCTTTGACATCATACTCTACTTAATATCATCCTGATCTATGCATATAATATACCCTTATTAGATTTTAAACTCCTTGTGACTGATGATTGTTCATTTTTTATTATCACTAGGATTTAACATAATTCCTCTCACCTAATAGGTGTTTATGGAATGTTTGTTGAATTATAAGCTCCATTATGGAAAGATCCATGTCTTCTTATTTAATTTATTTAAAATATGATTTCTCGATGGCATTCACATAACAGACATTCCTTGAGACTGAGCCTTCCCTTGTAACAAAACAGTGAAGTAAAAACTTCGACTGCCATTACTGCACCTAATATATATAACATACATCATCTCTAGTGATTCCCCTCCTCTCTCCCATGAGAAGAGGAAGGAGTATATTTTATTTTCTGTTTTCTATGATTATCACTGGGCTTCCTGTTACTCAGAGTTTGACTTCTTTTTATTTGCCTTTTCATTTACATTGTAGTAATTCATATATTGTTCTTTTGACTCTATTTCTCTTTGTATCTTTAATTGACATCTCCCCGTGGTTCTATATATTCTTTATATTAATCACTCCTTATCATATAATAATATTCCAATACATTCATATATCACAATTCTTTCAGCTCTTACCAAATTTATGGTCACTCACTTTTTTCATGTTTTTGCTACCATACAGAAAATCAACTATGAATATTTTGGTATTTAGTGAACCTTTATTTCTATCTTGGACTTCCTTATATAATGATGCTCAGGCCTCTCTTGCTCTGAGGGAGGCCAGTTACATTTTTCACTTCAGAATTCTAGAGTTACCTTTCTCTAGTGCTATTGGCTTAAGCCCCACTCTGATATACCATTCCCCCACACCACTCCCATACATACACATTGTTGGCAGCCAGTGATTAGTGCTCAGCTCCATTTAACCAATTAACATCAATTAACTTTTATAAAAAGATATTTACTTCAAAGATATGGTAAGAGCAGAAGTATAGATATGCCCCCCATACCCAATGCAGGGGACCCACCTCCTCCATTACATCTCAGACCTTTAAGTGAATGCCTCAAACTTAAGGCAGTCTCTATATAGCACCACTCCTTGCAAGTTCACTTTTAACTGGCATGGTTGATGGATAATTTATAATAATGATGATGATGATGATGATGATGATTAATAATAATAATAGCTAACATTTATATGGTGCTTACTATGTGCCAGGTACTATATACTAAGAGCTTTACAATTATTATCTCATTTGATACTTACAAGAACTCTAGGAGAGAGGTGCTATTACTATCTTCATTTTACAGATGAGGAAACTGCAGTAAACAAAGGTTGACTTGCCCAAAGTCACACAGATATTTAAATATCTGAGGCTGGATTTGAACTCAGGTTTCCTGACTCCAGGGCCAGTACTCCATCTATTATGACACCTAACAGCCTTGAGGATGAATGATTGTATGTATCTTTTACTAAATAACTGTACAGAGCAGATTGCTTAGGCTTTGTGTGCCTTCTGTCACATCCCAGCATAGACATCAACTGGACTCTGAAGACCTACACTTTTGACCTCTCAAAGCTCACAAGGTTATACCTATCTCCAATCTCTTTTACATAAAATAGGAAAAACTAAACATGAAGAGGGAAAAAACGAAGGCAATGTCCCCAAACCATACATTAGTCTCAGAAGGTAATGGCCTAAGGTCTCTCCCCTTTTATCGTTGTCTCACCTACAAGGCAGCCTGGCAGAAAAGAAAAAGAAAAAAAACTGACAAAGGGCCAAATCCTGTCTAACAAGAGCCTTTCGAATGAGCCCAAATTCTGATACCCTAGATAATCAAAAGACTTCTACACCACATAGCACATTGGAAGCAGTTGTAGAATGATTCAAACTCCTTCATCATTTGTCCTTTTTGATGTTGTGCCATCGTCCTTTGGACCTATTCAACCCTCTCCAAGTGAGAATTATTACCAAATAGCCCCACCCCAAATTACAGAAGCTGTTCTACTAGTATCAAATCAAATTCTTTTCTGCAATAAAATTCATTTCAAGACTCCAATTTTATCCTCTCCTGATTCTATGGGATAATTTGTAGTGTTACCAGAGTGTTCCCTTTTGGTTAACAACATTCAACTCCTGCTCTTCCCATAGTGATTCATGACAAATGTTTTGTTTTTACTCTAACAGCATCCCCAGTGTAGGAGAAGAAATAGAAAGATTCTCCACTTTAATACTAAACTATTTTTTTCATAGATTTTCCTTAGTTCCAATCTTTTCTCTTTGATATATCTAGGAACCTCCCAGGCTATGTTATTTTGGTATTTCAATAAATATTCTTTGCTTTTAGTATATCATATTCTGCTTTTCCCCCTTTTAATTTCAAATAAATAAGGAACAGACATGACTTATTATCATTGGAATGTAAATGGCCTTTTCCTTGCTGTCTGCTAATTTGTTGTTTAATGTTGAGGTTCTGAAATATGACTATGAAGTTTCTTGGTTATAAATGTCCAAGTTGAGGTTACTTTGTATTGGGAGATTTTTTTGTGGATTCTGTACTTTGCCATCTACTTCCAGAATTTCTACTTATTTTTTCTATATAATTTATTAAAGTATGATATTCAGGTTTTTCTTTTCATGATTTTTTCTAAGAAACCTTTACTCCATAAACTATTCCTTCACTATCTATAATCAGGTCCAGTATTCTTGTTTTGGAGAGTTCTCATCTATTATTCAAATCTTGTTGTCTTTTGATTTTGTTCATTTAAGTTTCTTTCTGCTTCTATATTTTCAAGTGTCAATCCTGCCATTCTCTTTTTCAGAGAATCTACTGTTAAGGGAAATATCTCTCTTTTATTCTAAGATCTATGTTCTCTTGTTAGACTTTTTTTCATTCTTCTTTAATAGCTCCATTTTATGCATATATATGCATATATGTGCATAACACTATACACACACACTTCTTTGATTATTCTTCTGAACTAATCTGTAAGTTTTTGAAATTGTTTCATTGTAATTTCATAGGGCTTTATACATTTTGTTGCAATACTTTCACTTTCTAAAAGGAACTTTGGCCCAGTTTCTATTATTATGAATAGTTTGTTTTATTTAAATAGTTCTTTTCTTTCCTACTTGTCTATATCTCCTCTTCATTCAGTTTTTTTGGTGTGGAGTGGGTGGCACGGGATTATCAATCTGCTGACTTTTCTAAGGCAGCGATTCTCAACCTATGATGCATAAACTTGATTTTGATAAGTATATACTAATATAATGGATTTCCTTTGTAATTCTATGAATTTTTTTTATTTAAAAACATTCCACCCATCCTCCAGGCCTTTTATTGTTGTTCAGTCATTTTTTTATTATGTTTGACCCTTCCTGATCCCTCTTGAGGTTTTTTGTTTTGTTTTGTTTTGCAAAATACTGAAGGGGTTTGCCATTTCCTTCAGCTCATTTCACATATGAGGTAACTAAGGCAAACAGGGTTAAGTGACCTTACCAAGGTCACATAGCTAGTAAATGTCTGAGGCCAGATTTGAACTCAGGAAGATGAGTCTTCCTGACTCCAGTTTCAGCACTCAGTTGCCAAAGGGTTTTATGGTACCCAAAATAAAAAAAAATTAAGAACTGTTGTCTATGGTATTTTTGCTGTTAACATGTTTCTTATCATAAATCCTTTGGCTTCTGTAGACCTTTGCCTGTTCCTCTTTCTCAGCCTCTGTTATCTTTTTTCTTTTCTCTAAGACCACTGGAGTTGGTCAAGACCTTTGGTCCTTCAGGAGTTTGCTGGGACACTGCTTCAGAAAGACAAAGAGACTACTGTAGTCAGACCTATTCCTCACTTTTCCCATTCTTACTCATCTGGGTTCTACCCTCTTTTCTGTGACTGCATTTATTTACTACCTTGACTGACTTGGGAGGTTGGGTATGTTTGTGAAGGTATTAGAGATAGTCTCTCATAACAGTGCTGAGGAAAATCCTTTGAATTTGGGTTTCTTTTCCACCTTTCTCTTTTTCCTTCTCCTGGAAGTTTGTTTCCTCTTATACAAAGATAAATAATTGTATCTGGCATTATACTTCTCTTCCTCTTCCTCTTCTGCAATCCCCCTCTCTGCACCTCCCCACATACCTTGGGCTCTATATTTTTCTACTCCCACCCCCTTTCTTCCATTCCAAACCACAGGCCCAACTTGATTCATTGGCTTCAATCTACCTTGGCAATTTAGTTACCATTTGGTACTCTGCCAAAGGTTTAGCTTTAAATTGAGACCTAAAACTGTAGCTACCCGCTGATGAATGTAAGATTATCTTGGCCAATACAACTACAAGCCGTGTGTGTTTGAGAGGGTGGGGTCCAGGGATAAGAGTATCTGCGGGGATGAACACAGAGCTTCCAAACACCAAGGTCAGCTCTCCCTCCATGAGACCATGTTAATTTTCATTTAGTAGGTGATTTAATTTAATTTAATAGATATCTTTTGAAGATGAAGTCTTTTGTTTGTATATGCTTAGCTCACAGCATCATTCCTTCTTTGTGGCAGATATTCAACCAATATTTGTTGAATCAGTAAATTAATAAGTGGATTGATGCAAAATGCCATTCTAAGAAACAAACAGCAACGGTGTCAGTATACTTTAAAGAACAATTCACTGGGAATCACAAGATCAGGCTCTTTGACTTTCATCAGCCCTTTGGTAGGTGGATGACCTGGGGAAAATAACATAACATTTCTAGGCATTAATTTACTCTTGGATTTATAAAGACTGAACTAGACAACTTATCAAATTTCATTCAGTTTTAGATTCTTTAATATGAATACCAGCTATGAAAAGAGCTCTCTTGGCCAGTTGAATCATGGAAAAATCAGGTTACTATGAATAGGTTTTGTTTGTTTGTTTGTTTGTTTGTTTGTTTGTTTGCACCTCATTCAAAGCTCATGAAAAATGAAAGACTTTTCTAAACTGAAAAGTTCCAACAGAAGCACATACAAAACCATTAGGTTTAAACTATAAGCTTTTATCTTGTCTCTGATGTGATTCACTTGATTGCCTTGGGGCAAAAGAGCCATGAACATCTCTCTAATCTCTAACACACATCTTGCATATTTCTACAGGGAGCTACACTCCAAATTTCATTATGGCAATGAATGCCTTTAACATGGATGTGGACTCAAAGAGACTGTGAGTGTGAGTGAGTGTGAGTGAGTGAGTGAGTGTGTGTGTCTGTCTGTCTGTCTGTGTGTGTGTGTAAGATAGACAGACAGACAGAAAGACAGAGACAGAAAGACACACAGAGAGAAACAGGCACAGACAGACAGAGAGAGATGACTTCACTGTACAATACACTCAGAAATTCTTCACACATAATAACCATTTGGAAGAAAGATGGAATCTTTGTGATGGATTACAGCCAATCAATTTTTTAGGTTGTTGGCTTAAAACAATAAAAAAACAAACTTTTCTTCAGCTCTTTACCATTAGCAAAAAGCACTCCTTACAGAAGGCATACGGCAACAACAGGTATGTAGTATATTTGAATATCTAAATATTATTTCCAAAAACTTATACATTTCCTACTTTTAAAATGCTGTATTACTTAAAATGACTCTCCTCTATACATTCTCTTTTTCAGTAAAAGTGGTCTATGAGAGTCTTCTGGTACACAACATTTCATCACCCAACTGCATGCCTTTGCAAAGAGGTCACCCATGTATGGAGTGTGCTCCTTTATCACTTCTACTTCGTAAGAATCCTTAGTTTCTTTCAAAGTGAAATGTCACCTCTTACACGAGTCCATTCCTGATACCCCACCCTGTTTTTTAATGTTCTTTACTTCATAAAATCTTTTCTTACTAAAGTGTCTATATTTCATATGTGTTTTTATATTTGTAAGCTCCTTTAATAGAATAACTGGATTTTGCCTTTGTTCCTCAAGTGCTTAGTCTATTTTTTTTTTAACATAATAGGCTCTTTACAAATGTTTTAACTGAAGTGAATTGAAGGTACCTATGAGGAAACATGATATGGCACAAAAAGTGCTGAATTCAGCATCTGTATTCAAATCTTGGCTCTTCAACTTATGATTTTAGATAATCAATCAATCAATAAACATTTATTAAGCACTTACTGTATATCAGGCACTGTCCTAATAGTTGGATATACAAAAAGAGACAAAAAGCAGTCCTTGTCCTCAAAGAGCTTAATGTTTAATATAGACAATATGCCAACTAATATATACAAAGCAAGCTTTATATAGGATAAATAGGAAATAATTAAGAGAGGGAAGGCATTAGAATTAAGAGGGTGTTAAAAAGCTTCCTATAGCTGGTGGGATTTTAGGATGGGACTTAAAGGAAGCTTGGGAAATTTTTAGAGCAGAGGAGAGAGAGCATTCAAAGGATGGGGAGCATGGCCAGAGAAAATGAGAGCTGAGAGAGAGTGTCTTGTTCATGGTCATGGAATACCGAAGGTCTTTTCTATTTCCAAATCTAAGCTTATCTGAAATGTATTAGGATAATTCTGAGAAAATTTAGGATAAAGGAAAATTATAGATAGAAGGGATTTTAGGAATCATCTGCACTAAATCCTTCTTGCAGATAAGGAAATTGAGGCCCTGAAAGATTAAGTGACTGACCCAGAAGCACACAGTTAGTGACAGAGCTAAAATTAAGACTATGGTTTCTTGATTCATAATTCTCTTGATTCCTAATTCCTAACTCTCTCTCTACTCTGCCATGTTGCCTTTAACCAAAAGGCAAGCCTGACATTAGCCAATATTGCAAAAGGAAACTATATTTAATGAAAGATTTTTAAAGACATTAAATAATGAAAGAAAATTTTATATAAACAAGTCTTAAGAGCCAAAGTATGTGTTTTCCTTGAAAGTATATTTGTTATGTTTTTTCAAGGACACTAGAAGAGTAATGTTAGAGACTATTAGGTCACTAATCAGATTTACATATGGTTTTACAGAGTAAAAAATAATCACAATGAATTTCAAAACTATATTTGGCAAAAATAGAAGAGGGTATAATTTTACTAATTCTAACTATTTGGTCCAAAGCCATTTAGAAATAGAATAGGAATTAAGGGATGGTTGGTCCAAAATGAGAAAATTTTTAAACAAAATCGTTCATATTATCAGTAAAAAATAATAAAATATGGAAAAGCCATATAGCCCAGTGGCTAGAGAAATGCCCTTGGAGTAGGGAAGCAATCCTGTGTCTGTCACAGTCTCTTCAGGACCTTGGGCAAATCATTTAATCTCTCAGGTCTCCAGGCAGCTCTGAACCCACAAGTTTCAGCATAGTTGTTGATCTTCATTGGTAGACAGAGTATCTTTACTGAGAACTCTGTATCAGTGAAATCACAGATTCAGACAAAAGAGTAATAAATAAATAATAAATTATTATTCTCTATCATCTACTTTGCTCTCACTCCCTCATCCAGTTATCTTCTTAATTGTTGTTGACCTTAAACATCATTTGGTTCATTTCTTACTGCTTTTGATATAGTAGATTAGCAATCTAGTTTTAGTCAAAAACTTTCATTCTTCCATTTTAACCAGAAGCCTCCTCATTTCTTCCTAAAGCAAAAATCATTTTGATAATAAAAGTGTTGTGTTAACTGAATATAAATTTACATTGAATTATTTGATTCAAATATCTAAGATTTGCCCAAAGCACATAAACTAATGACCATTAATTTTCCTTGAACATTAATTGAAAGATTGATATTGAAAATGATTAAGACTACATGTACAGCAAGTAGTGAAGGTGCACAACCTTAAAATCAAAGAATAACCTAATAAAAGTTGAAAAAGATGCCATAAATCATCTGCTTCAGCAACTATTCAAATCATAAATCCTGTCAATAGAGATAAGGACTGGGCCTGGGAATAATTGGTAGAGACCCTTCCAAATGAGGGAGCTTCATCTACCAAGAGGGTTTGGATTGGCACCTTTTCTTTAACTTACAGTCTTAAAAAGTTGCTTAGAGAAATGGTTCTCAAAGTGCAGTCTGAGAACCCCTTAGGGTGCATAAGACTCTTTTGGAGGTGTTCATGAAATCAAAATTATTTTCATAATAATACTAAAATTATTTATCCTTTAAAATACTACTCTTTTCCAGTTACATATCTTCATGATACTAGATTCTTCATAATGTGTGTGTCTATAACCAACCAAACAACATGTCACAACAGATTGCAGAAGCAGATATGAGAATCTGTTTTGTATAAGTCAGACATTTAAGGGATTTGCAAAAAAATATAAAACAATTAATTTCACTATTCTTGTTATCTTTTTGTTTTGGAAAATATTTTAATAAAAATATGCTATATATTTAACGTGTTATAAGTTTATTGTTATTTTTCAATGAATTATTAATTAAATACTTTTAGAAATGATTAGTTTTAACTCCTAATATGATAAATATGAAAGATATAACCCCCACAAACAAAAAACTTCTTTCGGGTCCTCAATAATTTTTGGTAGTGGAAAGTGATCCTAAAATCAAAAGTGAATCCCTAGCATAGAGCATTGAGAGGTTAGGTGAGATGTTCAGCATAACACTGATAATATATGTCGAAGGTGTTTACAAGGTCAGCTTTTTATCAATTATACCATGCTGCCTCTCTATAATATGGGGCTTATAACATCCCCAAAGTGATCATTAATCTTCTCCTGGAAGACCTCTATTGATAGAGGACTTGCTACCAATCTGTTCTGGACAGCTTTATTTTTTTTAAATTGTTTTTCCATATGTTCAGTCCAAACCTGCCTCCTTACTATTTCATTCCATTAGTACGTAACAGATTAAGCATCTGGAAAGTTGAAAGTTTCAGCTTACATACAATATGTATGTGTGTGTGTGTGTGTGTGTGTGTGTGTGTGTGTGGTTGTGGTTTGTCCTTCACTCTCGAAGAGGACCATGACATCAGGGACATGATGACATGACTTGCAATTGACTTTGATTTGAGTGAGGGAGGGCTGTGCGAAGTCACCAACCTCACTTTTTCCTCCAAGCCATCTGGATCCAGTGACCAAATATCTATCAGGACAACTGGAGATGGCTCAGGATGCAGTGGGAGACTTTGGCCCTTTTAAGCTAAGGGTTTTCCAGGTTCTCACTTTGAGTGAGGAAATGTCCATTCAGTGAATAGGCCTGTTTAAGAAGTGAGTCAAGGGACAGCCCCTTTAATAAAACAAAAAAAATCAAACTGGGAAGATAAGCCCCTCAGAGTTGTGGGACAAAAGAGAAACTGTTACTATTTACATTCACTCTGAGCCAGGAGGGCCCAAAAAATAACCATTAAGTGGTGCTTGGGCGGGAACCTAATGTCCAGTCCATGAGATCCAGAGTGAATTGGGTTTAAGGTTTGGTCTTTGAGAAAGAAATCTTTTCTTTGCACTATGGTACCTCTCTCACTAGGAAAGATGGACATGTTTTCAGTGGCACACCAGAAGGAGTACAAAGTACTCCAAATATTTACTCTTCTATATCATATTAAGAAATTATCTTTTTAGTCAATTTATTCATCTGCTTAATCAGATCATGTTGAAGATCGAACTATACAATGTATGCCAAATGCTTCCCAAACCTTGAAGCATTATATAAATGGGAACTATGACTATTATTGTTATGTCACTTTTCACACAGAATTCATAGGATCATAATTTTATAGCTCTAAAGAATCTCAGAAGCTATCTTGTCCCATCCCCTTATTTTACAGATGAGGAAACTGAGGCTTAGAAAGGTTAACTATCTTGCCCATGATTACACAGGTAGCAAATATTGCAGATAGAGGGGGAAATCTAAGCTTAGGTGTCTCTGAGCACAACTCAAGCCTTCTATTAACTATACTATGCTATGTCTTCAGAATCATTGAGCTTTAAGAAGGAAGGGGATCATCTTCCCCAATCATTTCATTTTATAAATAATGAAAAGAGTCCCAGAGAGGTTAATGATCTTCAAAAAGATTACATAATTAATGGAAGAATCATCAGGAGAACCTAGCTAGGTCTTTTTATTCCCAGTCTAGAATTCCATCCACTTACACCATGCTGCTAAATAAACAATGATCTCACAGGGAGAAAAGATGCTGTTTCTATGAAATTGTATTTTTTACTAGAAAAAAAGAACATTATTAAAAAGGTATACGTAAGAATGAATATTTGAGAAATGATTTATAGGCTTAAAGGACCTGACTTAATCCTATTGACTGAAAAGCCAGCACTGTCAACAAAATGATCTATTGGTCCGCAATTGAACCAAAGACTTTGAATGCCACACTTGTTGTCATGATATGAATTAATTCAAGCATCATGGACATCAACTTTTAAGCCTCATTTGCTGGTAGTTTCTTTGATGGAGTTTCTCTAGACTGTGATGATTTGCTGCTCCACTGTGATGTTTATGAGCACAATAAAGAGAAGGTTCTAAAAAGATTATAGGCACTGAAAAAGGAAATATAACCTTTTCTTCGGGAGCATGGAACAAAACAGACTAAACATTTTTGGAATTTCTTGCCTGCCATGAAGAGATGATGATTCCCTATAGACATCCTCAGTTGTTTTATATCCTCAACAAAAAGTCTTCAGGGGTAGAATAAAAATTCTAGATATAAAACAAGCCATCTTCTTTTTTTTTCACTGGGAACCCCATACTTTATGTCAAGACCAGTTAGATGAAGAAGAGCCCTTCATTAACTAGCCACGGAAAGAGTTGACATGTCTTGAATTAATTCAGGTTTCACTAAAACTACCTACCAACCTATCTGAAAACTTTGAAATTCTCTGACTTTTTATCCCTAATGCACCATTAAAACTTGTTACAAAGATGCAAAACCTTAAATGTATTCTTCAATTTGTTTTAATTATCCTGATCATCGGACTACGCATAGGTAAAGATAGAATTTTTATGAAAACAAGTGTTCTTTTAAAAGTGTCTATTCTAGTCGCAAGAAAAATAAAATGCTATTGCTTTTTCCTACAACATTTTAAAACTACCCATTCTTGAACTGCAAATGAGAAGACCTAACAAAAAGTTCAGTTCCTATGTTA
Organism: Vombatus ursinus; assembly: GCF_900497805.2. Taxonomy (NCBI): domain Eukaryota; kingdom Metazoa; phylum Chordata; class Mammalia; order Diprotodontia; family Vombatidae; genus Vombatus; species Vombatus ursinus. Next base: position 24,177,648 of record NW_020949351.1, read on the forward strand.
TTGTGTTGAGATTATGGTTAATTATTTTGCATTTTGGTAATTAATCTGCATTTGAATCCCAGACCTAGTTCCCTCTATTGGTTTATCTATCCTCTTTTTAAAATACAATAGCTTGTATTTGTATAGCTTTTTAGAGTCTGCAAAACTCTTTATGTGCATCATATATCTATGTGTGTGTATAAATATATCCATATATATATACATACATGATGCATACATATACATATATTTATAATATACATATATGTGTACATGTGTATACACACATATACACAATATGTAAAATGTATGTATCAGTCAATCCTTTCAGTAACCCTAGGAGGAAGGTACTCCAGGCATTTAGCTATGAATGCTAGAGGTAAGTTTTGAACCCAGGTCTCTTGACTCTTTGTAAAACAATATTCTCACTGCACCATGCTAGTATTGTGTGTATATTATCTTTCTAAATAAATTATAAGCCCTTTAGGGCCTAGAACCACACCTTGTTTGCTTCTTTGTAGTCCCTTTCACATCAAGGTCATCCTTGACTCTTTCCTCTTTCAACTTTCACATACCCGCCCCCCCCCCAAATCCAACCAATTGCTAGGTCCCATTTATTTTATCTGTTTCCTGTGTTCAAAATATACTATGCCTGAAGACTTAATCCTTGGATTTCCACCAGAAGAGGAACCCTCAGCATGCTCTCCACTAGAGTTCAAAGGGGAATAAAGTAAGAGCTTTGAAAGGGGTGGGGGGAATCTGTTACTTTCATGGTCTGGTACTCTAAAATCCCCCTCTATGATAACAGTATCATTTTCCATTTGTCACTTTTCTTCACTACTCCTGAACTAATTTGTAGTCCTCGTCATAACTTCCCCTCCCTCCACCACTCCATGTTCTCCACTATTGCTGCTTTGGCCCCACTTTCTTCCCTTGTTTTCTTGATTCTATAGCTCAGGGCTTCTTAAACTTTTTTCCACTTACAATCTTTTCAGTGCTTCTTAAGCTGTGGGTTGCGACTCTATATGTAGTTTTGAGACCTATATATAGGGTCATGACCCACAGTTTAAGAAGTACTGGGTATAGTTGACCAGGTTGACTACACATTATCTTTTATCCTTGAATCCTTTGCTCATTTTTCTTACTTCCTCCTATTCCTTGCCAAACTCCAACCCTATCTCCAACATTTTCTTTCTCTATCTCTATTCCCATATTGGTAAACACTGTTGGAGGGAGTCGCTCAGCTTTGCCAGCTAAGTTCACTGCAAATGTATGTTATATAATTTCAAATTGTCCCTCGATGCCACTTAATAATTCTTTTATTATTCTCTGATCAACTAGTCACTGTTTTCCAAAGTGACTATTCAAAATCTCTCTTTAAGCTTTCAACACTATTCTTTCAGCAAAACATTTCCCCTTTTACTTTTTGAGAAAACGCTGGTCATTGATTGTGAGCAACCTTATGCTTCCTAAGAATTAATGATGTTACTTTAGCTGATTCATTACATGGCTCAAGAACTACCCACAAGGGGTAACCATAGGACTTGAAGAAAATGAGATGTAGGTTGGGTGAGAATGGCACTGGTGTCCCTTTTCTTCTTTCACTGGGCTGACTCACAAATCCCAACCTACACTCTGAACATGGTGGGTCAGGGAGCTCTCAAATGCAGTGTACATGATACCACAACTCACTCTCTATTATCCTAGGGCTAAAACTGGTGGGACAAATGCTATCCAATACAATTCTGGCTCCTAAGTCCCCCAGCATGTCTTTTAATAAATCAGCCAGGATGACAACATTGATCAAAAGCATTAATGAATATAAGGCAAAACAAGAATAATTAAAACAACACTCCAACCATAAATACTGGAGCACACTTGCCTATCAATAAATACAGAATCTGTGGGAGAGAGTGGGTACAAAATTACAAAACCTGAATAAGAAGGCATTTGTGTGGGCACTGAGGTAATAGAGTGGATACAGTAAAGGACTTGAAGTCAGTTAAGACCTGAGTTTAAATCCTACCTGAGACATTTACTATCTGTGTGACCTAGAGCAAATCATCTAACCTTTCTCAGCCTCAGCACATTGCCTCTCCTATTCCATTGAAAGCTCCTGGAGAGCAGTGACTTGTCTTTTGCTTTTTTTATACATTCCCAACACTTAGTACAGTGGCTGGCATATAATAGGCACTTAATAACTGATTATTGAGATAATAACAATAATGATGAAATTACTTACATCCATCTTATATTTGTATATATATATTTACATATATATATTCATGAGGTGGATGTGTCTATATATACATGTGTATATAATGCTTACATATATACACTTAAGTATTATATATTTACATATATGTATATATTATATATATGTGTGTCCCCATAAGCACCAAACAATTCTGACTAATAGAGTTTCCTAGCTATTAAATCCAAGCTCCTGATATCAATCTGATGTAAATACAGAGAAAACAGGATACCTTAGCCATCATTACTCTGAATGCCTTTTCTCTGTGGGCTGCTTTTTTCAGTGTTTCTTCTATGCTCTAATACTTACTAAGACATGAAAAAAAGAACAACAACCTAGGCCAAAGATATAATTAGTGAAATTTTGCTATTTGAGAAAAAGTTTTTTGGAATTTTAATCTGCTGATTTTTAATCTGCCGAATTTGAACTTAAGTCCCTTTGACTCCAGGGCCGGTGTTCTATCCATTGTGCCATTTAGCTGCCCCAATACGCTGATATACTAAGTTTTGATTTCAGGTATAAGTGTCTGATACTTCTCATAAGGTCATTAGTCCATCATTAAATGGAAATGCCATGTGCTCTGGTAGTATAAGGACTATTGCAAATAGATATCTGTCTCTGGGAAAGTTGAGAGAACAACCTAGTGAAGGTCAAGGTAGGATCCTCTTGCTTAGGTAAACAAATACATGTTCCTACCTAGGTATATCTGAGCCTAGTTGTGATTTCCTATGGCTCATGATGAACTGTTCTGTGTGATTGGCTTTGACTATGACTCATACCCAAAATCAAACAGAACTAAAGAATAGTATTGATACTGCTATGTTCCTCCCTTTTCCCTCATATAGCCAATTCCAGTGATAAGGGCAAGAGAATAATGATGCCTCTTTTTCATTGAAATAAACATGAGATAAACCCTATTGGGAGTTTTGACTGAATAATATATACTATTTTACCACTACCATAGTAAGAAATCAGATTTAAAATTTTCATTTAAATTACAAATAATAGAGACTACAAAGCCTCACAAGTGATAGAGTATTTTGTTTATAGGAGATCGATACAACTTTCTTTTATTATGTTAATATGATCACAATATCCTCCTGAAGGGAGAATGAATTGGAATCAAACTTAGATAAAGATAGAATGAAGATAAATATAAAATTTTTAAAAATTAAATGGAGCACACAATTTTGAGGCATGGGATATACATTGGGCTATTGACTAATTTTCATATAGGTATTAAATTCTCTGAAGTTTTGGATATGAGTCCCTGATTTGATGTTCTATAGTTCACCATCTCAACTAGCTACTAAACTGTATTAAGATCTGTTTTATAAAAGGGTTATAGCAGAAATACCCAGGAACCTCTGTAGATCAGCCCTTCTATGAAGACTCACCTTCAGAGGTGCCATCAACTGAGACCTACTTCAGAATGGGACCATGAAAAGTTGTTTCTAGGAACCACATGAATACCTGAAGCATCTGAAACTCAACTGGAGATTAAATGGACATTGGGAGTGGGCTACCAGGGTACAAAGGCACTTGATCATTGTATTACCTGGAAAACATGTAAATTCTACCTTTCCAATATGCCATTTTTTTTCTGCAAGGCTAATTTACCAAAGGGGACTGGCCCCAGTGGGTTTTGCACAGACCATACGTAGCAAGGCTTTAGTCTATAGCACCAAAGCACTCTTGAGTCATGGAAAACTATTTCTGTCCAGCTACTACAACATGCAAACAGAAAAGGCACAGTCAACCAGCAACAAACCTCTTATGGTTGGCCTTGTATAAAAATGTTAAACTCATAATTATTGCTTTCCATTGTTCCATTACTAATTCAATTCTAATGGATGATGATCATGCCTGATCATATCAATTTCGTCTATAAATGGTAACTCAGTGAAGACACGGCTCCATAGATACAGAGGGGGGGAATGTGAAATTAAAAATTGATAGCCTACCTTATTCTGTATTGTTTATTATTGGCTGAGAATTGTATCTAATCACTGGAATCAGCACTTGGGAATTAGTTTGATTTAAAAAGACAGTTGGACTTCTTAACTTTAGAGTCCATAAGTTAGTTTGACTTCTTTGGATTTTAATTTCCCCATTTCTTGGGACACAACCTAGACTCAATCTGTTTTACCTGAAAGGGATAAGGGAGGATGAGTCAACATGGTCATAAGATATTCGGCCCAGTCATAGGCCTATCACTAGACCACCATGTTGTAGAAGGTCTCTGACATGGGGCCTTCCAGACTTTCCAGAATATGTTAATTAAATCTATGTTTTCTCCTTACCATGGATTTAACCCCCACCCCTTTGGTAAGTAAGCATTATTAAGCCAAATGTAAGCCCACACTACATCTTTACCAAATGTATAAGAGATTGCATTATCTTCCCTAATGTATCCCTTGCCACTAAGTGGCTTGGCATCTCATTTTTTGGCAACTGCTAATCTTGATAGTAAATTATCATGCTCAGAACTTTGTGACTCAGTTTCTTCTCATCACAGATTTATATCATAACACCTTATTTTTATCCTTTTTATTAATAAAATATTTTAAATACTAAAAGAGGGGCTGCCTTAAAAAAGAACTGTGCCTCAGAAGATTATTTATTTTACCTGACATTGTTAATATGACACTTCCTTAACTAGTCAAAATTATTATTACTGACTAGAAGTCTGACAGTGTCTTTCTGAATTTCAGTCTTCCTGAAATTTAAACTTTCTTTTCATCTTGTTCAAATATAAAATGAAGTACCCTGAAAATATTCTGAATGGATAAACAGCAAATTTAGATAATTCATTCTGAGAAATTCTGGACAAATGGCACGATGATGATGATATTATCATCTGAAAATGTATTAATTGAATACTTATCTATATGTCACAGTACCCACCCAAACATATCCGTTTATATGCAGACTAAGTACTTTACTACAGACAGCACTGATGTGAGTAAGTATTCATGACCAGAAAAATAAGTTACTTCATTTTATATGAAAATTTCTCTATACTCATGTTCGTGTGTGCATGCATGTGTGTGTATTCAGAAGAGATTTAATCAGGTCAGGTTCCTTTTAAAAATAGAAAGTTTTCTCATTTAACTGTATAAAGTAATGTTGAAGAGATGATTAGGAAAAAGTGGGCCAAACATTGTCATTTAGTACCTCTTTTTGAAAAAGAGGGTAATAACAATAATCATTTATACAACACTTATATGTGCCAAGCAATGTGTTAAGTGCTTTACAACTATTATCTCATTTGATCCTCATAACAACCCTAGGAATCAATGCTATTATTATTCCCATTCTAGAGATGAGGAAACTGAGGAAAGCAGAGATTAAATGACTTGCCCACGGTTATATAGCTAGTAAATGTCTGAACCATGGCTAGAAGTCATTGGGTAGATTAATCTGGGCAGACCTCAAAAGATGAAAAAAACATTTTTTTTCTTATGAGAGAAACTAAGAAATGAGGTGTTGATAATTTATTTAGCACTTGTACTCAATAGGACAAAATTTGAAGTAGAGGGTGCCCCAGGACAAAAACAGTCTGAAGTTTGGAGAAAGAGAGTTGGAGTATTCTATTTTCTGTATATTTCTCCATGACCTAATCAATCAATCAATTAATTAATTAATTAATTCAATTAGGCATTTATAAAGTGCTTACTGTTGGCCAGGTACTTTTCTAGGTGCTGGATATTCAAGGACAAAAGCCCAGTAGCACTCTCTGAAGGAGCTTACATTCTGGGGGTGAGAGGAAAGCTGAGTTGGGAGAGTTGATAAACACCTCTAAGTACATGCAAAATATACACAAAGTAATTTCTAAGCAACTGTGGAGATCACAATAGGCTATATATAGATGAACTTGAGCTAAGACTAGAAGGAAATTAAGAATTGTATGAGACAGGGATAAGGAAGAAATGTTTTTTCAGACATGGGAGATGATCTGGACAGAGATATTAAGACAAGAGACAAGCTGTTATGTTCAGGGAACAGTAAATATGTCAGTCTGGCTGGAACACAAAGTGTATCAAAGAGAAATGTTCAATAGGCCTGGAAAGTTAGACCAGAGCCTGGTTGTGAAGTGTTATAAATGCCGAACAAAAGAACTTTCGTTTTTAATTCTAGTACTGAAGCTTCTTTGGAGGGAAATGGGGGAGGATAATAAGATCTATGTATGCTTTATGAACTTCAGATTGGGGTTGTGTGTGAGTTGTGTGGGGGATGGATTTAAGAGGAGAGGTACTAGAGATGGAGAGACCAATTAGGAGGCTATTGCAGTAATCCAGGCAAGAGGCATTGAGGTCCTGAATTAGAGCAGTGACCAGGTGAGTGGAGAGAAGATGACTGTAAGAAAGGTTGTGAAAGTAGATAGAATACCAGGAGTGGGGAACCTGTGGCCTTCAGGCCACATGTGGCCCTCTAAGAACTCAAGGGCTGCACTTGAGGACCTAGAGGGCCACATGTGGCCTCAAGGCCACAGATTTCCCACCCCTGGATAGACAATACTTGGCAACTGATTGCAAAGTGGTGGCGGTGGTGGAGGTGGGGGCAAAGGGAAAGTAGATGGTCAACCAGTCAATTAACAAGCATTTATTAATTGCTTACTCTGTGATAGATATTGTGCTAGGTGATGGTGAAAAGAAAACAAAAATTAAATAGTCCCTGTGTTCAAGAAGCTTGTATTCTGTAGATATAACTACTAGCATATATGTGTGTGAGTGTGTGAGTGTGTGTGTGTGTGTATGTGTGTGTGTATGTGTGTATTTGGAGGAACTAGGTGGTTCAGGAGATAGTGCACCAGGCCTGAAGTCAGAAAGATTCATCTTCCTGAGTTCAGATCCATCCTCAGACACTTTCTAGTTGTGTGACCCTAAGTCATTTGACCCTGTTTACCTCAGTTTCCTCATTTGTAAAATGATCTGGAGAAAGAAATGGCAAATTGCTCCAGTATCTCTGCCAAGAAAACCTCAAATAGGGTCATGAAGAGTCAGACACAACTGAAAAACAATTGAGCAACAACTGAAATATGTATGTATGTATGTATATATGTATATAAAATAGGGAGCCACTTGAGTTTATTGAATATAGGAATGGCATGGATAGACTTGTGTTCTTAGAAAATAACTTTGGGATTTGCATAATAATAATAGTTTGTTGTTGAGTTGTTTCAGTCTCGTACAGCTTCCTGTGACCCTATTTTGGGATTTTCTTAACAAAGATACTGGAGTGACTTGCCCACAATTCTAGTACTGAAGCTTCTTTGGAAGGAAATAGGGGAGGATAGTAAGACCTATGCTTTATGAACTTCAGACTGGGGGTTGTGTGGGGGGTGGATATAATATAAGAAGAGAGGTACTAGAGATGGAGAGACCAATTAGGAGGCTATTGCAATAATCCAGGCAAAGACATTGAGGTCCTGAATTGGAGCAGTGACCAGGTGAGTGGAGAGAAGAAGATGACTGTGAAAAAGGTTGTGAAGGTAGATAGGTCACACAGCTAGTAAATGTCCGAGGCCAGATTTGAACTCAGGTCCTCCTAACTCCAAGGTTGATGCTTTACCCACTGTATCAGTCAACATTTACATAATGCCTACTAAGTGCCAGGCACTATGCTTAGTGCTTTAGAAATATTCTTATTTGATCCTAAAAGCAATTCTGGAAGTTCATTTTAAAGATGAGCAGACTGAGGTAAACAGGGTTAAGTGACTTGCCCAGGGTCACATAATAAGTGTCTGAGGCCAGATTTGAACTCAGGTTCTCCTGACTCCAGGGCTGGTGCTTTAGCCACCTATATTGCATGCCTATAGTATATTTAGCTGGAAATATCCAGTTGGCAGGGCTTAAGAGAAACTGGGGCTGGGTATATAGATTGAGAGTCCTCAAAGCAGATGACTTAGTCCATAGATGCTGATGTGATTACCAAAGGAAAAGAGCAAAGAGAGAGGATAATCAGTGCCAGGATCTCTGCCTAGAGTATACCCACAGTCATGGGCGGAATATACATGATGATACAGCAAAGAAGACTAAGACAGAGTGGTTAGACAGGTGGGTGGAGAAGCAGAAAACAAAGGTATCACCAAAAAAAATGGAAAGGAGAGAGCATCCAAAGGTAAGTGTGGCAAACAGCATAAAGACTGTGAAGAGGCCATAAGATCTGGCAACTAAGAAATTATTGTCAGCTTTGGAGGAAGTAATTTGATTTAAATGAAAGCAAGATTTGAAAAGGTTGAGGAGTGAGAGAGAGGAAGTGAAGGCAAAGCATACAGACAAATTTTATCTAGGATTTTGTCTATGGAAGGGAGACAATATAAGATTAAGATTAATTAGTTAGAATTAAGATTAATGAGATTAATATAAGATCCTTGGGGGGATGGTATGGTCAAGTGAAGTTTTTTTTTTTAAGTAGGTAAGACTTGAGTGTGTTTTAGATAGTAGGGATAGAGCTAGTAGGCAGGGAAAAATCAATAATTGGGAAGGTGATAATTGTTAGAACAAGATCTTGGAGGAAACAGGAAGGAATGTTATCAAGAACACAAGTACAGTGGTTGATTATGGTGAGGAGAAGAGCCATCTCATCATCAAAGATTGGATCAAAGGACAAGATGATAATAAGGAGTTTTGAGATGTAGAATGGGGGGAAAGGAAGGAACTTTTGATGAATTGTGTCCATTTTCTCCATAAAGTATCAGGTGATCTCCTCAAATGGTAGGGAGGGGGAGGTATGGAATGAGAAAACAGGAAAGGAAAAAAAAATTACAAGAGTAGACATATGACATTGCTTCAGTAGATTGCATAAATTTGTGATTGTCCTTGTCAGCATAATTGGATGATTTCTTTTAACACTTGAATAAAAAGGGGAAAGATAAATGGTGGGTAGTTGGGTGTTAGCAGAATTTGAGAGACAATAAGTGTGGTGTAGCTCTAAATGGTTAATATAAAGGAAAGGAGGGAAGTGAAACCAGAGCAACCACGATGAGCTGAGATAGAAGGACTGCAGGTCTCAGTGAGGATCAAAAATGGATGTAGACAGAGTAAGGCACAGGAACAGTGGACATTATGGTTAGAGAAATTTCAGGAATACATATTAGCATGTTTGTGGATGATGTGGGTGATGATTTACATTGGCATTGGGGAGAGTGATAAACAAGAGCTAAGGAGTCTTAGGGGATTTCAAATAATCACTTGGCAAGGAGCTACTGCTGGAAGTGACATGGTACAGTGAAAAGACTGGGCTCGATTCCTTACTCTTCCACTTATTACTTATGTGACTATGAACTAGTCACTTAACTTTCCTAAGCTCAGTTTCTTCATTTGCAAATTGAGGGGTTTGAGCTATAAGATCTCTGCCTTCTCATGAACTTCTAAATCTGTCATACGGTAATCCTTTCCCTGGGATGGGGGGCCTCCAGAACCATAGTATGCCCAACACTTTACGGGATGCTTTCTATTCAACCTTTATTTCCCGTTAGCCCCAAGTTATCCAAGGAAAATATGATACTTTGTATAAAGAACTTATAAAGAATTGTTTATGTTTTGTGTTACAATTGTCTAATTTAATCCTGCTCTGATGTGCAGATGTTAGTGTATTACATCTGCTGCAGGAATATATATAACATGATGATACTCTGATACATTAAAGGCAGTTGAGAAAGCTGGTATAAAACTATTCATGTGGCTGTAGTAAAGAGAACAATTTCATTTTATTTAGCATTCATTTCATTATACTTAAAATAAACTAGAATAGAAGAATGCATGTGTGTTTCTAAACAAGGTTGAGTATAGAACATTCAGGAATCTGTGCACATCACAGAATTGTGTTTTCTTCATGATATAATATTAGGCATCACTCCATTGTGTTGGCACTTTACCAAATCTAAGACGCTCACCTTTCAACTTGATAAATTTCTAGCTAGAAATGCAAATTGCAACAAAACTCCCCAGTTCTTTGTGTTTGGAAAAAAAAAAAAAGGGTGGGGAAGTGTTGTTATCCTTTCCCAAACCAATCACACAAACAGTTCCCTAAACAAAATAGAAGTGTATTGCTCAAGAATGCCTTGTGACAATTGAATACTTGTGATGCTTCTTTGCTGGAATGAGTCAATAAATACAGAAATTCCATAGTCTCCTCACACTCAGTGTTCAAACTTGCCAGAGATATTTTCCCATGATTTGGTACAACTGCGATTTAATTGTAGATGTATTTATATCTACCTAACATTAACCCCTTAAATTAGTGCATTGCTACAAATAACCACCTGTAACTGGTTCTTCATCCACATGCCTTATCTGTTGTTACAGTATATAGGCATTGAGAGTGCCCTAATTTTTTATCATTCGCTAAGCCTGTCATCATCACTGAGACAAGGCTTATCCCTCTGAGCAGATGAGATTAGTTGATTATGTTGAAATCAGAAGAGGGATTATAATGCTTGTAATACACTGAGTCAAATTAAATGAATTTTGTTTTGTACATTGCCGGTTCTTGTTGCTAAGGCTCCAGTGTCTTCCACTGGATGGAATAAATTACCAATAAAACCTAAGTGTGCAGAAGGGAGAAAAATCCCTTGAATAGGAGGGAGTGGGGGGAAACAAGAAGAAAATGAAGATGCTTGTTTGTCATTCTGGTCTATTCATCCTGGTAAACTAAAGGCTTAATTCCACTGATGTCACCAGTTTTTCATAACCGATAGGGACTGCATCATGAAAGCTCTGTGTTCTGAATGGTTACTTATGCCCTTTCATTCCATTGCACTGAAATACTAGGCCTCTCATTTAAAAACCAGTACCATTTGAAAATCACTGGATCTACATAAGACACTTCCAAATCAAGACTAATAAAGAATTCATGGGCCCACAAAAATTCCATTTAGTACTAGAACATTCACAGCGACCACTTTGATTATGCCTAAGCCATTCTACCTCCTTTACTATTTCCTAGAACAATTGGATAAGAGAATATAAGCATTCTTCTTTGGCAAAACATTCAGAGTTCCCCAGAAAACAAAGGTTTTGGGGGGTGGGGTAGTGGCAGAAAAGGAATAGAGGAAGGGAAGAGTCTATCAAATTTCTGAAAGACTCACAGCATACTTGTTATTCCAGACATTTACATGAGTAAGAAAAATATTGGCGCTAGCAAAAGTAGTTAGGGAGGGAGAGAGCCTAAAAGGTCATTTGTTCGTAACTCTAGTACCTAAGATCATTCAGAGGTGGGTATGTGGTGCCTTCATGTACACAATGACCCTACTATACCACTCCAGGCCTACCATTACCTTGCTAATGGGAAATGAGGTGTACTCTAGGGACCTTAAGGCCTTTCTCTAATGCCTCCCACTGGCCACTGTCGGACAGGGTATTGATTTAGATGGATAATTGTTTCTTGTCTCATGATAATTCTTGTATTCTAATGTCCTTCCAAAAATCCTGTGATATTTCTAGGGACAATACAGTACAAGCTAAAATGATCCTGTTTTCTTCTATAGGGAAAGCGGATTTTCTTCTCCAGGAGCTGTATTTTTATGCTAAAGTCAAACACTGTGTCTTCCACTTACATTTTGAAACGTGGCCACCCTCACAGGGAACTGGGAACTGGGAATTGTGTTGCTAGTATTCTCCTCTATAAAGATCAATTTGGTAACTCAATATGAATGAACTAATACGTACCTTACTTTAAAATAGTATGGCATTCTGTTCCTGTACAACATATCTCTGTGAAGTAGGCTATTAGTATTATTAGCCTAATTTCATAGCTAAAAAGAAAGGCGAGAAAAAGAATTGACAAAAAAATTGCATAGTAAATATATAAATACAGATGTACCTGTGGTATGGTAATGTTAAACAGCTGGTCTATATATAGTGTTTTAAGGTTTGCAAAACAACTTATAGCAAATCTTTAAGGTATTAGTATCTGTCTTCTATAGATGAGGAAACTGAGGCTCAGAAATAAGTGATTTTTTTTTCCCATGATCATTTAGCTAATAAATATTAGAGGTGGGATTTCAACCAAGATCTTCTTGAGTTCAAGTACAATGCTCTTTCCATTATACTAGTCTGACTATTACTGTGGAAAGAAAACAGGATTTGAATTCGAGAAATCTGAGTTCAAACTCAGACACTGCAGTTTACTACCTGTGTCACAATAGACAAGCCCTATAACCTCTTTGGGTCTTATTTTTCTCATCTATCTACAAAAAATGGCTTATATGATCTATACGATGCTATTCCTTGCAGTTTTAAATCCTGTGAAACAGATTTCTCAAGTCCCCCTCCTGAATTATTAACAATGGACAATGAAGAACCTCAGAATTCTACCTAAGCAGGAGGTAGACTAAGTTACAAGGACCTCCTATCCTTTGGACTCATGAGAAAAGAGAAGTTGAGTATCCCTGAGAGCCACACTGAAGCTACAAATTACAAACTGCATTTTTAAAATTCAATTATATTTGCTTTCATTTTTAGACTACTCTTCAAAATCATCATCATCATCAACACCACCACCATCATCATCTTTCACTAGAACCTGAGAAGTCCTTTAAGGAAAGGGAATACATAATTAATTATTTGGCTCTGCATATTGCTGAGATTTTCATAGTAATATACAATGGAATTAACATGACAAGGAAATCTGTTTTAGGACATTGTGTTTATTTAAAGTATCTCATTATAGTAAACGTTTAACTGCCAGAATGTAATTGAATGAAGGCATAAAAAATAAATGACTTAGAAAGACTTATCAATTGATAGGTGGTAGATTCTCTTGTGAAATTGTATTTTTTTAAAGATCCAGTTGGACTATTCTGAATACAGTTATAGTAATAATAATAATAGCTGGCATTTACATAGCATTTCAAGGTTTGCAAAATGATTTACATATGTTAACTCACAACAAAAACTCCGTGAGATGGATGCTATAATTATTCTCATTTTAAAGATGAGGAAACTGAGGCCCAGAGAATTTAAGTAACTTAACCAGGGTCAGACAGACTGTAAGTGTCTGAGGCAGGATTTGATTACAAGATCTGCATTCTATCCTCTATGCCACTTAGCTATAATAGGAATATTCAGCTTTATTAAATAAAAGTTTTCTTCATTATGAGCAAGCCAGACTTTTGAAATTTTACCCAAATTCAAATTGAAGAATAATTTGAGATATAGAAGTTAAAAAATCACAGTTATGAAATTTTCAGGGATGACTATGTTCCTGACATTAATGAAATCACAGACTGAGAAAATCATAGAATTTTAGCTTTAACCAAAAAAAAAATTCTGTCTTTCTTTGATCCTCTTTCTGCAATTAAAATCTGTTTTCCCAAAATCTTGGGAGCATGGCAAATTATGACTAGTTTTCCTGTTTTTTTTTTACCATACATTCTAAGAGAAAATGGTTAACCCCACTCCCCATTTCCCAAAGGTTTCCATCATTTCTACTCAAGCAACAAGTTATTTTCTGCCATAGCCAAATTGTCACAAATCCTTACACTCTCTATGTTGCCATAAGTATCTGAAATTAAAATTCCAATCTACTATGATGTTCCTTTAACTCATACCTTACTAGATTTTATTATTATTATTGAAATTAATGGAGTAGACCCATGATATTTATTCCAGTGAAAACCTCATTGTGAATGTATTATTTACTTACACTCACAGTATTTCTACTTGGTTTGTTGGGATTTTTTTTTTTACATTTAGCTTGCTACTAAATGTATTGATGTTTTCTCCAAAACCCTCATGGTTTGGGACATTTCACCCAATGAAACTGTAATTTATATTCTTGAAATTTTTAAATCTAGTTCCTCAATTTCATCTTATTGGGTTAGCCAGTGCCTGGCCTGTTACTTCTGCCATCTTTTTGGAGGAAAATAGCACTGTATTGACCATTCCTTCACCAAAATACAAGACATGAATACATGCTGTTTCACGAAAATATCTCCCAGTTTTCTCATCTCCTTTTATTGTATTGACCTTGGGGCTCAATGGAAGGGAATGATATGAGTCATAAGCTAGCCTTTATAAGCTAGGACCTCCTATCCTTTGGATTCATGAGAAAAGAGAAGTTGAGTATTCCTGAGAGCCACACAGAAGTTATAGCTTGGAAATCACAGAGGATTGACCTCCATGAAAGTGAGAGAGGAGCTGTAACAGTGAAATTATAACAGCCAGATTCTGGAATCATGAGAAATATCAAGGCAGAGTTTGCATTTTTTGAAAATTGTCCAAATAGAAGACACAAATTGGTGTCTTTCTTCCCTTTCTTTGTCTTCTAAGAGGTGAGTCTAATATGACCCTCAGATGAAAGATTATCTTTTTTTTGTTTAAGATTTGTTTAAATGTCTATGTTTAAACATCGTATTCATCTTAAAATGGAAAATAAGATAAACATACTTGAGTTGCTAAACTGTGAATATTATCATTCTAATGCAGCATTGAGAAGGGTGATTTGGGAGCCCCTAGGAGAGAGAAAGACATATTTACAACTACGGTATTTTGCCAGTGAGGTCTCTGACTGGGGGCTCAGAGCCAGAGAAGAGAGAAATTAATTTGTTTTCACATCTCCCTATGGCAGAGTGAATATTTTTACTAAGTCTTCTCTAGGAAAAGGTATCAACAGCCACATTTAAGTAATTGGATGAGCTGGCATTGAGGCAGGTATCTGCCATTTTTAAATGGGCCTGGTTTTAAATGAAAGACATTTCTCTAGAGGGGGCAGGGATAAAATAGTGACTGAAGAAAAAGTCACAACCAGAATGGCAGCATTCCAGTCCACCAAAATGTGAGTGTGATTAAATGACTGACAGACCTGTTTGCCTGCTTAACTAGCTCGCCATAGCAGTCACCATCTGTTAAAGTGGCAAAATAGTTTTAGGACACATGACTTACTCCCTATATTGATGGAATACTTTATAGATCATATTATGGATTTGAAAGGTTATCTTGTCCAACCCCCGCATTTTACAGATCAGAAAACTGAGCTTCAAAAAGTTAAAGTACCTTCCTTAAGGTCAAACATGTAATAAAAAAAGTGGGACCTGAACCCAAAATTTGAACATTGACTCTATAGCCTGCAATAGTGGGATTATTACTATCATACAATTATGTTTATACTTGAATATATGTTATATGGTTTAAAAATGACAATGCGTGCTTATGCTTGAATTGATACTTCTGTTATTAATCTAATTGCTTATGTTAGTCTTTTTCATCAGGAGTTTTACATCAAAAATATATTTAACAACACTCTCCTCGCCCGCTTCTCCCCCAAAATTAAATAAATAAATCAGCAAATAGCCCTCGGAAACAAAAATAAAAACAAATACAATTTATCAATTTGCCAGGTATAATAAAGAACTATTTCTATATGCTATCATCCAGTAATAAAGACTTCAAACATCTGCTAAATAAACAGTTTGCTGCTTAATGATGAGCATTAGCTAGTTGATATATACATATATGTGTATGAAAGTGTATCTCATTTTAAGTGAACTCACATATGCCAAAATATATTTATGTAACAGATTAAGAGATTATTCATTTATTTTTCAAATAAATCTATTTATATAGATTTGTATCTATTGATGTAAATATCAATCTATTGATAATAGATTTTTTGTGGGGGAGAGGCACTTCTCTACAGATACTGAAGTATCCTGACAGAATACATTCTCTAGAATAGTTAGGTTACCTATTTTTAACAGTCAGTCAGTCTAAAAGCATTTATTAATCTCTTATTATATGCCAAGAATTGTGCCAAGCTCAGGACAGAAGAGAGAGATTTGTCCATTAACTTTAGTAGTGCAAATCATTGGCCATTGTATTTGACCAAAATTTTTTTGCCTCTCCATTTTGACTTGATTTATATTGGTATAGTCGTTGTGTATATTGTTATTTGGCTTAGTTTTCTTCAGTCTGCATCACTTCATAAAAGAATTCCCATGTTTCTCTGCATTCTTCATAGTAGTCATGCTTTATGGAATAGTACTGTTCCATCATTTTCATGTGCCATAATTTGTTCTGCCATTCCCCAATTATTGGGAACTTATTTTGTTTCCAGTTTTTCATTATCACAAATAATGCTTCTACGAACATAGATGTTCCTTTGGGTATTTTCTTACTATCAATAAACAGTCCCAGTAATGAGTATCTGGATCAAAGGATATGAACTATTTAGTAACTTTTCTTGGATAACCACAGGGTTTATTTCTCCCTGCCTCAGAACATTCATAATATTTATCAGTTCTAGCAACAGTGAATTAATTTGTCTCTCTTCCCACAGCTCCACCAAAATTTTTTTTCCAGCTTATGTTATTGCTTCTAGTTTGCTGTGTATAGGTGAAATATGAGTGTGGTTTCAATCTTCAGTCTCTGATTTTGATTATATCTCATGAAGTTAGTAATAATTTGTATTTCTTCTTTTGGAAACTCTTCATATCCTTTGACCTCTAGGGAATGACTTAATCATATGTAAAGGTCAATTTCCTGTAGATTTTTAAAGTCAGACTTTTATCAGAGATTATTAAGGCAAAATTATTTTTAAATCCACACATTTCTTCTGATTCAAACTATTGCTTTTTATGTATGCAAAACTTGTTAATTTGTCTAACTGATATATAGTCTATTTTAACTTTTATGATCTCTGCTATCCCATGTATGGTTATGAATATTACAATTATGTAAATTTTGAATAGTAGTAATGCCATAAATAATATGACACCATAAATAATAATAATATCATTGATAGATTGTTTAACTGTCTGTAAAATGCTTTACATATGTCACCTCTTTGATCCTTCCAACCACCCTACAAAGTAAGTGCTTTTATTATGCCCATTTTATAGATGCAAAAACTAAGACTAAGAAAGGTTCATTGTATTGTCCACGTTGAGGAGAGAAAGCAGGTCTGTGTATAGTCTCAATTTTGGAATAGCTGTTGTGGAGAGTGGGAGAGCAAATCAAGATTCCACTTGAATTTTGAATGAAGCCAGGGAAGCAGTAGATGGAGGTTCAGATGGGCTGCATTCTTGGGAAGGGGGAGGGGGAGTAGTAAGGGAAGAGGCATGGAGTCAAGAGATAAAGTTTTGTGTTTGAGGAACAGCAATTAGGCCAGTACAGCTGTATTGTAAAGTATACAGAGGATAGTAAAGTATAAGAAGATTGGATAGGTAGGAAGGTAAGAAGGGGCTGGACTGTGAAGCTTTTAAATGCCAAACCAGATTTTTTAACCAATCCTGGAGGTAATAGGGAGCCACTGGAGTTTTAGTGGAGAAGTGAAATGATCAGACCTTCATATTCGATAAATCCCTTTGGATCCATTTAAATCCTTCTTGACCTCTCTGCAGCATTCAAAACTATTCATTAACCTGTTCTCGCGGATTCTCTCTCCTTTCTAGGTCTGCTTGATATTGCTCTCATCTGGTTTTCCTTCTGTCTTTGCAACTGTTCCTTCTCAGTCTGCTTTGCTGGTTCTTTATCCATGTCATGTCTCCTAACCCAGGGTATCCTCCAAGGGTCTGTTCTGCACCCTCTTCCCTTTTCACTCTATAATCTCATCCTTGGTGTTCTTATCAACTCCCATGGATTGAATTATCATCCCTATACAAAATATTCTCATATCTATGCATACGGCCCTGATCTCTCTCTTGAGCCCGAGTCCCACATTTGCAAATGTTTATTGGACATTACAGACTAGATGTCCTAGAAATAGACAGGGATTGCCAACTGCCTTTTCTTCATTTCCAAATGGTCATCTTATAGGCATCTCACACTCAATGTGTACAAAAAACAATCCACCATCTTTCCCCGAAAACCCAGTGGATAGAACACCAGGCCTAGAGTCAGAGTTCAAATTGGAACTTTAGACACTTACTAACTGTGTGATTTTGGGCAAATCACTTAGCCTCTGCTTGCCTCAGTTTCCTCATCTGTAGAATGGAGATAATAATAGCACCTACCTCCCAGGGCTGTTGTGAGGATCAAATTAGATGATAATTTTAGGGCTTAGCACAGTGCCTGACACAGAATAAACACTATTTAAACATTAGTTTAGAGGCCAACTACTACTGTTGAGGGCACCACCATTTTCTCACTCAGCCAGGCTCTCAACTTCAGTGTGTTTCTGGACTCCTTACTTCCACTCACCATACATATCCAGCCCATTTCCAAGCTTGTGGTTTCTTCCTTCACAGTGCCCCTCATGTAAAGGAGTGGATAGAGCACCGGGACTGGAGTAAGGAAGTCTTGAATTCAAATGTGGTCTTAGACATTTGCTAGCTATGTGACACTAGGCATTTTTACCTCGATCTGTCTCAGTTTCCTCATCTGTAAAATAAGGATAACAATAGCACCTACTTCCCATAATTTTTATGAGGATCAAATGAGATAATAATTGTAAAGTGTTTTGCAATTCCTAAAAACTTCATATAAATGCTGGCTACTATCATTATGTAATTACAATCAAAATTACTTGCTATGTGACCACAGGCAAATCATTTAACCTCTCAGCACCCACAGGAAAGGCTGTAAAATTCTAAGTTACTGATAACCACCTGTCTGGGTGGAGAAGTTCCCAAAGTTCATTCAATAATGAAGAAATAGTAAAATGAAATGAATCAATGAAATATGAAGACATATGCATATATATTCATGATTTTAGGTTTTAATATATAATGCTACACTGTTCATATTGTTAAATAATGTATTTTTGGTATACTTCCTTATTTCTGGAAAAAAGCCAATATTATAAATAAATTTTGGATTCTTTTGCTGCAACTTATAATACAATAGACATTTATGAAATACCAACCAGGTATCCCCATTGCTTACCACTGTACCAAGATCTGTGGATACAAATAAGAAAGGCAGTCCCTATCCTCAAGCAGCTTACAATATAATGAAGGAAGACAACACATAGAAGCTGAAAAGCAGGAGGGGAAGGTCAGAGATATGGAGAGATGATGATGGCATAGTCAGCAGTGCAGTACAGTGCAGCTACTAAGAAATGAAGAGTTGGTTTGGCTTCCGGGACAATAAAACAATATACACAGTGACTACAACAATATAAATGGGTGGGGAGGAGAATCATGAAAAAATAAAAATGAATGTTGTAAAATTATAAGGAACAATCTAGTCCCCAAAGAGATATGAGGAAATCCCCCCCCACATACACACACATCCTCCTTTGTAGACATAGAGAGGTGGAGAGGAAGAGAGAATAAGAGTGAAAAGTAGGCTATAATGTCAGATTTTTTAAATATTTTGATTGGCTTTGCTGATTTTTTTTCTTTCTTCTTTTTCTTTAAAAAAAATTCTGTGCTATTTTTGATGGCTCTATGGGGGAGAAAGGGGAATATAAGTAAAAATTTAAGTGACATAAAAATAGAAGTTACCAATAAGATTTAGGGTTTAAAGGAAGGAAAAACATTCATCTTTCAACAATTCAATTGGATCAAACAGCATCATTGGGAAGAAATAGCTACTTCATTCTCTATAAAATGGATCATATATTCTCACGCCCACTACAAGATAGAATCACAGCCTCTATGTCCAGATTGTTGATGGACCTACTCCCCAGTCTGTGCTGTTCTCATAAGGGTATTAATCGGCTTATCTGGGAAATATATCTCCGATATATGGTAATGTGCCTACAAATAATATGTAGTGGGAGGCATCAGCAAAATTATTTTCATGGCTTGACCCCAAAGGGAAGAAATGTCAATTGTCTAATCCTGTTCCCTCCAGGCTCCAGACCACTCTCAGTCAGCTCCATAGCCACTATCTCAGAATCATTGTGGAAATAGAATTTATTCGCTCCATTGCTCAAGGCCTTCATAAGCCATCCATGTGGCTTACAGTTAGGCCACTGAGAGGACATGTCAGGACCCCTAGGCCCCAGTATGCCTTGTTGATGGATTAATTGCTAGTGGAATCCAGCTACACATCCTTCTTTTGTAACAAGCAAAAACTGTCAATAAAATAGGCAAAACTATACTCCTCTGAAACTAAGTTCACAAATGTGACCATTATGCCAGGACATGAGAGGAGAGGAAAGGAGAGAAAAGTAGAGGAAATACCAAGGTCATTCACTGCATCCTGAGCCATTGCTAGTCATCTTGACTTTGTCTTGCCATTGGACTTTGATGATTCTGGAAGAGAGAGTGAGGCCAAAGACTTAGGGCAACTCTGCCTCACTTAAATTCAGTTTATGCACAAATTAAAAGACATGATCCATACCATTTTTACCATTTGTACCTATCTCAAAATCCTGTGGTGACAGGCAAGTGATGAAGCAGCAGGTGCAGATACACTGGAAGCTGTAGTGACAACCCTGCTCACAGGCAGCCCAGGTATTCTCCTTGGAAGCAGTGGAGGGATCGGGCAGCCCCCTAAATGCAGTGAATGACCTTGTTGTCTTTGATTTCTAACAAAGCTCTATGTGCTCCATAGAGGCCTGCTTCAGCCACCTTCATGGCTGTCAGAACAAAGGTTATCAGCCACCTATTCCACCACAGGAAATCTTCACACGCTTGGGGTATACACTCCCCTAACTCACCGAAGGATTTGGGACCTCTTGGTTACCCTTAAACTGGTTTAGCCCATCTGCAGGAATGGTTTACTAGGGTGTGGCTGCTGCATATACTCTTAGAGCCACAGATGAGAATTGGGTGAGTCAGGTGGACATCAAAGATGGAAAGCAACCCTAAAAATGGCTCTGCTGCCCTTACATCAGAGGTACCAGTCTTCTCTGATAGCACCCTAACCCCAATAACAAAATAAATGACAAAAGATTCAAATAGACAATATTAAAGCTTCTATGGTAGGCAAGCACTAACTCACTGTTCTTAGAGCTACAGATTCATCTGTCCATTCTGGGGGGGGGGGGAATTCAGCATTATTTGAGAAAATTCCTTAAGTTCTTTATAACCTTTGATCCCAGAATCCCACTACTGAAATTATAGGCCAAGAAAGTCAAAGACAAAAATAATCATAGCAGTAAAAAACAAAACAAAAAAAAATTTGAAACAAAGGTGATGCCTGTTGATTAGGAAATGGCTCTCTACAATATGATACATGTAATTCATTAAGTATGGCTGAATGGCTGCAAACTATGAGTATGAAAAATTTGGAGGAAACAGGAGAAAATTTATATAAACAGAGTAAAGTAAGCAGAACAAAGAGGAAAATATATACAAAGACTACAAAAATATCAATGAAAAGAATGTTAAGGAAATGGAGAAGACATGAGGAAATATAATTCCTTCCTTTCCTTAGAGAAGTAGAGAACTCTGGGTGAGGAATGTTACATGTGCTATCAAAAACAAATGTTTTGTTTAACTATTTCTTCTTTAATACAGGGGAACTCTGTGTATGGAGGGGTAAGGTTGAATAGAGGACAATACCTACAGAAATAACTGATATTAAAATGAAAAACATCAATAAAATTTTAGAAACAAAAAAAAAAACAGGGACAGAAAAGAGAGAATCAGATTAGATGATCTAACCTTTATCTCTAACATTCAAAGTGTAATATTTCAGTCTTAAAAGTTGGAAAGTGATAATGATTATCAGACTGTCTTGGCCACATATATGCTTTTTTTCTAGTGTTCGCTAAATTGACAGGTTTTCCTGATGCCTTTAGATAAGGATTTTGCTTGTCTTTTTTTTTCCTTCACTTTAAAAAGGAAAAGAGAGGAGAAGGGGGAAATGCAAAACACAGTTATGGGCTTTGAAGTGCAGTTAAAAGTATTTCAGTTTTAAAGACACAAATGAGCAAGATAAGGTAACAGAGAGCCACATTCTGCCCTCTGCTGCTCATCCATATCTTTAATTCCTATGATTAATTATGGGTGTCTGAGTAGTTCAAAGGAGACTTTTATGTAAAAGCATAAACATACTTAATGACCATTAGAATCAATAAGAACATAGATTATAAATAAAAATGAATTATAATTTACAAGGGGATATCATGATATATCCATTCAGTCATTCAACAAATACGTATTGATTTCTTAATATATGCTAAGAACTGTGTGGTATTACCAGGGGCCTACAAAATAAATATGACAAAAATTCTGCATCCTCAAAGAAGGTAAAGAAGATAAACACACAAACACAAATAACTTCTACAAAAGAACGTATAATAAACATCATAATAAAGTCATAATGGGATTTTAGTAGAGAGATTACTTTGGGCTAGAATAAACAAGGAGGCCTCTAGGCAGAGGCATAATTTGAGCTAAGTCTGGATGGATGGGTAGGATTTTCACAGGTAGGAATGTAAAGACATACCAAATTAAGGAGACAGAATGAGCAAAGATGTGAAAGTGGAGAAAAAGCTGGGAACAGATAGTAAGTCAGTTTGTTAGAATCTGAGGAGTACAGTGGTGGGAAACCTGTCCAAATACTTAGAATGGCATAGATTGTAGAGTATTTTCCACGTTGGGCTAATGACGTTTGACTTTGTAATGCTAGTGATGATCTCTGAGTGAGTGTACAGCAGGACAAAAACTGTGCTTTAGTAAGATTAATTCAGGAGCAACATGTAGGATAGATTCAAGGAGAAAGGGGACAGAGGCAGAAATATCAATTACTCTACTTTGGTAATAGCCTAGACTTGGAGCAATGGGGTCCTGAAGTAGGATAGCCTCATTGAGAATATAAAGCTAAAAATGAATTCAAGAGTCATGATGAAAATAAAGATTTGTAGACAGAGAAAGCAGGCATTAAAAACAATCAAAACACGTAAGGTTTTGACCTGGGTGATTATGAGTTGGTGGTACCCATAAAATAAACAAGAGAATTAGTAAGAGGAGTTGTTTTTGAGTTTGGGAAGATTCTGAATATTAGGTTTTGAATATACTCAATTGGAGATTGGAAAGTGTTCAAGTTAGAATATACTTAATTGGGAGCTGCTAGTGAGAAATTCAGGTAATATCTCACAAATAATTAGGAATGGAGTAGAAGGTTGAAGCTCTAGAGAGAGATTAGAATTATAGAATGGTTTCCTTATTTCTATGGATTTAAGTCATTAAATATCTATATGGTATTGAACATAGGAAACAGAACAAAACAAAACTGGATTTAGCTACTTGCCTAAGCATACCCAAAAAAGTCAATGAAAGAAGTAATGTGGTTATTTATATGTTAAAGTGCTTTCCTCACATCTCTGTGAGTTAAGTGGGACAAAATTACTATCATAATTTTACATATCAGTAAACTAAGGCTCTGAGATGTTAGCCACACAACCATTAAATGTCTGAGAATAAATGGAAACCCAGATCTCTTGACTGCAAGTATGGTCCTTATTACACTGTGTCATGCTGCCAACATGACTTGGTAAGATGGTTTACTCATATCTAATATAACTTTAGAGCTAGAAGGCCACTTTGTGATCAACCAGTCAAATTCCCTCATTTTATAGATGAGGAAACTAAGTCAAAGCTTTATAATTTAGGACTTTCTAAGGTCTCAATAGCCATTTAATTTTCCTCTTTAGTAGTCAAACAAATCAACTTTTGTTTTTGCAGGGATCAAAGGTGGGGGGGAGTAGTACTTAAATAAGTTTCTGTCCTAGATGCCCTTACTCAGAATAAGTACTATAGTACCTACTCTGAGAAACACATAAAAATTCTGCAATTTGACTATAATACCAATCAATTAGTCAAGCAAGATTTCATTAAGGCCTATGATGTGCCAGATGCCATACTAGACAAGGGGGATTCAAAGACTAAATTGAAATAATCCCTGTCCTCAAAGATTAAGAATTGATGGTGGATGAAACTGTTGGTACAAAATAATAAGAAGCAGAATTTTTTTCTAAACTACCTACGTATCTTGTAACATGTTGCTGATTATTCAATTTTCTGTTTTTGGATAGTTGAAAATTTAAAAACAATCCTACATATAATTATGTAGTTCAATAATATTTTATATCCTTATTTTAATTAAACCAGTTTTTTTTAAATTCCTATAGATGGAAAAAATGTGCATTCACTAGAATTTTCATAGGATCATAGGATTTATAGCTAGAAAGGAACATAGAGGCATCTAATCCAATCCCTTCATTTTTACAAAGGAGAAAAGTGAGGCTAAGGATTAGAAAGAGAGAAAGTGACTTATGCAAGGCATACAACTAATAAGCAACAGAACAAGGTTACCCCTCCAATTCCAAGTCCAGGTTTTTTTTTCTTTTAAAAAAATATTTTTTCCTCTCTTTTGTTTAGCCACAGCACTATATTTCTCCAGTTACTTTAATCTTTTTTTTTTTTTAGTGGTCCTATTCCCTCTGTATTTCTTCTCTTTGTTGATCCCCTCCTCTTATTTTTTAGCTCTTTCCTTGAGGTTTTGCTTATTAGTTCCTTTTTTTCTCCTGTTTTTTTCTCTGGTTATATAATTATTCTCTCCCTTTTTTTCCCCCTTAGTGAAGTAGTTTCTCTCTTTTCCTCTCCTGTCCTTCAATTAATCCTGTTCATTAGGTTTTTTTTTAATTTCATTATCTAAGGCCCTTTCCAAAAAAAAAAAGTATGTTTTCCCTTTCCTCATTATCCATCCTTTCTTTCTGCTTACTCTAGATCAGAGGTGGGGAACCTATAGCCTTGAGGCCACATGTGGCCTTCTAGGTCACTGAGTGTGGCTTTTTGACTGAGCCCAAGTTTTACAGAACAAATCCTTTTATTAAAGTGATTTGTTCTGTGAAGTTTGAATTCAGTCAAAGGGCTGCACTTGAGGACCTAGAGGGCCACATGTGGCCTTAAGGCTGCAGGTTCCCCACCCCTCCTCTAGACTATCATTCTCTGATTAATGACCCTATATTTATCTGGTCTTTTTCTTTTCTCTACAATCCTCATGCATTCAAAACTTCCGGAGTATCCATTTTGTGGTCTCTCCTCTAAGCAGTTTCTTCCACTGCCTTGTAGAGCTGCCTCATAGATTCCCCCTTTCCATTGCCTCATTCTCAGAAAAATGTCAATCACTGCAGATTTCAGAAAAGACAGTGCCCCATAGTAAGCCCTTCCCCCACCATATCCCTGATTATGTAGCTCACCACTGATCTATAGATCTCCTCTCCTGCTTACCTTTCTTCCTTCATTTTCCTCAAAATCTCCCTAGGTCCATGCTCTCCCACTTCCCCAGGTGCCAGTAGCCCCTAAGAACTTCAATTTCCTCTTTCTGGGGTAGGAAAAGTAAACTTCTCAAGCACCAAATCTCCCAGGCTATGCCAAGTGCAAGGTTCCTATCTTTCTTCACAGATCATTTCTCTTAATCCATAAAAACATTTATTAGTGCAATTCCCTCTTACCACCAAAGCAAGGTCTCCTTTTTTTTTAACCTTCCTTTTTAATTCCTTTCATTATCCTCCTAATCCACTCCCATTTAGGTTCTTCTCTTTATGAAACAAGAGGGATCACCTTCCCCTCATTGCTAACCCTTGATTTGACCCCAGCACACCGTATACTTCTCTCCATCTTCCTAATGTCCTCCTCCTTTCATATATCCTCCCATGTTGTAAAAGAGGCATTTATCCTATAAGCAAGATTTTGACAGGTTCTGTCCATAATGCCCAATGGCCACCTCGGGACTATTACTACCAGAGGGATTTTACCTTTGCTCCTATTTCCTTGTGTACATTTAGAAGAAAGTTTTTTGTTGATCTCTCTGGTGGTACTCTATCATTGTTACTGTTCTTGCCTACTGAATTTATTCACTCCTCCTGCTTTTCTGTTGTTTGGGGTATTGAAACAAATAATCTCTTCAGTTTTGGTTTTCTTTCTAAAAAATATTGCAAAATCCTCTTTATGATTAAATATCCAACTTTTGTCCTTTATGGTTAATTTAGATTTACAGAGTAGGTCAATTGGACTGCATCATGAGCTCCATTGCTTTTCAGAACACATTATTCCATTCTCTCCTATGTTTTCTTGTGAGCATGGAATAGTCTTGCATTATGTAGTTTTCCTTTCTTTTGTGTTTGAATATTTCTCCTAATCACTTAAAGAACTTTTTATTTTTAATTTTCTAAATTGAATAATTAAAATTAATCACCATTTGCCTTGGAGTTTTTAGCCTTAGGCTTTTTTTTTCTGGAAGTGTCTGTGAATTCTTTCAATTGATATTTCATTTTCTGAGTTCAAAAGTTCTGGACAATTCTCTTCTAATATTTCTTGCATTTTGATGTTAAGATTTTTGGTTCTGTCATGTTCTTCTAGAAGATCTATGATTTTTTTAGTGATCTTTATGTGTCCTATTTTGGAGATCAGTATATTTCACTTTTGTACTGAATATTTACTTAAATATTATTATTTTTTGTTTCTTTTCTATATTGTTCTTCAATTCTGTATATTTATATTTTCAATCTATTTTTCTCTCTTTTATTTCTTTGGAGAGACTTGCCTCACTGATTCTGTTTTTTCTATTCTGCCCATTATTTTTTTCCATGTAAGCCATAAATATTGTTCATGATTCTCTTTTGAACCACTCAGGAACAGCTTGTTGCAGTTCTATGTTCTCACATTCCTCAGCGTTCTCTATCTCATTTAGTGTTGGATAATTTTCCTCTATTTTGTAGTATTTATTCATTGATGCCTGAACTCATTTACTAGATCTAGAGGTCATTTTTCCTTCTATTGTTAATGTTTTCCCTGTTAATTTATCTACTTATGTTCAAGGTCTTTAAGTTTTCTTTTTACTGAGATCTCTGGTAATTTCAGCCTTTTTTCCTCCTAATTTTCTCCCATTTACTTTCTGACTCTATCCCTTCTGATGGTGGTTTCCTTAGGTGCTGGACCTGGACAATTCATGGTTCACCAGTCTAGGTCTTTGTCCCAAATGATATTTGAGTGGTCAGAACTGGCCCCAGCTGGATGCTGGGCTCTTTCCCTCAGGTTTAGAGGAGTGTTGCACAGCCCCTCTGCGCAGACAGTGTCTTACCCCAGTGTCCTGTCCTTCTCTCTCTGCTCCCTCAGTTCTCTGGTCCCACACCTGCAATTCAGAGATCTGCCACATTTGTGCTATGGGGTTATCTGCCCTGGCACAAGCAGTTCAGAGCTTTGCAGATCTGGTGTTACCTGACTGTGGCCCTCAGCTGATTTTTGCTGCTGAAGGACTCTCACCTACAATGCTGTTGGTTAAGGCTGAAGACTGGGACCAGAGTCTCTGTGGCACTGAAAAGAGAGAGGAAAAAGTCAATAGAATGGAATAATAAATACATGAGAAGTCGATGATACAGCGTGATGTACACCTTTACAAAGGAGTAAGCACAAAGAATTGGTCAACTTTTATAAGAGGAGTAATTTCCGCATTTATAATCCAGGGGCAAACTTGTTTGTTTTCTAGTGAATGAAAATTTCAATTGTCCAATGTGTTTGATTTTCTTTGGATTAATGTTTGTGTAGCAAAGAAACCTCATTTTTTATTGAGTGATAGATACAGTATTTATTATATACTGAGCAGAAGGGGAAAAGTGAAAGTATTTTTTAATAAAGGTCCAGCTTCACCTCCAGCATCACAACACACTTCCTTTTCTAGGTAGACAAGTGCACCAGGTTCAGGTTCCCTGTGCCCATGGAAAGCAATGTTTCATCTTCTTGAGAAAATGGGAGAACTCAGATCATTATGTAACAGCTCCCAGGAGATTTGTTTTCCATACAGAAATGTAACGTTTGTAATTTTAGAGGTGCAAATGCTCACAATGAAAACAACAATCAGTTTCAAGCTGCCTCCAGTATACTCTGGAACCTTTCAAAAGACAATTCTTATAATTAACTTCGGTCAGTCTGATGGTGCCTTTCCAAGGTGTCCTAAGTCATATAAAAATAGAAATCATAGGTTCATAAAATATGAAGTAACCAGTCCTAAAAGCACCACTAATTATAGTAACTAGTAGCTAGTCATTCTTAGCTAGAAGAGACCCTTAGAGATGGTTTAATCTAACCTCCTCATTTTTAAAATGGGGGAATTTAAGCCTAGAGAGATTAAATTATTTCCCCATGTTATAGGGTAGGACCAGAATCTTAAATGAACCCTGGGACTCCAAATGGTGCAGTCTCCATGTTGCCAAGCACTCTCATTACATGAATTTATCTGGTTATGATTTCATGTTCTGCTTGTATCTTTTGGTTAAAGTGTATTTCCCCTACAATACTTTCAGCTCAGAGAGAGAAGGAACCATGCATTATTCATTTTGTTTCCCTGTGTGCACCTGCCACAGTGCATTGCATGCAGTTGTCATTCCATAAATGTCAGTTGAGCAAGCAAATGAATGATGGTCTTAGAGGTCCATGAAGCTTAGCATATTCAAATCCTACCATCTCTTCTTAGTTTTAATATTATAGTAGCCAATTTGACAATTTACTTTAAAATGTTACCAAGCAGTCAGAGTGTTTTCTTACCACCAGAGACATACAATTTGGAGTAATATAGTAAAGAGAGTAACAGTAGTGTTTTAATACCCCCTTATAACACTTGCTATTCATAAAAGCATAGACTCAAAAATTGAGTTAGGAGGAACAATGTTGTTGTTGTTCTTCAGCTGTTTCAGTCGTGTCTGACTCTTCATGACTCCATTTGAGGTTTTCTTGGCAAAGATATTGTAGTGGTTTGCTATTTCCTTCTCCAGCTCATTTTACAGATGAGGAAACTGAGGTAAATAAGGGTAAGTGACTTCGCCAGGGTCATACAGTTACTAAGTGTCCAGGATTGTATTTGCACTCAGGAAGATAAATTTCACACTCTGTGCCACCTAACTACCCTAAGGAACAATATAAGCCTTCTATTCTACAACCTTCATTTTAAAGATAAGGGAACTGAAACCTAGAATGGTTAATTGATTTTTCCAAGGCAGCAAAGTCATGATTTGAACCAAGGTCCTCTGACTCAAAATCTATACTTACTTAACCTTTTTTTAGTTTCAGTGTTCTGATTTGTAAAATGGGGATAATAAAAACATCATAATTTAACTCAAGGAAATGTCAAAAGGAAAACACTTTGTAAATCTTAAGTTTATGGAAATGTGACCTCTGATTATTTCAGATAAATTTGGAAATAATGTACATAGGCCTCAGTCCCAAGAAGCAATATAACCTTGGAGATCAAATTTAGATAGAGAATCTAAGGTGGTTGTATTTCTACTTTTTTGTTCCTCATCCTAATTGTGTCATGCTTTTTGCCCTGTATTTGTTTCTCTTATTGTAAGATTTGGCTAATGAGGCTTGTCTCCTACCTTGCTCACAGGAGGTGGCTATCAATGATGAGAACAAGTGGGAAGGTGTCTTTGAATGCCTTGGAAATCATTGCCAAATGCAGCGACCCTACTGTTACCTTCTTTCCGCTTTTTGTAAATACAAATGGAGGTTTATGATTATGCTGTATTTTTTTTAATTTTCACTTAAATATTTCAATATGGATCAAGGTAACACAATCAATACACATATGACAGAACATGACATGAGTTTTTATGTACCTTTTGCAAAAAGCAGTTGTTCTTATTGCCTGTCATTTCCTGTGACAGTCATCCTTTGTATGCTATGTATCCTATATGATGCCTGATGAAAAAAAGGTAAGGAATAAATCAGTGTGCGGAAAGCAGAATAACACAGTACATGAAGCTTCGTAGCATCTGATTGCTGCTTTTTGCTGGAGGTCTGGAAAGATTTTAAAGAAGCATTC
Organism: Vombatus ursinus; assembly: GCF_900497805.2. NCBI lineage: Eukaryota > Metazoa > Chordata > Mammalia > Diprotodontia > Vombatidae > Vombatus > Vombatus ursinus. The sequence goes on from NW_020949351.1 coordinate 24,207,546, forward strand.
TTTAGAGTTAGAATGGAAGAGCTAAGCTAGGCCTGTCTTTTCAGACATGGCCACTAAAGGGAAGCTTAAGATTGTTGCGCAGTGCTAAGAAGCAGTAGTCTTGCCTCTCCTGTCACAAACCTAGGCTCCTTAGCTCATAAACTGTCCTTTAACATTTTTGCAGGTTGTGGGAAACTCTAATAAAAGCCATGGGAGTCAAACGAGCTTTTGTCTTCTGAAAGAAAACATTAAATAAACATCCCCAAAGCAAACAAATAGGGGGAGAAAAGGTAAATCCATTTACAAATTATCCTTAATCTAAAATCACTCACATCAGCAATGAAACCTATGGAAAAGTATTTGTCACTGTCATTTCTTTTCGTGGGTCTCCTTCTCTGTCCTGCTTGTCAAGGTTCCAGTTTACTGATGACATTTTCCATTTGCCAAGGTGGGCATTTTGAATATGCACAAACAGCAGCACAAATGCATAGTATAGATTGCAAAGGGATTAGCCAAAGGCAGGCATCAATAATTTCTGACCTGGGAGAAATGGTGATTGAGGTGAAGACCTCACGATTTGATGATCTGGTCTTGGCTATAGCTATTTTTCTTTTTGAAAAAATATCCTATTTGTTACTTAATAATGACCTTAACATGAGGGTTCAGGTTGCTGTAAAAACATTGACGCTGTGCATTTAAGATGGGCTTTTGTCCTTTTATGACAACTAATATGACCATTTTATTAGCTAAACTGGCTGCATGCTATTCTGTAACTATCTGCTGTGGGCCCACAAATCATTTCAGGGCACACATCTGCTTTCAGATAAACAAGGGGCTGCCAACTTGGTGAAAATCCTAGGTACAAATGTTGTAGAAACTAGTGGTTTGGGCAGGTTTTCATTTGTTACTGAAATGGCAAATACTGTTTAGAAATCTGTGAACATGTAATCACCCCAACTGCTTCATTCACATAACCTGTGAGACTCAACTGGTAAAATCGTTGACTGAATGTCAAAATTAGGAACAGAGTCAATATGGTAGTCATAGGTATTTAAGGTTTTCTCTTTAAATGTCTTTCTCCCCACCATCCAAAACGGACAGCTAAATCCCAAAGGCATTTTTAACAAACAAAAATAGATGAGTGCTATTGGACAATTTAAAATGTCCGTATCTGTGTATAATTTCATTTGCCTTAATCTTGTGAGCTCACCCCACCTTTTCTCAGTTAGTAATGTATTTTAGCCTTAATTTTATTTTACTTAATTTTGAGAGTCACATCTTGGGCACAGTAAGGGCTCATTATATGTATGTTGATCCAATAAATGGATTTGAGGCATCATTTGAAGAAAAAAATCTCTACTGCCTCCCTCAAACCTTAGAGCATTTTGCTATAGTGTAATCCCTTTCAGGTGTTTTTGATGATTAATTGTGGAAAATCCTCCCTACTTTGAGAAAAAAAAAAAAAGGCCTAAACTTCCTAAATAGAAGCAGCCACACTTTTTAAGGATGCCTAAAGGAACTCACACGGCAACCAATATGGTGAATGTTTTGATGATTTTGACTTGGGAAAATGGGAAAACACTCTTCAAAATCAGTAGAGAGGTCTAAAATCATTGACAGGCTTTCAAAGGGTAATAAAGACTCAGAAAGCTATAAAAGCAGGTGATTTAGAAGAAGGGAAGTATTTGAGCACAGCTGGTATTTTAAAATCTGACATTATTTTCAGTTTTTATTTTAAATCTCAACCCTTAATTTGATTTAAGAAGGTCAGAGAGATGTGGGTTCCCTCCTCCCCCAGTGAATTAGGGTGACCCTGAAAATCAAGTTGGGAAACATTATCATTGTTTGACTTTCAGAAAGGGGGTGGAGTGTAAGTTACCTGAAACAGACAACAGAGAAATCCTTCATTTAAAAATTTCTAACAAAAGGAAGCAAAAATGCAAAGAAGAAAATAGATCCCAGCACCTTTCTTCTCTTTCTCTTGCAGGGGCTGTTCCTAAATGTTATTTGCATAGGCTGGTGTGAAGGCAGGGCTCATTAGTCTAGAAACCTCTACTCACTCTAGATGCACAAACACTTTAAATTTAAACGCTATACTGTATGTAAACTGAGGTGTGCATTTTTACCGCTTGTCAAAACAATCCTGAAATCCCATTTTCCTTTAATAAAGTATAGTTTTGTCCTCCAGATGTATGCTTGAATAAGATGTCATACTCTGTTTTTGTTCAGGATTGCACCCTGCTGATGTTCTTAGGCAGCAAGAAAATTACCTTATTGAAACATATTGCTGGTAGTGACTACAGTGCCAATTTTTGCATTGGTATTACACACATGACATATTCAGAGACCTTTGAGTAAGACTATGAATATCAAGTGATTGAAAAGATTATACAGGATTTTTTTTTTTAGCTTGGGGTATAAAAGGTTGCAGTTCTGGATGAGTGTCTTTCAGATCAATATAATTATGTCATAAAAACATGTAACAAAATAGTTACTTTGCAGCCTTTCACACTTGCCTGATTTCGAGCTGCTTTTCATTCAGAGTGGAATTGCCTTATTTTGATTTACAATTGTTGGAGGGTAGGTTAGGTTTTTATCTTTCGAAATTTCTCCCATATACACGGGCAGTCCTGTATAAACATTTAGTCAACGTGTGTGTGTGTGTGTGTAAAATAATCCTATTCATTCATGTTACTACAACGGGGTTTCTTCTTTATGGCAGCCAAAGTATGTAGATGGCATCAAACACATGCACACACCTAAAGAGGAAGGATATAGAAGATTAAATTGATGAATATAGATCTGGGATTTCTGGATATAAAAGTATTTGGAAGCAAAGGCGAGGGTATTAATAATTCATCATGGTTGTGTTGTGGTTTTTTTTTTATTCTGTATTTTTCCCTTAGATAAATTTAGTTATGCATGCACTGATTTTGTGACCCCATAGAGTGATCTCTCTGTGCCAAAAAACATCAGAGGCAACAGTTTGGCTGGCCCATTTGGCATGGCCTTGACAACTTAAAAAGCAAAGTAATGATGGTACTTCCCAGAGTGGCTTTAGAGAGAGATGGGATAAACCAAGTGGGTATCAGGATGCATCGAGGATATTCCTGTGTAAATTCATACAGGTTAAATCACAGAGGTTAAGAAGGAAAAATTGAAAATTATAACCGGTCCGTGAGCAAAGAAACCAAAGCTCAGACTCAATCAGTCAAAGGTTTTAGAGAACTTTGCTAGCAAAATCACCTCTAGAGAAGTCATTCTGTCTTCTAACAGGAGAATGGTTTTGTTGGCCCACTGAGGTAGTCCATGTGAATTGGGAATATGAAATCGTTTCATTATGAAACTAATGTGATTTTTACAATGCATGCCTAATCTCAACTTGTATATAGTTTATGGCCTTCTAAAAATATCTTACCTTCAGTGTAGATATTTTTATGTTTAACAGTAGACAAAAACAATCAGGAGCAATAGAGGTGTTTGTGAGAAGGGGGAAATAGAGTAGTGACTTGTCCTCACCTCATTGTGGAAGACTATTTACCCAAAACCCATGCACAAAAACTGAGTAAGAGCAGGTCATGTTTGGTTCTGCAAAATCAGTGAGGAAAAATGGGGACATAATAAATTAAAAATAGGAAAAATAAAAGAATAAATTTTCATCTCTGATCCCATGCCTTCAAGCATATAGTCCTTCCCTAAAACTCACATTGAATTAGTTTCATATACTTAGACATTGAAAAATAAAGAAAACCCACTTCAAATGAAACTCTAGTGACGTTAAATAAATGATTGAATCTTCACCTTCTTGGCCATGTTATTCTTTGGATCCTTCCAATTTTTAAAATATGCTCTTTTTTTAGTAGTCTGCTTTTCCCATCCTCCCCCAGCCCCAACCCAATCTCGCAGTCTCTCTCTATCTCTGTCTTTCCCTTTCCCTCTCTCCTGCTCCATCTCCCATTTTTTAGCCCTTTCTCTCTCATTACTGCTTTCTTGTTCTTTTTGTTGTATGTGTGTGTGTGTGTGTGTGTGTGTGTTTACCTGCTAGTACAGTTTTGACCTTTTGCTCCACCTGCATGGGAGATGAGACACAGTTAAAAAAAGAGAAATGCATAGAGCAATAGTGCTATTGAATAAAAAAGGACCAAGAAAAAAAAAAAAACCACTGTACAGGAATGACTGGAGCATGAGACAAGGCAGCCCCAAGAAATGTATTTGTGATGAAGATAAGAGAAACTTGATGGGGTTTTTTTCTTGTTTGTTTGTTTTTAACCAATCAACAGCTTAAATCTTCCTCTAAGTTTTACTATCTTTACTAGCTTCATATGCTAGTCTTTCTTATGTTCTCCTTATGTAACCCTCCCGCTGAAGGTAAGAGAGGAATAACACAACTCTAAGCAGTGTTCTCAAGCATCTCTTTCCTACTTCCCTTAATTCCAATTTCCCTGTCTTACATTTCTGTAGAACATCAGACTTTCTGCTCAAATGTTTCTTCTTTCTGTATGGAAAACAAATCTCCTGGGAGCTGTTACATAATGATCTGAGTTCTCCCATTTTCTCAAGAAGATGAAACATTGCTTTCCATGGACACAGTGAACCTGAACCTGGTGCACTTGTCTACCTAGAAAAGGAAGTGTGTTGTGATGCTGGAGGTGAAGCTGGACCTTTATTAAAAATTACTTTCACTTTTCCCCTTCTGCTCAGTATATAATAAATACTGTATCTATCACTCAATAAAAAATGAGGTTTCTTTGCTACACAAACATTAATCCAAAGAAAATCAAACACACTGGACAATTGAAATTTTCATTCACTAGAAAACAAACAAGTTTGCCCCTGGATTATAAATGCGGAAGTTACTCCTCTTATAAAAGTTGACCAATTCTTTGTGCTTATTCCCTTGTAAATGTGTACATCATGCTGTATTATCTACTTCTCATGTATTTATTATTCCATTCTATTGACTTTTTATAAATGAAAGCCCCTCCTTACTTCCTCTACTTTAAGGAGATCAATGTAGTACATAGCAATTCTATTGTATCCGTGTATTCATTTCCTTTATAAAGGTAAATCATTCTTGAACACTCACTCCCCCGTGAGAAGGTGGCTGTAGATTCATGGTGTTGCCTGAACTCCCTGAAAGAAACAGCGATTGTATCACTTCTTCCTTGGGTAAATGCTGGAATGCTTCCATGGCCCTATATAAACATGGCATGCAGGAAAGACTCTCTGTTCCTGTGTAAAGATACTTAAATAGCAATAGTATCAAGTACTCCTGTGTCCTCATTCCTTTTGGCAAATATGGGCCTGTCCCTTTCACTTCAAACTCTTATGATATGACATTCTTTTTGTTCATTTTGAATGATCAACTATGCTCACTCAGTCTCTCTCATCCCTGCTAAATTGTTAACTCTGCCAGTTCATTGCAAGACATGATCTGTCCATTCATGAATGATGGATTCAATCCATCGTATCTGCACCCACCCACCCACCATACTCATACAACTTCATCCTTATGTATAATAACCACGACTGCCTCCTTTCTGTTTTTAGGACTGGAACTTATATATGTTAGGGCCATAAATCACATGTGGGGACCAGCCATCTGTTTTTCTTCTAGCTAGTCCAGCCCCACTGCCTGGGCCCTCTGAAACTCCAACTGCAGAGCTTATCAGTACCCCAATCTTCGTTTGCTAGAACAAAAGGCTGCTCTGAAAACCTCAGCACACCTGTTCATACAGTAGACCGGGCACTTCGCTTTTGTCGCACTGTTCAGAACTTCAGAAGCCATGACTCCCTTAGTCTTCTGGGCCAGGGACACAGTGCAGAGAGGTCTCTCAGATTCAGTGCTGAGAGCATGGCAAGGTTGTCCCTGAACCCACAAAGAAGCAGATGGTTTTCAGAGAGGGAGAAGGGAAGTTAAATTCTGGCAGATCTGCAGCCAGTTATCTTGGGTCCCTGACTCAAGGTTGGCTAAACAGAGAAGCAGCCACCTTAGGGGGCTAAATATCATGTAAAGAGGAAAGAGAAAGCTAGTGAAGGGGAAGGAGTACGGCAGTATTTTCCAGTAAAAAATGCCTTTCAAAAGCCCCCTGCAACCCTTCCAAATAAAAGTGTTCTCCTACAAATCGACAAGGAAAGTTCAAGCACTGGGTCCTTCACAGTAGGAAACTGGTCACATGGGTAGCATAATGAAATTTTACTGCAAAATATCCTTTTTTCTTATTTGAAAAGACAAATTATTAGCATTTTTAAACAATTTCAATATGTTTAATGGCTGAAAGTTAAGCTCAAACTGTTCCGCTTACTGAATAAAGTGCTAGGTCTGTAAACAGGAATCTTAAGTTACCCCAAGAGTACACTCATTTTAAATTTTACTTGAAAGCGGGATGTACGTTTATTACAATTTCAAACAAAATGCTAATGCCATTAAACAAATGAGGTTTAGGCAAATTAACTGCATTTTAATATTCTGAAAGCCTATGATATAGGACATTGTGTTACGAAACATTGGCTAGAAGTATCAGTTGCAAGTGGGATTTTCATTGCTGTGAATCTCAGGAGAATATTTGTAATTAGTATCATTTGCCTAATACTTCAGGTTAATTAGAATATTTAATTGAATAGCTGTAATCTTCAGAGATGACTATATTATGATCAAATTAGTACCATCACAGCGCACGCTGATCACTGCCGCAGCCTGGCTCACTTCTGCTAGCTATTCAGCCCTCTGGAGCGTTCAGCAACATAAGAAAAAATCTGTTTCTTACACTTTTGAATTTTAATGATCCATTTGAACTCTGCCATCAACATTTAATTATTCTAGAAAAAAAAAAGTCCCAACCATGACTCCCATATGGCATGTTGGCAAATACACTTGCCCACATTGGAGTCTCTGCACCTCTCAGGCAGCTCTGGGAAGAGATTTAACACAATCTTTTTTTTTTTTTTTTGAATGCAAGGCCTTTTTTTTTTTTTAATAGTGTTTGCAAATACAGACCATATGAAGCTTCACAGAAGAGGTTACTAGGATACTATTGAAACACTATTAGGAACAGATGAATTGATTTTTAGAATGTTACAATGGGTTTAATCCTATAATGTCTACTACTGGACTTTTTGTATTGTATCCAGAAGGTTTGAAGGAGTCAGGTGCCTGTTCAGCTAAACCTTGTTAGTCAGTAATGCAGTTAATTGGGGGTGGGGGAGGAGGGGGCTGCGCATACTAAAACCTTCAGTCAAATCACAGATGTTGAGTTCCTGACCCTACCAGTTGTGGGGTTTCAATGTATATTATATATTATATAATACACAATATGAGTAGAATATGTTATATGTATATGTGTCTATATATATGTAAATATGTATTATATATACATATATAATATAATAAATATTTGGGGTAGAGGGTTAAACCTGGAATCTTAAAAGAGGGACAGAAAGTAATTTCACAAAGAGAAACATCCCTCCCCTAACATTCCCTTCTCTTCGGCCAACCCTTACTTGCATTCCGTCTCACTTGATGACACTGTATGAGTATATCATGGAAAAAAACTGTGAGGCGGAAGAGCTGTGCCACACTGGATATTGTTTATATGCAAGATGTTTCAAGACTCCAGAAAGCATGTTTTCCCACAGCTCACAAGGTGAGGTCAGTTTTACACAATAAGCCAAGTCGAAATTTTTGAAAAGATGTAGCATGATAATTGAAATGTTCTCCAGTGACAGACATATTCCTCAACTTCCTCTTTGTGAGTTGTTTACATCCTAAGTACAAAATATACCAGTTGAGAGTGGAGGAAGAGATAATTAGGAGGAAGAAGAGAGGTGGAAAATGTGGAATGAAGGGGTGGGGGAAGGGAAGGAGATTACCTACCATTTAATTAATCAATTTGTTGTTTTACACAGACAATTTGGATTTTCAGCCAGGAAGGCTTTGGCACCCTCCTTCCAATATGAGCATTCTAGGATTTCTAGAGGAGCACAAAATGATAAAGGTGAGCCTTTCCACGTAGATTGTAAACGATGCTGTGAAATCTACTACAAACAGAAAAGCTGACAAATGTGAAGTATTTTTAGCTATACCAGTAAATAAGAGTAACGGTGCTATTGTTCATGTATGGATGCCATTATGATTTGTTTCATGATAATGAAGTAACAAATATGATGGAATTAATTAAAAGATGATATGACAAATTATTGACAGTCATAAAACATGAAGGGCCTATGGAATAGTGAGAAGTAGAACTTGATGAGAACTGTTTCCTTTTTTTCAAAAACATATTGCACGCTTCCTTTCTATTTAGTAAAATTCTATCAAGTAGGAAAAATCATGCTTCCTAAACCAGGATTATGAAAATATGATAGTAGAAAATAGAAATGGGCAAATCTTTACTAAAGGAAGAAACAAAGTGAACTCTAATAAAATCTGGAGAAAAACACCCTCACTTATAAATGGTCTTATTTTAACTTGTAGTGGTATATACTTTTTAGTGATGAGAGGGAGAGAGAACTACGTTAATAACCTCTTTTGCTCAACCATCTCTCTGATTTCATTGAGAACTGCTGTGGCTTCTGACTGCTCACATTCCAGCCTTAAGGAAGTGCCAATTCCACTGGAGACGCTTGATTATAACCAATTTTATTTTCGAATCTCCTCCAAATAATGTTCTAAAATACGTTCTTAAGGAGTAATTTAAAAAGCACCTTGAGGATTCATTTTAATGGCTAGTACACTGCATAATTGCAGCTTTCTTGTAGGAAATCTTGAAAAATTGCTAATTACAGAAATAGACAGTGTGTGTCATGAGCACCCGCAACCCTATATTATTCATCTCTATAAATTTGTCCCTAAAATGGTTTTGTGCAAAGCCTCGGCCACTTTGCAAGAGCTGACGTTATATTTATATAGATATATATTGATGTATTCCTTTGGATCTATATATAATTTTTTTTTACTCTTTACAATTGGTGAGCATCTGTTGAAAGCCATTATAGGCAATCGCTAATCTTGAATAGCAGCACTGTGATGTACTGTCTCCTTCACAGAGGTGCTCCCCACACATGCAAAACTCTTCCAGAATTAAAAAAATCTGCTCCACTAATTGTGGAACAAATTTTCAACAGCCCTCTTTGAGAATCCAGCTCTAAGTATTCTCCCATCTATTAAACAGATGGCAGATAAGATTGTAAACATATTTGCTTCATATTGAATAGATAGTTTCTGGCATAATACTAATTAACAAATTAAATGACTGACTTTCTGCATCACATTAGAGTTAAAACCACTTTGTAAGTTTGTCTTTGGTAGTTATTTACTTTGACAATAGCATGCAGTGAAAAACTGTTAAATGTTTTTTTTTTCCCAGCAACATTATGCATTGAGTAGTTTTCTTTTTTAAAACTCCATATTTTATTATAATTCATTTGACTTTCATTACAGTCACTCATTACAAAATGTATGTGCATTTAATCCATTTCCAAGGGCTGCATATTTTCCCAGTTCCATTCAGTATCATTGTGATAATGTCTTGGGTCTAGGCAAGTATACATCAGAACAAGACATTGCTTTTCTTGTGTTCTCATATTTTCAGTGGGACGACTCTGGAAAGAGTACTCCTGACATAATATGGTGGCTGCTAAACATCTGCAGAGCGTTTCTGTTTAATTCTTCTTCTTCTTCTCCTTCTTCTTCTTCTCCTTCTTCTTCTTCTTCTTCTTCTTCTTCTTCTTCTTCTTCTTCTTCT